>NC_087344.1:177552163-177861524 GCF_030014295.1 Loxodonta africana
GTGGGGTGGGAGTACTACTGTCATCTAGTGAGTAAAGGCCAGGGATGCTGCTAAACATGCTACAATACACAGGACAGCCCCTCTACAACAAAAGATTATTCAGCCAAAAGTCCATAGTGCCAAGGTTGAGAAACCTTGATCTAGAGAGAAATGATGGTGGTTTGGGCCAGGGTGGTTAATGGAGGTTGTGAGAAATGATTAGACTTAAGATATATTCAGAGGTAGCCAGTGAGCCCTACAGGACTTGTTGATAGAATGGATGCATACTTTTAGGATTTTGGCCTGAGCAATGAGGCTGGTAATATTTACTGAGACAAGGAACACTAGGGAGCAGTCATTACAGGATAGATGGTATTTAAAGTCACAAGACTGGATAAGATCGTTCACGGAGTGATGTAAATAAAGAAGGGAGGAGGACCTGGCAAAGCCCTGGCATACTCCAGTATTGAAGGTCCTGTTAAAGAAGAAGGAGTGAGAAGACAGGAGTCATGTCCTTGGGAAAGCAGAGAGGATATGCTCCAACTTCAAGGGACAGTGGCCTGAGGAGCAGGTATACTTTTTCCATTGGTAGAAAATGGATGGCAAAATTCATGAACAGGGATGTAGAGGGTTAGCAGATTTCGTGGTAAGAAAGGGGGCAGCTCCCATCCTATTGAATTTATTGTTTCTACGAACTGAAGTCTGAGTATGAATATCAGTTGCAGTTGAGTTTGAGTGTGTATGTATACACGGGATGTTGGAGAAGAGAGTATGTTATGAAATAGTCAACCTGTAAAGTGAGAAAAAGAAGTTACCAGAAAAAGGAGATAGGATCATCTGGCAGTGTTTTAAGCCATTTGAGATTGTGGTTACAAATGTAAAGTAAGTCCACAGTTTCTGGATTAGTAATTAATTAAAAACTATTAATGAATGAATGAAATGTCATGTCATTGTTGTTAGCTGCCATTGAGTGGGCCCCCATTCATGGTGATCCCATTCACAACAAAACTAAACACTGCCCAGGCCATCTCCATGATCGCTAGTGGGTCAAACCATTGTGATCCACAGGATTTTCATTGGCTGGTTTTCAGAAGTAGATCACCAGACCTTTATTCCTAGTCCATTTCAGTTTGGAAGGTCTGCTGAAACTTGTTCCGCAACACACAAGCCTCCAATGACAGACAGGCTGCGCATGAGGTGCATTGGCCGGGAATCAAATCTGTTCTCCTCCACAGAAAGTGAGAATTTTACCACTGAACCACCAACGTCCTCCCAAATGTCATGGTAACAATAATATTAACATCTACCATTTCTTGAGCATTTACAATGTGCCATACATCATTCCTCACAGAATGTTCTTATTTAATACTCTCATATGAGATAAATATTATTATCCTTATTTAACTGACAAAGAAACTGATTATCAGAGAAACTAAATAATTTGGTCAAGGCTGCATAGTAAAAGGTCAGGATTTAAACCTGGGTCAGTTGACCGCAAAGCTCATATTCTTAACTAGTATTTTATATTCTATTCAGGCTACTGTGAATGAGGATCACTGCCCTGACCAACCAAAAAACCAAACCAGTTGCCATTGAGTCAATTCCAACTCATAGTGACCCTACAGCGGCACAGTGGTTAAGAGCTTGGCTACTAACCAAAAAGTTGGCAGTTCAAATCCACCAGCTGCTCCTTGGAAACACTATGGGGCAGTTCTAGTCTATCATATAGGGCCACTATGAGTAGTGTGACCAGAGCTTTGCAATTTCTCTAATCTGTACAGAAGGCCAAAGATGCTAGAGTAAGTCCAGGAAGAGTGGTAAGAGTGAATGGAGGTAGTGCTAAAAAGAAAGGCTCCTGAGGTTCATTATACATGCAGATAAACAACTGCTACAATTTACTCCTTTGTGATTTTTCTATCAAAATTCTTCCTGAGGCTTATTTAAATCTAATTTTACCTGTTTACGCAGATGGGCTAGAGGAGGGCATGTGAAGAGGGAACAAGGTACACATGGTGATTTGCCCTCAGCCTCCAACTCCCAATGGGACAGTCTTGAGTTCTCAAAACAGACTAAAATTACTTCTATCAAGGGAACATTCTACATTTTTTTTTGTTAATGTTGAAACGGAGAAGTCAGGATTGAGAAAGAAGTTACCAAAGACCTCAAGAGACTCTCTGAAGAGAATGGAGATTTTCCTTTGTAATTTGACTTGTAATTTGCACACTCATTTCACTACACATCCTCAGCAGCAATGCAGTTCCCAACTGCAATGCAGAGTTAAATGCAAATTACGACAGGTCTTAGTCAGCATGACCTAAGCAAAATGTTCCATCGAGTTTTCCTAATTTTAAACAGCTGGTAGTCATACACTTTACTCCTCTCTTCTCAGCAATTAAAATATTTACACCCTGTTTTTTGTTTTGTTTTTCTTTTGGCAGAAATGTGGGGATGAAGAGGGGACAGCGGCAGAACCCGACTCCTGCTAAAATCTGATGAATTCACGTATAGTATTGTTGATATAGCTGTATAGCACATTGAAACTCAGGTTTATTCTGTATCTTTGTTTCAGTAATATTTGCCCGCCACTTACCGTTAATCATCCTAATGCTGCCCAGTTAGTTAATTGTCGTTTTTTTTGGTAACTTTTAATTCTCTAGACACAATTCTTTAAATAGGTATCAAAGATCAGCATTTTAGATCCATTTGTTGTATTTCTTTTCTCTCTGAGCCTTGTTTGTTTGGCAATTTGTATATTTTGATTGTATTTTCTCATCTTATTTGCTGTTGTTATTAGGTATATACAACAGAGCGAAACATTGCCCAATCCTATGACATCCACACAATCGTTGAGCCCATTGTTGCAGCCACTGTGTCAACACAGCTCATTGAGGGTCTTCTTCTTTTTTGCTGACACTCTAGTTGAGCGAGCATGGTGTACTTGTCCAGGTATTGGTCCTTCCTGACATGTCCAAAGTATGTGAAATGAAGTCTTGCCATCTTTGCTTCTAAGGAGCATTCTGGCTATACTTCTTCCAAGACAGATTTGTTCATTCTTCTGGCAGTTCATGGTATATTCAATATTCTTCTCCAATACCATAATTCAAATGCATCAATTCTTCTTCAGCGTTCCTTATTCATTGTCCAGCTTTCACATGGATATGAGGCGATTGAAAATATCATGGCTTGGGTCAGGTGCACCTTAGTCCTCAAAGTAACATCTTTGCTTTTTGTTCCTTTAAAGAAGTCTTTTGCAGCAGATTTGCCCAATGCAATACATCATTTGATTTCTTGACTGCTACTTCCATAAGTGTTTTTTGTGGAGCCAAGAAAAATAAAATCTTTGTCAACTTCAATCTTTTCTCCGTTTATCATGATGTTGCTTATTTGTTCAGTTGTGATGATTTTTGTTTTCTTTATGTTGAGGTGTAATCCATACTGAAGGCTGTAGTCTTTGATCTTCATCAGTAAGTGCTTCAAGTCCTCTTCACTTTTAGAGAGAAAAGTGTCATCTGCATATTGCAGGTTGTTAACAAGTCTTCCTCCAATGCTGATGTCACATTCTTCTTCATATAGCCCAGCTTCTCAGATTATTTGCTCAGTATACAGATTGAAAAAGTACGATGAAAGGATTCCTTATAAACTAGGAAATACATTGAGTAGGATAGGGCACCCTACGTGACACTCAGTGTTTTAATATTTCTCTTTTCTATCCAATATGTTAAGTCCATATGTATTTGGTTCTTACTCCCTAGAAAAGAGTTTAAGCAATCATTTAGCATTTCATAACATTTATTTCGAATTCTTAGGGGGCTCACATGGTTAAGCACTTGACTACTAGCCAGAGGGTTGGTGGTTCAAACCCACCAAGAGGTGCCTTGGAAGACAGGCCTGGTGATCTACTTACAAAAGGTCGCAGCCTTAAAACCCCTTTGGAGCAGCTCTACTCTGCACACATGGGGTCACCATGAGTTGGAATCAACTAGTAACAACAACAAACATTTATCAAGCACCTACTGCCTAGCATTGTGTTAGATGCTAAAGATACAAAGAACGATAAGACATGGTCACTCTTCTCAAGGAATGGAAAGAGATAAATATATCAAGTATTACAGACAGTAAAATAGCTGCCTGAAAGGCAGAGTGGAGCAAAAGGAAAAGCATGACCTACAGAATGTTCTGGCCTTCCTATTCCAAGAAAACGTCTCTGACCATCTCTCACTCTGTCCCTGGTTACCAACAGGACTTTGCAGAGAGGCCATCAGCTGGCACCATCTGCCACTAGGGATATGGCTCTTGAGTTTTATATTCATCACTTACTAGGATATGAACTTGGCAAGTTTTTTAACCTCATGGAACCCAATTTTTCTTTTTTTTCTTCTTTTCTTAAAGTAAAGCTTATTGCAAGGAAGGCAAAATTGCGTCATGCCTAAGAGTTAGGACCCTGAAATCAGGCTGCCTGGATTTGGCCAGGTGACCTTGGGCAAGTTATTTAATCTCTTCCTCATTTATAAGATGGGGATAATACCGTAATTTTATCTCATTGGCTTGGGGGTGGATTAAATCATTAAAGTACCCGGTGGTGCAGTGGTTAAGCGTTGGGCTGCTAACCAAAGGTCAGCAGTTTGAATCCACCAGCTGCTCTTTGGAAATACTATGGGTTAGTTCTACTCTGTCCTATAGGGTCACGATGCATTGGAATCGGCTGATGGCAGAGGGTTTTTTTTTTTTTTTTGGCACATTGTAACTGGCCAACAAATATTGGCTATAATAATAACAGAAGCCCCGGTGGTGCAGTGGTTAGGAACTCAGCTACTAATCAAAAGGTCAGCAGTTTGACTCCACCAGCTGCTCTTTGGAAACTCTATAGGGCAGTTCATTTTGTTGCAGCCACTGTGCACACCACAGCACCTAACAACAACAACAACATAGGGCACTTCTACTCTGTCCTGCAGGGTTGCTATGAGTTGGAATCAACTGGACCCCAATGGGTTTGTGTTTTTTTGGTTTTGGCACATTGTAACTGGTCAATAAATGTTAGCTATTTTTATAATAATAATATAAGCCCTGGTGGCACAGTGCTTAAGAACTCGGCTGCTAATCAAAAGGCCAGCAGTTCGACTCCACTAGCCACTCCTTGGAAATCCTATGGGGCAATTCTACTCTGTCCTATAGGGTTGCTATGAGTTGGAATCAATTCGACAGCAACAGGTTTTGTTTTGTTTTTTCATAATAATGGTAATTGTTGTTGTTAAGTGCTGTGGAGTCAATTCCGACTTAGAAAGACCCTGTGTACAACAGAACAAAACACTGTCTGGTCCTGCGCCATCCTCACAATCTTCGTTGTGCTTGAGACCATAGTTGCAGCCACTGTATCAATCCATCTCACTGGCCGTCTTCCTCTTTTTTCCTTACCTTCTTCTTCACCAAGTACGATGTCCTTCTCCAGGGACTGTATCTACCTCATAGAGCAGCGAATATCAAATAAAATAATGTATGCAAAGTAGCTAACACAGTGTCTAACACTTAGTAATCATTTACAAAATGCACAAATTTAAACTAAATGAATGAAATGCAGCATCCCTGCCCTCCCTTATCAAAACCCTGACCATGGCCTCAATAGAGGAAGTTTGTAAACAGTTAAGTCATATGTACCACAATTCTTCTCGCAGAGCTCTCCAATGGCTTCTCAGCTTACTCAGGGTAAAAGCCAGAGTTCTTAGGCTACCAAATTCTAGATAATCTGGTCTGTTATTCTCTCCCAGATCTTACCCCCACCATCATCTTCACCTACCACAGAGCTTCGCTCACTGGGCCTCAGCCACACCAAACTCAGGACTGTTCTTTGAATGCGCAAAGCATACACCTACCTCAGGATTGGATCATGGTGGTTTCTCCTGCCTGGAAAGCTCGCCTTCCCTCAGATATTTGCATGGCTGAAGTTGCCTCTTTCCTCAGGTGTCTGCTCACTTGTTACCTTATCATCGTGATCATCCCCAGTCCTGCTGTCCCCTTACTCTGCTTTATTTTTCTGCTTAGCATCTATTGTTAACTGATATATGATGTATTTTACTTTTTTGTTTGTCTATCTCTATGTCCCTTCACTAGAAGGTAAGGAAACTTTTGTAACTATTAATTTTCCAGATACATTTGTTTAAATACTTATCAATGATCAGTTACAAAAACTGACTACATTCTGGGCCTTAAAGCAAAGGTTAACAAACTTCGAACGATAATTATCAAAAATGTTCTTTGGTTGCAGTTTAATTAAATTAAAATCCAACAAGAACGATAAAGCAAGCAAAAAAAAAAAAAAGTCTCATATATTTACAAAGAAGAAATTCAGATGTAACTAAAATATTTTATAATTCAAATATAATAAAAAGATTATTATAAAAATAAGAGATGCAACCAAAGTAGTTTTTAGCAAAAAAATATATATAGCTTTAAATGCTTGTAGGAAAGAATAAATGAGCTGAACATACAACTTAAAAGGTAGAAAAAGACAAGAAAAAAACTCCCTAAAATTTTAAGAAAGAACATAATAAAGTTAAGAACAAAACTAATGGTTCAGAAAACAGAAAATACAATAAGTAGGATCTCCAAAGCCAAAAGTCCGTTCTTTGAAAAGACTATCGACATAGACAAACCTCTGACAAGATTGGTAAAGAAAATGAGAGATGGCACAAATAAATAATGTTAGAAATGGAAAATAACTCCATATCCGGCAAAGATTCTAAAAGATAATAAAAGAAGACTTAAGGTAATTTATGCCAAAAAATTTGAAAATTCAGAAAAAAAATGTACAAACCTCCAGAAAAGTATACTTACTAAATTTGACTCAAGATGGAAAGTCTAAATAGTTCAATAACCATTAAAGACACTGATACAGTAATTGAATACCTTCCCATAAAGAAAACACCAAACTCAGATAGTTTTACTTGTGTGTTATGTCAGATTTGCAAGGAAAAGATTATTATAATCTTTTGCCAAGTCTTCCAGAAAACAGAAAAAGAAGGAATATTCCCCACCATATTCAATGAGGTCCGTATAACATTGATAATGACCAAACAAAGATTGTATAAGAAAAGAAAATTACAGGCCAATTTTACTTATGAAAGTAGTTACACAAATACTAAACAAATACTAGCAAATTGTAACTGGCAATGCACAACGTACGAAATGGTCCTGATACACCTTAATTAGGCTGCATTACCCAAGGGATGCAAGGCTTATTTAAGTCTAGAAAACTCTATAATGCCATTCACCACATGAGTAGATTATAAGAGATATAGCCCATAAATTCTTGCCAGGAAATTTGATGGCACCTCAAAGAAAATTTGGTAAGGGACAAAAATACTAAGTTGTTTGAATTTGAACCCAAAGTTACTAAGTTTACCTCACAAAGCAGAATGAAGGAGATTACATGCAGTTAAAAAATAAAGAAAATTAACCTTTCACATTTGAGTTTCTTCCTTAAAACATCACATTTATTAAGCCTACCCCTGGATATAGCTTTATTTTTCTTAATCAGGGGTTTTTCCATCCAAGTTCACATCAAATCTGTAAGAAAACTTTTGAGAGGCACAAAAATATTTTATTACCAGATTTGGAAATCAACATCTACTCTATTCTTTTCTCTTTTTATTTGCAATTTTAAATTAAAAAGGAAATTGTTAATTGAGTAGGATCATCTGTTTTGAAAAATATGTACTTTCCTTTGCTGCTCATTCCCAGTTAACAGCTTACATTTGTTCTTTTTCAGTGACATAGTCCAAGTACAATATCATCCATAGAAGAACAGTAATTACCAAGGATAGGATAATTGTTCTTTTTTAGGAAGCTGTAATATTGTTTCTAGTCATGTGGTTTATCCCAAGTTCTCAGTAATTCCTCGAAACTCATTTTGAATGGATTAGTAAGTGTGTGTACAAACTCCCTTAATATACTGTAATTAAGACCAGCTGGGCTGATGAATCTGGCTATTTTCCAGTTGTTATTGTTTCATTTACAATTATCTTAGGCCATTTGAAAAATTTTTATTATTTTTCAAGTGTCAATTTTTTTTTCTAACGTGTTTGGTTGTGAGTATAAGCAAATAAATTTAACCATTTATTGTGAGTAATATGATTCTTTTTATAATGTCAATATTACATAGGTCCAAAATAAATAATACAGTGGGTTTCAATTGCTATAAATGATCTGTTCAAACTTGTGTTGAAACCTACAGGTACTTGTCCCATAAAAAAAAAAAAAATGTCCCATAAGCACCATTAAAACAGTCTTAGATAGTCGCAACAATGTAATTTTCTTCAGATGTCAGAATTATTACCTACATATATATAATATATGTATATTATTACCTTACATATTTTGGGTGGGTATTACCTTATGTATATATGTAAGGTAATAATATGTATACATATAATTATATATATAATATTATACATATAATAATATATATACATATATAAGTTAAACCAATATAAGTTTATTAGAATATGAACTGAAGCAGAGAATATATCTTGTGCTTTTCTGCATGTCCTAGAAGTCTAACGCAGCCCTGTGAACACGGTAGATAATATATGCTTGGATGGATGGTCAAAGAAGCTGGGGGCATCACTAATGACTGCTTGGGTTCACTTCCTGTCTCCATTACTCACTACCTGTGTGACTTTGGACAAGGGATTTAAACTCTTTGTGCCCAGTTTCTCAATCACTGTTGTTGTTAGGTGCCATCAAGTTGGCTCCGACTCACAGCGACCCTAGTACAACAGAGCAAAACACTGTCTGGCCCTGCACAATCGTTACTATGTTTCAGCCCATTGTTGCAGCCACTGTGTCAATTCATCTCATTGACGATCATCCTGTTCTTCACTGACTCTACCTTAACAAGCACGATATTCTTCTCCGGGGACTGGTCTCTCCTAATAACATGTCCAAAGTGCGTGAGACGAAGTTTTGCCTTCCTTGCTTCCAAGGATCATTTTGGCTGTACTTCTTCCAAGACAGATTTGTACGTTCTTCTTGCAGTCTACGTTGTTGTTGTTGTTAGGTGCCGTTGAGTCAGTTCTGACTCCTAGTGACCCTGTGTACAACAGAACGAAACACTGCCCAGTCCTGTGCCATCCTTACAATTGCTGCTGTGCTCGAGCCCATTTTTGCTGCCACTGTGTCATTCCATCTTGTTGAGGGTCTTCCTTTTTTTTGCTGACCCTCTATGTTATAAGTATGATGTCCTTCTCCAGGGACTGATCCCTCTCGCCATCCTTGCTTCTAAGGAGCAGCCTGGCTGTACTTCTTCCAAAACTGATTTGTTCCGTCTTTTGTTAGTCCATGATATATTCAATATTCTTCACCAACACCATAATTCAAATGCATCAATTCTTCTTTGGTCTTCCTTATTCATCGTCCAGCTTTTCCATGCATTTGAGGCAATTGAAAATACCTTGGCTTGGGTCTGACACATCTAAGTCCTCAGAGTGACATCTTTGCTTTTCAACACTTTAAAGAAGTCTTTTGCAGCATATTTGCCAAATACAATATGTCATTTGATTTCTTGAGTGCTGCTTCCATGGATGTTGATTGTGGATCCAAGTAAAACTAAATCCTTGACAGCGTCAGTATTCTCTGTTTATCATGATGTTGCTTGTTGGTCCAATTATGAAGATTTTTGTTTTCTTTATGTTGAAGTTTTATCCATACTGAAGGCTGTAGTCTTTGGTTTTCATCGGTAAGTATTTTAAGTCCTCTTTACTTTCAGCAAGGAAGGTTGCGTCATCTGCATATCGTAGGTTGTTAATGAGTCTTCCACCAATCCTGATGCCACATTCTTCTTCAAATAGTCCAGCTTCTTGGCTTATTTGCTCAGCATACTGCTTGAATAAGTATGGTGAAAGGATACAACCCTGATTCACAACTTTCCTGATTTTAAACCATCCAGTATTCCATTGTTCTGTTGGTCTATGTATAGGTTTCTCATGAGCACGATTAAGTGTTCTGGAATTACCGTTCTTCGAAATGTTACCCATAATTTGTTATGATTCACACATTTGAATGGCTTGGCATGGTTAACAAAACACAGGTAAATATCTTTCTCATATTCTCTGCTTTCAGCCTAGATCTACCGACATCAGCAATGATATCCCTCGTTCCACATTCTCTTCTGAATCCAGCTTGAATTTCTGGCAGTTCCTGTTGATATACTGCTGAAACTGTTTTTGAATGATCTTCACAATTTTACTTGTGTGTGATATTAATAATACTGTTCAAAAATTTCTTCATTCTGTTGGATCACCTTCCTTTGGAATGGGTAGAAATACAGGTCTCTTCCAGGCTGTTGGCCAGGTAGATGTTCCAAATTTCATAGCATAGACTAATAAGCACCTCCAGCACTGCATCCAATTGTTGAAACATCTCAGTTGGTATTCCATTAATTCCTGGAGGCTTGTTTTTTTGCCAATGCCTTCAGTGCAGCTCGGACATCTCTTCCTTCAATATCATCAGTTCCTGATGATATGTTATCTCCTGAAGTGGTTGAATGTCGACCAATTCTTTTTGGTACAGTGACTGTGTGTATTCCTTCCATCTTCTTTTGATGCTTCCTGTGCCATTCAATATTTTGCCTGTTACATTGTTGTTGTTAGGTGGTGTTTAGTCAGTTCTGACTCAGCGACCCTATGTACAATAGCATGAAACACTGCCAGGTCCTGCACCATCCTCACAATTTTTACTATGCTTGAGCCCATTGTTGCAGCCATTGTATAAATCCACCTTGTTGAGGGTCTTGCTCTTTTTCGCTGACCCCATTAAAAAAAACATAGAATCCTTCAAAATTGTAATATGAGGCTTGAATTTTTACTTAAGTTCTTTCAGCTTGAGAAATGCTGAGCGTGTTCTTCTCTTTTGGTTTTCTGACTCCAGGTCTTCTGCACATTTCATTATAATACTTTACTTTGTCTTCTGGAGCTGCCCTTTGAAATCTTCTATTCAGCCCTTTTACTTCGTCATTTCTTCCATTCACTTTAGTTACTCAAGTTTCAGAGTCTCTTCTGGCATCCATTTTGGTCTTTTCTTTCTTTCCTCTCTTTTTAAGGACCTTTTGCTTTCTTGATGTGTGATATCCTTGATGTCATCCCACAACTCACCTGGTCTTCATTCATTGGTGTTCAATGCATTAAATTTATTGTTCAGGTGGTCTCCAAATTCAGGTGGGACATACTCAAGGTCATATTTTGGTTCTCATGAACTCGTTTTAATTTTTCTCAGCTTCAACTTGAACTTGCATATGAGCAATTGATGGTCTGTTCCATTGTCTGCCCCGGCCTTGTTTTGACTGATGATGTTTTTTGCCGTTATCTCCTTTCCACAGTTTTGATTCCTGTATTTTTCATCCAGTGATGTCCATATGTATAGTTGCCTTTAATGTTGTTGAAAAAAGGTATTTTCAATGAATAAGTCATTGGTCTTGCAAAATTCTATCATGAGATCTCCAGGTCATTTCTATCACTAAGGCCATATCTTCCAACTACTGGTCCTTCTTTTTTGTTTCCAACTTTCACATTCCAAACACCAGTAGTTATCAACGCATTTGGACCACATGTTTGATCAATTTCAGAATGCAGAAGCTGGTAAAAATCTTCTCTTTCCTCATCTTTGGCATTAATGGTTGTAGTCATATGGATATTATCTTATCACTGGCAGCATTGTACTTCAGGATAGATCTTGAGATGTTCTTTTTGACGATGAATGCAACACTATTCCTCTTCAATTTAGTAGACCCGGCATAGTAGACCATAGGTTGTCTAATTCAAAAAGGCCAATACCAGTCTATTTCAGCTCACTACTGCCTAGAACATCGATCTTTATGCATTCCATTTCATTTTTTGACAACTTCCAATTTTCCTAGATTCTGTTTTAGTTCCTATTATTAACGGATGTTCGCAGTTTTTTCTTCTCATCTTGAGTCATGCCACATCAGCAAACAAAGGTCCCAAAAGCTTGACTCCATCCATGTCATTCAGGTTGGAGGCAGTTCTTCCGCAGTTGTATTTTGGGTACCTACCAACCTTAGGGGCTCATCTTCTGGCACTATGTCAGACAATGTGCTGCTGCTATTCAGAAGGTTTTCACTGGCCAATTTTTTCAGAAGTATATTGTGAGGTCCTTCTTTCTAGTCTGTCTTAGTCTGGAAGCTGAGCTGAAACCTGTCCACCATGGGTGACCCTGCTGGTATTTGAAATACTGGTGGCATAGTTTCCAGTATCACAGCAACAAGCAAGCCACCACAGTGTGAAAAACTGACAGATGTATGGTGGTCTCAGTCATTCCAAACCCAACCCATTGCCATCGAGTCAATTCTGACTCATAACCACCTTATGGGAAAGAATAGAGCTGCCCCATAGCGTTTCCAAGGAGCAACTGGTAGATTCAAACTGCTGACCTTTCGGTTAGCAGCCTGAGCTCTTAACCACTGTGTCTAAGTCATTAACTGTGGATAATAAAAGTATTTACCACATATAATTTTTATGAGAATTAAATGCATTAATATATATAATTCTTTAAAAGTACCCAATAAATAAGCACTCAATTAATTATTATCATTTAAAATAAATGTGCTAAAATGGAACACTTTTTCTTTAATACTTTGTATGTACATATTTTCTAAAACTATTACTTCAAAGTGGCCAGTATAGAATGATTGCTCAGTTTAGTAAACATCAATAAATATTAGGTTTTCTTCCTCCTTTTCTCCCCTGCCCCAACATATCCTTTGCCCCATATCTCTTTCTGATGACTACTGTTATTATTACTGTATTATGAGTAACTTTTTGTCATTGCTAATCACATACCTTGGATCTCAAGATATCTCTTACTCTTTGGATCTTTCATTTTCATTTGCAATAACAACAAAAAAAACTTGACTCCTTGTAGTCAGACAAACCTGGATTTAAATCTTGATTCTTCCACTTAATGTTCTCATCCTCTATTTGCTCATCTGTAAGAAGGGGGTAACTAAACCTATTTTACAGGGTTGTTGAGAGGATTAGGGCTATTATATATTATGTTCCCATCACAATGCATGGCACAAGTAGGTAATCAAAATATAGTAGTTCCTTTTCTCTATGTACTGATTTCCCTCATTCTCACTTTTTCTGAATCAATTTATTTTCTTAAAGGATTGAGATAGAATTATTAATTGATAGTGGCCCATCTTTTTTCACAATACTTCAATTTTTTCTTTTTCCAAAAGTACTTGAAGTAGTTTTCCACAAAGTTGTTTTGAATTTCCCAGCCTCTTTTAAGGGCTGTGCTAGGGTCTACATAGAATACAAACTCCATAAAACATCGGTTCTGCTTTCAAAATCAACCTGTAATTTATTGGTACTTATAATTTTCATCCTAAGGAGCCCTGGTGGTACAGTGGTTAAGTGTTTGGCTGTTAACCAAAAGGTCAGTGGTTCAAACCAGGTGCTTCTCAGAAAACAGGTGTGAGAGCCTGCTTTTGTAAAGAGTACAGCCTTGGAAACCCTTTGGGACAGTTCTACTCCATCCTATAGGATTTCTATGAGTCAGAATTGACTCAACAGCTGTGGGGTATTTAGCCTTCATTAAAAAAAAAAAATTTTTTTTTTTTTTTATGAAGGAGTCCTGGTGGTGCAAAGGTTAATTACTCAGCTGTTAACCAAAGGTTGGTGGTTCAAACCCACTAGCACCTCTGCAGGAGGAAAGGCCTGGCAATCTGCTCCTGTAGAGATTACAGACTAGGAAACCCTATGGGGCAGATCCACTCTGTCCTATAGGGTTGCTATGAGTTGGAATCAACTCAACGACACACAACAACAGGTCACAAAATTGAGTATTTAAGAAAACAGTTCTAATTTCCTGTAACAACCTAGTTTCTATCTCACTATCCCCTCTCTGTCCAGTAGCAGATAGAATAATCATCAGTTCTGGGTAAACTCAGTCAAATTAGGTCTTCTCTCCATTTCCTTTTCTCTGATGTGGAATTTAATTTCCAGGGGCATGTAGTGTTACGGCTTAGGATGGCAGTAGTAAAAGGGGTATCTGGCCCAAGACTGTCACCTATCTTTCGTGCTGGCTTCCACAGGGAGGTATTAGCCCATCAAGAACTGCACATACTTCCAGACTGGCATCTGTAGAGATGTCCTTGTTCCCACCTACACTGTGGTAGTGTAGTCTGCCTCTTTTGCCTCATTATGGAGTCCCCCCTTTGTGATCTTGAGCTTCCCACAGATTTCCTGACTAGTTTCTGCACCCTTTTCCAGGGTAGAAGAAAATTAATTCCTCTCACACCCTGCTATTGAGCCTCAGGAAATTGAGCAGGGCAGCCTTAGGCTCTAACTGCCCTCAACCACTTACACAGCCACCTCTTGCTACTGACCGAATCCCTCGGTGCAATGTTGCCTTCAAGAATTCTCTATGGTCTTGCTATTCTAAGGGCAGATCATGGACCAACAGCGTTGGGATCACCTGGAAGCTTGTTAGAAATGCAGAATCTTGGGCTCCACTTTAGATCTACTTATTTTAACAAAATCCTCAGGCGATTCCTGTTGTTGTTGTTGTCGTTAGGTGCCGTCTAGTTGGTTCCAACTCATAGCGACCCTATGCACAACAGAACGAAACACTGCCTGGTCCTGAGCCACCCTTACAATCCTTGTTATGCTTGAGCTCATTGTTGCAGCCACTGTGTCAATCCACCTCCTTGAGGGTCTTCTTCTTTTCCGCTGACCCTGTACTCTGCCAAGCATGATGTCCTTCTCCAGGGACTGATCCCTCCTGACAACATGTCCAAAGTATGTAAGACGCAGTCTCGTCATTCTTGCTTCTAAGGAGCATTCTTCGAAGACAGATTTGTTCATTCTTTCGGCAGTCCATGGTATAGTCAATATTCTTTGCCAACACCACAATTCAAAGGCATCAATTCTTCTTTGGTCTTCCTTATTCATTGTCTAGCTTTCACACGCATATGATGTGATTGAAAATACCATGGCTTGGGTCAGGCCCGTCTTCGTCTTCAAGGTGACATCTTTGGTCTTCAACACTTTAAAGAGGTCCTTTGCAGCACATTTACCCAATGCAATGCATCTTTTGATTTCTTGACTGCTGCTTCCATGGCTGTTGATTGTGGATCCAAGTAAAACAAAATCCTTGACAACTTCAATCTTTTCCCTGTTTATCATGATGTTGCTCATTGGTCCGGTTGTGAGGATTGTTGTTTTCTTTATGTTGAGGTGCAATCCATACTGAAGGCTGTGGTCTTTGATCTTCATTAGTAAGTGCTTCAAGTCCTCTTCACTTTCAGCAAGCAAGGTTGTGTCATCTGTATTACGCAGGTTGTTAATGAGTCTTCCTCCGATCCTGATGACCGGTTCTTCTTCATATAGTCCAGCTTCTCATATTATTTACCCAGCATACACATTGAATAGGTACAGTGAAAGAATACAACCCTGATGCACACCTTTCCTGACTTCAAACCAATCAGTATCCCCTTGTTCTGTCCGAACAACTGCCTCTTGATCTATGTAAAAGTTCCTCATGAGCACAATTAAGTGTTCTGGAATTCCCATTCTTTGCAATGTTATCCATAGTTTGTTATGATCCACACAGTTGAATGCCTTTGCATAGTCAGTAAAAACCAGGAAAAAAACTTCTGGTGTTCTCTGCTTTCAGCCAAGATTCCTATGCACATTAAAATTTGAGAAGCACTGATCTAAGAGATGGAGGACGGAGTTTCAATTTATACTCAGAACCCTGTCCCTATCTAGGGGTTCTAATGCTCCCTCCTCCTTAAAGAGCTAATTCTTACAGGGGATATGAAGGGAAGTAGGGCCCTGGGGTCCTTCTGAGGTCTTTGGGCATGAGGTCTTCACCAATGTCTCAACAATCTTGATTCCTATCTCTTCTCCAATCCTTTCCTTAGCTCAGAGAAAGATGTAAACTAGCTCCTTCTGGATGGAGAAGTTGACCCAGGAAATAGGTGATTAAATCTTTGTATCATAAAACTGGAAGAAAGATCTGGCAATCTACTTCTGAAAATCAGCTGATGATAACCCTGTGGATCACAATGATGTGATTCACATCCAATCATGGGCATGGCAGAGGATCTGGCAATATTTCTTCTCTGCTGTGCATGGGGGCATCGTGAGTCTGGGGCACCTGGAGGGCAGCTAACAACAACAATCTTATATACGACCATTTTTAACCTAAAAGCCATGAATTGGATATCTTTATTTTCTGGTTCTGCTGCAGCTCTACCCTTTCTTTCTTCCTCATCATACTTCTTGAGGTGCTGGAAAAATCCAGTCTAGCAGCCTGGATAGGGGAGGTCCAGGGTAAAGGGAAAATAGTTAATAATTCATAACATCATTCTATGACAGAGAGACTTTTTTTTTAGGTTTCAAATTTTTAAATTTCAATTCTGTTTAGGTTTTCTGGAAACTCAAAGCAATTTCTGAGACTGCAATTGATGCTCTTGTAATGAAAGTCGTTATTTTCCATTACAATTTTCTATAGTTTTTTTATGTTGAGATAGTGAATATTGGGCAAGAAAACTATGTTGTTACTGCTGTTGCTATTGCAGTTACCAGCTGAAGGCAAACCTGTTGTGTCACCTAGAGACCTTAAGAAAGCTAGAGAAGTGCTTTTAGTCTCTCTGTCCTCAACAATCTGGTTGGTAGAATATTTGATGTTTCGGGTTATTTACTCTAAGAAGTCAAGAGTGAGCTATATGTTCCCTGCGTTCCAGGTATTTACTTCTATAATAACATTTAATGCTGTGTTTACTGTCCGTATTCCTGACTATCCTGAGCAGGCTGCAAGCTCATTGAGGACAGGGCAGTGTCTATTTCACTGTTATATCCCCAGTGCCTAGCCCAGTGCCTGGCTCACAAGGGAAGTACCAAAAAATGCTTGAATAAATGAATAAAAAAATCATTGGTGTTATTCAAACCTTTTCCCATCCACTCTTGACACATTAGAGGAAGAGAACAAGTATAAAAAGTGTTGTAAAGGTCTTTTAACCCAATCACTGACTCAAAGTAAGAATCCTATATATAGAATCTCTACATAGAGTTAAACTTTTCTAAAGTATTTCCAGAATAGGAATATATTTAGCTTTTTCCATTTATGGATAGTTCACATTTTTAGAAAGTGCTATTTATACTGAGTCAAATCTGCCTCCTTGATTCTATCTGCCCTTTGAAATTTTGAATGTTTCCATTTCTATAGCATAGCTCTGCAAAATTGTTAAAAAGACACAAAATCAAAATTATTTTAAATGTGGTAAGGATGGTTAGTCTTGCATAGAAGTCGCCATCAGCTGGAATGTCTGCCTTTTTTCCTCCCAATAAATTGTGCAGGTCTTACTGTTGGACTCGGGGCATTTACCAATCTGTCAGGGATGGAAAGGGACAAGAATACTGGTGGATTCTAGTAGTATATGTGAGGAGGGGAAATAGCCTTGAGTTTTAGCCTTTCTTCAGTGTGAGAGAAACATTGCTTAGGTATTTTATGACACATGTCATATAATAAGATTGTTGTTGTTGTTAGCTGCTGTTGAGTACATTCGGACTCATGGTGACCCCATACTTCACAGAGCAAAACTGTTTCATGGGGTTTCCTTGGCTGTAATCTTAACAGAAGCAGCTCACCAGGCCTTTTCTTCCACAGTACTGAAGAGTGGGCTCAAACCACCAACTTCTAGGTGAGCAGTAGAGTACAAACCCTTTGCTCCACCTATGAACCTTTATGTAATAAGATATGTAGGTTCATTCTGGTTGTGATGTTTTATATTAGAAAATACTCATCCTAAATTTTTCCATATGCCTTTGTTCTATTCCCATATTACTTACTGTCTAGCTCTGGAACTCGAATCACCTTCTATTCTCAAGCGGCTACTTATATAAACTACTCTATTTCTGACACCGTTATCCTCCCAGCCTTTGTAAAATGAGAGGTCCATTTATCCTGCTCATCCATGTATTTTGCCAGCCACTCAACCATGCATTTTTCTCCTCTGTAGAGTTTCTCACATCTACTTCTTCCTCTCCAGTAATACTGACAGGTGGCCCCCATCATTGCTTGTTTCAATTTCTGCTTCCTTTCCTGACTCCAGTTTCCATCCCATTTTAATAATTTTTCTTAAACCCTTCTCCTTTCAGTTTGTCAATGTATTGATGTCCTACTATATCAGAAACTAAGTTCCTCTACCTATCTCAAAGTCTTCCCCAAGTCCCCTAGCCCCCAACTCTCAAGCTGTACAGCCTTATTTTAGCCACCTCCCCATTCCACTCCTCCCAAAAACTCAGGTCCACTCTCCTTGCAACCTACCTAAATCCCACAAGATCACACTACATTTGAATTTCTATAAATTTTCTCCCTCCTCTGTGCCCATCCAAATGACCACTTTGAGTCCTATTTATTTCACAATTTTTGTCTTGATTATCCCAGGCCTCATTCATTTCCTTCTTTCTCCTCTCTCTCTCTTTTAATACGTTCATTGTGAAATATTCATAAAAATGAATAAAGCTTATGTGTACAGTTTAACAAATGGTTATAAAGAGAACACCCATATAACTACCACTCAGTTCAGGAAACAATTACTGGAAGCCAGGGAGCCCTGTCTCCTTTCCATGTGTAGCACTTCCCAATCAATATTACAGTTCTAACAGTCTGTACATCATAATTTAGCACTTACAGTAATTAAGTATCATCTTAACTTGCCCTGTGGCTTTAAGCATGTTGAGTTTATTCACTCTACTCAATTGTAGGTCCTCAAAGTGCAGGGCCTATAGGGGTTATTCTTTAGATTACTCCACAGTGTCTCCAACAGTGCTAAGCAAATGTTGTGTACTCAATAGATACTTGTTCTATTGAGCCTAGGAAAAAGCAACACTGAGGACAAACAATACGTATGCTTATGGCCAATAACTGACGTTTTATCTTCGGAAGTCAAGCTGACCTTTAGAAATGGAAAAGTTAGACTTCCTTAGGTCCTTTTCCCACATGTTATGCTCCTTGGTTTCAGTTTTCTTTTCCTTTATGTGGCATTCAGCTTTCCTGGAGATTACTCAGGGAATTCCCAGTTTTGCAAAACAGAATATAGAAAAATTCCGTGTTAATGAATAAAAAATTCATGGCAACAAGTTCTGAAACTCCAAGATTTTTCTCCCGTTTCAAAAAACTGCTGAAATCACAAAGCAGCCTTCTCTCCTCTACCACAAAATTCTCTCATGAGAAAACTTTGCATGCCTCAAAATGTCTTTCTGATAAAATGCTTTAGCAAATGTTAGTAACATTCCATACCTAGAAGGGCTTATCTGAAAGGACTTCTAGCAAAGATTCCATGCCAGGAATAGAAAATAAAAATATACATATACTAAATGAATAAGAAAAAATAGTAAGCATTAAAAAATGTGTATTAAAAAACTAACTTCTGAAGGAGTTCTTTGTGTCAGTAAGACATTTGACTTAAGGAAAAAACGCAATCTAAATAGCGTAAAAATGTATGGTATCTGCTAACGATGACACATGGAAACAGTGTAAATATTACAATAAAATCATAAAATTCTAATTTTTTTTTCAGACCTA
Organism: Loxodonta africana; assembly: GCF_030014295.1. Classification (NCBI taxonomy): domain Eukaryota; kingdom Metazoa; phylum Chordata; class Mammalia; order Proboscidea; family Elephantidae; genus Loxodonta; species Loxodonta africana. Next base: position 177,571,751 of record NC_087344.1, read on the forward strand.
TAAACCATTGGACTGTTGGGCTGAGTAAGTATTCTTTGTGTAAGGTAACGTAAGATTTAGCAGCAGAAGAAAGAAAATCCAGCATTCCAAAATTCCTTCTGGTAGCTCAAAGCTCTGATTGGGGCAAAATTCACTATACTGAAGAATTATTTTTGGCTTGGGTTAATCATAATCAGAGAGTAGAGACAAACAGGAAGAAATGGTTTATTGAAATGTGTTTATTTACAATAGCTTACTTTATGGATAGGCAAATATAGTAAGTATCTATATTAGCAGAGTAACAGGCTACCAAAAATAGTGCCTGAGAATCAAAGCAACTGAGCTTAACTAGGCTTATCTGACAGTATTTAGAAGACTTAGACCTCCATTCATTTAGTTACAAATATTTGTTGAGTTCCTACTATGTGTCAAGCCTGCTGGAGGCACTTGGGATACATCAGTGAACAAGCAGATGAAAGTTCCCTATGTCACGAGCTTGCGTTCTAGTGAGGGGATGCTGATAGCAATTGAGACAGTGTGATATGCCATTGCCATTTTTATGAATTAAAAAAATATATATTGTTTATTCTGTGGTGAAACCATAGAAAAACTATAGTAAACATAAACCTCAAGATAGTGGTCAATTCTGGTGAGGAAGAAAAGAATAACAGGATCAGGAAAGAACAATGCGGTAGTTTCTACAGGATTGGTGATATCCAAGTCCTGAGGCTGGGTAACGGATTGACAGGTGTTTATTTTATTATCTCACTTTATAACCTAAATACAACTTATAACATTTTTTCTATATATATGAAATATTACATCATCAAGTTTTTTTTTTTTTTTAAATGAAAGTAAAAATGAAAAAAAGAGCAAAAGATCAAGGCAAGGGATAAGTGAGGCAGCCCATGAAATTTAAAATGGCTAAAGATTGCCTTTAGATTGCCGCTTTATTTCATATAAGGTATAATTGTATTACTTTCATTATAATTTTAATAGCTTATTCTATCTAAGAAAGTGAGACTTCTAATATCAAAACGGTGTACCTTAGTTTGGGCTGTCTTGAAAAAGACACTAAGAGTGTTGTACACAGAGGGTATATTGAGTAGCAGTCTTGGGATATGCCTTTAAGGAACTGAGAAGGGTCGGCACAGCCAAAAGCAACACAAAACCATTCAAGAGAGTGACATAATCTGCTCTTTATTGTGCCATGCATCCAGGGCCCAGAGGTAAATGACAGTGCCTGTTATTAAAGAGCTCAGAGTCTAAATGGTGAAATGATGACAGTACAACAAACTAGTACTTAGTTTCTCCAAGAAGCTTTCCTTGACCATCCCTGCTTCTTCATTACCCCATGTTCATCTTATGTTAGTTCTGTCTGCTTCCTGAAATCTCATCAAAATGCCCTTTGTTTATCTCTAACTTTGTAGTTAACACATTGTATTACACTTACCTTTTTTGTGTCTGTTTTCTTCTTTATACTCTGAGTTTCTTGAAGGTATACCCAAGTCTAATGTAATAGCTGCCATTTAGTAAATGGCCAATAGCTGTTTGTCAGATGAATTAATGAGTTAATTAATGCATCTGTCTTAGACCGGCTTATTCCCAAATCAGAGCCTGAGAAGACTTATACATGAGTATTTTTTTGAGAAATTTGATCCTAGGCATTGTAGGTGGGAACAGGGAAAGAGAGAGAGCCAATGCAAGGATGAGTTACAGAGCTGGTCACCTCTGTGGCTGACTGGTGTAGCTTGGTAATGCTGTACCCTTCAGAGAATCCTTATGAAATACATTTCAGAACCATCTTCCAGGAAGAGGAAAAGGAGAAGCATTTATCAAGAACCTTCTTTTCCCCATTGGTCAAGGGAAATCCTGCAGGTATTAACTCTCTGCAGGACTGGCTACATAATTTGCGGGGTCCAGTGTAAAATGAAAATGAGGCACTCTTATTCAAAAATTATTAAGGACTTCAATACAGCAATAGCAGAGCATTAAACTGTTACACTTACTTTCTAACTGCAGAGCCCTTTGTGACTACACAAGTCACACGCCCTTGAAGCTGACCCTGACTCACCCACACGCCTGGGTTACAGATGCTTTAGTCCTATAGCTTTACAATGTGTCAACTCGGGCAAAGCTGAGCCACATGATCCAGAATTCATGTTTCCACTTCGGGTGTGGGCCACTAGAGAGAGCCTTATAAAGATTTTGAGATCAGAAATGAAGCAGCAGCTATTTTTCTAGCTTGCTTACATTGTTATTTATCTGCTGACTTGCCTTGTTGTACTGATAGCAGACACGCCTGCAACTGCTCCATTGTCCCAGGGGTCCTCCTTCAGCTTCTCTAACTCCTGGACCTGGCACGTGTTTAACTCCATGATGAAAAGCCCTGGCATCTGCAAGACAACCCTACCAGAAAGGCCAGAGGTAACAACTGACAGGGATTTCAGTCTGTCCTTTTGAGCTCCAACTTGTTCTTGTTCTCTCGTACTTTATATACCTCTTCCCCTCCTGACTGCCTACCCTGTGGACTTCAAGCTTCAGTGTCAGACAGGAGGACAACAACCATACAGAGACGACCTAACAAGCATCCACAGTTGTATAAGGTTAAGTCCCTGTAACAAATATGTAGCCATTGCTGTTGGCTGCTATAGTCAACCCCCAACTCATGCACAGCAGAATTGGACCATAGTGATCTATCGGGTTTTCACTGGCTAATTTTTGGAAGTAGATCATCAGGCCTTTCTTCCTAGTCTGTTTTAGTCTGGAAGCTCCACTGAAAACTCTTCAGCATCATGGCAACACGCAAGACTTCATTGAAGGATGAGCGGTGGCCATGTATGTGGCGCATTGGTCGGGAATCAAACCCAGTTCTTTGGCATGGAAGGCAAGAATTCTATCACTGAACCACTACTGGTTTATATAACAGATATAAATATATATAAGACCCCTTCGTGGTTCTGCTTTTCTGAATGAACGCTGACTCAGCAGATTTCCAATACGAGCGCCATACCTGAAGGCATCGGAGAAGCTCCAGGCAGGACAGGAAATGAGAAGCATACTCAAGAGACTGTGAGGTTGTTCCTACGTAAAACTGGTCAAAGCAAGCATGGGACAGGTAGCTGCAGCTGTGGCTGGAACGAGAGGTCAGGCTGAAAGGATTTGAAGTGGTGCACAAGCAATGCCTGATAACAGCATTCTAAAATAAAAACATGTATAGGACATTAGAAAAATGCCCGTTGCATTTGTTATGGTAATTGTAACATTCCTTTAATATTCTTAAGCTTATTACTTACCTTAGTTGTGAATTATTTCAGGTTTCAATTGAATATATATCCATATTTGGTAAGGAGGTCGAGACCATTCCTGATGTAAAAAGTACAGCTCGTTAACGTGAAGTTGGAATGAATTTAAACGGTCTTAGCTTGGTAGTGTAAAACAGCAAGGCCATAAAATCAACAGTTTGGGATCCTTGGAGTCTCTAAAATAGGATGTCTTTTTTTTTTTTTTTTGACAGATTAGCATTATTTCTCTCATAAATGCAGATTTTAACACTTGTTTTATGACTCCCACCTTTCTTTTCCTTTCTTTACCAACAGAAGCGGATTTTTACAACCCTAACAAAATGGTGACAGAAAAAGAGCTTAGAACATATTAATAGTATGTGTGCAAAGTATTTGAAGAATTCTTGAGTATGTTTTGCCTGAATTTACAGTATAAACTAATGAAAAACGGTTGTTTTCATACTAATAACTGAAAACTAAATAATCAGATCTGGCATTAACCAGCTTTGTGTCTTTGGGTAAATAATATAAACTTCCTGGGCCTCAACTTCTTTGTTATACAGAAAGGTGTTTTGGTTAGATAAATTTTCTCCCATCTCAAAAATTATATTATTTAGTCATTAGTTTTGCAATAAAATTCCTAATCAACAAAGTAGCCCAGAAAATGTGAGGAAAAGTAACATTATATCACTTATTATTCTTACTGAGTTTAAAAAATCCATTTAATATTAATAGTTTGATTTAATTATAGTTTGTGAATGGAATTGTTTATTCTTTTAACAGAGGAAAAGTAACACCCAAATGCTTGCTACTTTTTAGATCTTTATCACTTAAAAGCTGTGGAAAAAATTCCCTATGGTCTTGTCTAAAGGAAATGAAACAATTCGCTTTTAACAGCGATATATCAGGGAAGTAAAAATTTGACAAACATACGCACCCCCATTGAGGAGGACCTTAAAAGAAAGATCAAAACACTTTTAAAATCCTTGTAGCATCAAAAGTTCCTGTTTTCCTTGGGAAGTTCCGCATGATTCATGAAATTCAAATCGTTAAAGATTCAAATCTTATAAAAACTGAAAGGAAAGTCATTAACGTTCATGGATAATAGTTTAAAAGAACAAAGTTTAAAACCTTAGTAGCTTTGTTGGGCCGGATGTGAGACACCTTGTGACCATTTTCTTTGTCCTGATTCCTGCTAGATACAAAAATAAATCCAACCCAGTGGCGAGGAAGGGCTGCACCTCTCTGCATAAAAATGAAAGCTAATCAATTCACAGTAATAAATCAAAAGAATTAAAAGGGAGTAGGCAAAGAAAAGGAAAAGAAACTTCTAAATCTTAGAAAAAAGAAAAAGGAATTAACCATGCAAGTTATTCATTACCACCTTCATCACCAGCAACACCACCTTTGTTGAACTTCCATTTCCTGATGCCTCACCGAGTCCTCTACATGAGTGGGTATCTCAGCTTGAGGCTAAAAGCGTCCATTTAAGGAGCATAGGCATGTATGAGGTCCCTACAGAGACACTGGTTGTTCTGTGGTAGAATTTTCCCCTTCCACGCAAGACGCCTGGGTTTGATTCCCAGCCAATGCACCTCATGTGCGGCCACCATCCATCTATTGGTGGTGGCTTGTGTGTTGCTCTGGTGCCGAACAGGTTTCAGTGGAGCTTCCAGACTAAGATGGACCCTAACCAAAACCAAACCCGTTGCCGTCGAGTCGATTTCGACTCATAGCGACCCTACAGGACAGAGTAGAACTGCCCCATATGATTTCCAAGGAGCTGCTGGTGGATTCGAACAGCTGACCTTTTGGTTAGCAGCCTGAGCTCTTAACCACTACATAGTACTTATTTAATCTTCAGGACAGCTGGAGGAAACAGATTCAGAGAAATTAAGTAACTTGCTACAAGTCACACAGCTGTTCAGATCACCTTGATTCCAAAACTGTGCTCTTTTCACTATTCTATGTTTGCTATAAAGCTATAACCAAAAAAAAAAAAGAACCAAACCCACTGCCATCGAGTCAATTCTGACTCATAGCGACCCTATGGGACAGAGTAGAACTGCCCCATAGAGTTTCCAAGGAGCGCCTGGCAGATTTGAACTGCCGACCTCTTGGTTAGCAGGTGTAGCACTTAACCACTACACCCCCAGGATTTCCTATATAGCTCTAAGGTTTTTAAAATAACTCCAAATGTTTACTGAGTTTTTACTCTGCTCTTTATTATCTTAGTTTTTCACAGCTATCACTGGTGGTGCAGAGTTAAGAGCTCAGCTGCTAACCAGATGCCCCTATGTGGTGGTTTTACTCTGTCCTACAGGGTCTCTATGAGTTGGAATTGGCTCAACAGAAATGGGTTTTGGGTTTTATCCAAAAGTAGACCTGGTGGTCTACTTTCTAAAAATCAGGTAATGATATAACCCTATTCCTCACAAAGGTCTGATCCCCAACCGGTCACGGAGATGGCACAGGACTGGACAATCATGAGTCAGGGCCGACTTGACAACAGTTAGCAACAACATTTTCATGGAGGTTTTGACGATCTTCCTAGAAAAGAAAACACCCTACAGGAAGAAGGAACCAGACACAACAAGCCTGACCCAGTGTCAAAGACTTAGTCAGCAGAAGGGAGGAGAGATTCTGAATTTACTCACTCCTCAGTGATCTCTGTGAGTTGGATTTACCCATGGACTCTGAGTCAGAGGGGAACGGGAGCAGGAATGAGAGGGAACACTAAAAGAGCATTTCCACTAAAACTCAAGAAGACATTGGGCACAATAACACTGTTTTAGTAGTCCTTTAATGCAGTTTGGAGCCCTGGTGGCGGAGTGGTTAAGAGCTCAGGCTGCTGACCAAAAGGCTGGCAGTTCAAACCCATCAGCTGCTGCTTAGAAACCCTATGAGGCTGTTCTACTCCGTCCTGGAAGTTGGAATCGACTCAACAGCAATGGGCTTGGTTTTTTTTTTTTTTTCTTTATTTGTAATGCAGTGTATAACACAGAATGAGGGAGAGAGGCATGCTCCCATTTTATCACAATCCAGCAAATAGTTTTGACAACTTGAGGGACATGGTAGAAATGAAAGTGCCCAGCAGATGACTGACTATATGCTCCCTGATGGGAGGTGGCAAATACTTCAGAAGTGGCAATGGGATCTGCTGGATGTTCCATGTTAACTGGATATATTCATTAGTACTTCTAGAAATTTATTGTGACTTTTAGAAAATCTTTAAGCAAGGGGATGGGATGGGTGTATTATTCAGAAGAGGCTAGGCTATCATAACAAACACATCGCTTCTGCCCACAACCCAATTGTTAGAAGTAGTTCCATGGCCCTACCTAATGGCAAATGGCCTAGGGAATGTGGCAAGCATCAGTGTCTCTGCCACCATTGGGGGTGGATGCCGTAAGGAGCAAGTGGAGGTAGGAGAAAAAAGCAAGTGAAATTTAATTTGTCCCATTCAGACCCACATATTGGTGAGGCATGGGAAAACAGTCTATATACGTAAACAAACAGCCAAACTCATTGCTACTGAGTCAATTTTGGCTCATAGTGACCCTATAGGCAGAGTAGAACTGCCCCATGGGGTTTCCAAGGAGCAGCTGGTATATTTGAACTGCCGACCTTCTGATTAGCAGCTGAGCTCTTAACCACTGTGCCACCAGGGTTCCCTATATGCATAAACCCATAGAACTGCTTCTTAGGGTTTCCAAGGAGTAGCTGGTGGATTTGGACTGCCAACTTTTGGTTAGTAGCCATAGCACTTAACCACTGCGCCACAGTACTTATTTAACTTTCATGACAGTCAGAGGAAACAGAGTCAGAGAAGTCACACAGCTTGACTCCAAAGCTGTGCTGTTTTCTCTAGTCTATATTTGCCCTAAAAAAAAAAAACAAACCCATTGTCATTGAGTCAATTCCGAATCATAGCGGCCCTATAGGACAGAGTAGAACTGCCCCATAGGGTTTCCAAGGAGCACCTGGTAGGTTCGAACTGCCGGCATTTTGGTTAGCAGCCATAGCTCTATGGCTATCAAACCCACTATGCCACCAGGGTTCCCATTGCCCTAAAGCTATCGGCTTTAAAATAACTCCAAACATTTACTGAGTTCCTACTCTGTTGTTTATTATCTTATTTAGTTTTTCAGAACAATCCAATGAAATAAGGTAGGAATTAGCCTAGCCAGGCTCACAGAGGTTAAGTAACTTGATCAATGTCACAAAGCCTACAGGAAGAAAAGACGTGTTTTAAGCCTAGCTCTTTTGCCTTCAATTCTGGAGCTGTTTCTATTCACTCTTTCAAAGAGTTCCACCGAGAAAAGTTAAGAATTTGTCCAAGGTCATACAACTAGCAAGCTTGTTTGTATACTTTTGGCAGGAACAGATCACCAGGTTTTTTTCTCCTACACAGCAGATGGTGGCTTTGAACTGCTGACCTTACAGTTATCAGCTAAGCTCTTTAACCATTTTGCCACCAGGGATTCTTAACTAGCAAGGGCCAGAGTGGAAGTTGAAACCAAATCATACAACTCCCAGTGTGATGCTCTTTCCAAGGTAACACAATGGTTTTCTTTAATTAGTGACAGAGACAGTTCAATTACACATGTTACCAATGTCAAAAATCACAGGCTACAAACAAATGCTTCATTATGGTCACTGTTACCTGGAAAATAATAGTTTCTTTCTAGTTTAAAACTTTATTTTCATTTGAACAAATCATAGAACACTTCTAAAGCATAGGCTTCTTTGGCCGTCACAAATTTTACAACAACAACTTTTTTGTTAATAGTATGAAATAGAGACATCACATAGGTAAGACATGCCTGACTACTACCCATAGGACGTTTTTGAGGCAGAATCAATAATGAAAAACCAAAGGCAGTTGATGCAAGTTGAGAAAGAAGACAGGTGGAAGGCTATCAGGAAAAAAGAGTTGAAATAGATACTAATAACCAATAAAGGTTGTGGCAATTTTTTTTTTTAATGTACGGGAAAGTGTATGTCATGAACAATTATAGGAAAACTGATCACATGGTAAGGATTTACTGAGGTGTCAAACCAAAACCAAACCCGTTGCTGTAGAATTGATTTCGACTCATAGAGACCCTATCGGACAGAGTAGAACTGCCTGTAGGGTTTTCAAGGGGCAGCTGGTGGATTCAAACTGCCAACCTTTTGGTTAGCAGCCACGCTCTTAACCACCGGGGCTCCTTATTGAGGTGTCCCAAAAAAAAAAAAAAAAAAAAACCAAACCCGTTGCCATCGAGTCGGTTCCCCAGGGCTCCTATTGAGGTGTAGGTATATAAAACTGAAGCAGGGAAGAGAAGGGTGTACTGTTGTAGAGAAAGGCAACAGAGTGTTGGAAGATTAAGTAATGTACAGGTTGCTTCTCATATGTAACATCCAGCCTACGTGCAGATAAGGGATGACATCTGTCCCACATATGCTAAACATTAAGGCCTTTTTTCTGCAAATAGATTGATTCCCACATATGAATCCTAAACTATATAATTTGTTTAAAATAGCCTTTATAATAAGATATATTTGTGAGATGGTCCAGAGTAATCACTCAATCTTCAAATTGTTGTGAAATAAAGAAATGTTAGATTTAGGTCCCTCCAGCTTCTCTAAAGGGAAAACAACTGTCTACAAGAAAAAGACCATCGAAAATGACCGTTTAAATCCAAAGTTGATACAGTGGGTCTACCGCAGAGTCTCAGTCTGTCTACTCATTAAAATTGCCTGGGGAGCTTACAATAAATACTGCTGCCCTGGCCCTGCCCACAAAGAGTTTGATGTAATTGGTGTAGAGAGGGATCTAAGCAACAATATTTTAATAATTCTTCCCAGGTAGTCTGATGTCTGCTCTATAGCCTTCCACTGTCATCCTGTATTGAGTTCATTTATTGACTAGCCAGCCAGCCCAAATAAACAAAGACAACAAAACAAAAACCCTAACTGTTGGGAAATCATCCGACCATGTCATACTATCACTTGTTTTAGTTATTGGTGTGTTCTTAAAAAATGTGTGTCATGAGCGACAATGAATCACATTTTTATTATGAAAAATCATAACCAATTAATGGTAAGCCTCTTACCTTAATAAGCATGGTAAAAACCCTTTCCACATCTTATTGTTCAATTTAAAGTTTTATCATTAGAATTTTTTTCTGTTCAACCTCTGTTCCTTTTTCTCTTGCCTGGTCTGTTGGTGCTCACTGTGTCTACTTTCTTTGTTATTTCATCCATTCCTTTGTAATGTGGTAATTAGCTTTAAGATGAAAGCCAATCCCGACTGTGAGAGTGCTGGGCTATTATTACTGCCAGTTAATGTATCACTAGAAGAACGGGCCCAGCAAGACAGGAAAAAAGTTTTTCTTCTGTTCTCTCATTGGTTTATTATTGCAATGTACTACTGGTTTATTATTACAGTTAGGGGAAAATGAGAGTAGATATGCAAAAAAGCAAAGAATATTGAGATGGGAAATAGTGAATTTTCAGAGGAAAATTGTAAGCCTAAGTCATTTTGCACCCCAGTAGAGCAAGAATTCATCATCTAAACCCAGACCCATTTGTAGGGATAGAAGGTGGGCAGTCTTTGGGGTTCCATAGATGTTCTGAAATGGTGGGCAAAATAATGTGCGTATAGGTACAATTTTGGGGAGAGAGGAACCCATGACCTTTGCCAAAGGCTTATGAGTGAGACATCTACAAATTGGTACAAAGGGGCATTATCTCCTGAAATCTACTCTTTCTTAGCAGTAACAACACTGATTCTTCTTAAATCCTCTTCTATTAGGCTCTTTTTGCTGGCACAAGCTATAATTACTTGTTGCCTTTTTTCAAGATTTCTTTCTAAGTGTTCCTGATTAACAAATACCAGAATCAGGCTTGCCTCTTACATACAAAATGCTACTAGGGTCAGAGTCTTATTTTCCTGTGTTAAATCTGCTGTGACGTCTCTTCCCTTTCTGCTAATACTGCCTTTGGTGATCTTGTTTTTATCTACTCTATTTGGGTTTTGCATATATGCTTGATGGGTGAGTTGGTGGGTGGACCAGTAAGCTGCGTGCCTCTGAGGTTTAAGCACCTACCCAGATTCATAGAGTCTCTCTTTTACATGGTGGGGCAGATTAGCATCCTCTATGAGATGGCAGGACATCAGCCCTTCAGAATGAATGGGAGAGGTAGAAGCCAGTGTTCTCATTTCATCCTGTCTTAATTTTGGGTCAGGGTCCAGCTAGCCATATACATGGCTCTATTCTCTTGATCATGCCAGTTCTACTGGAATGCATTTTATGCATGTGTGTATGTATGCATGTATGTATCTGCTGAATCTAGCATAAGAATATACTATCTTTCTCTTTCCTGAGAATCAGGGCACAAGGACAGATTGGTTACATAAAGATTCCTGGCATTTAGATCATGCTGTAACCTCCAGCCCCACTCATCCAGGAACTAGATGCCAATAATTACTCATATTTATTGAGACTTATTACATATCATGCCTAGTACATAAGAAATTACATATTAAGCATATAATTTGTATTATCTCATTTAATCTCCTCAACAATTCTCTTAGGTAGGCCCAGTTATTATTCCTTGATTATTATTTACAGATAATGAAACAAAGGCTTAGTATAACCAAGTAAATCATACAAGGTCACCCAGCTAGGAAATGGTTGACTTGGGATTTAAACTAAGCTCCATCCAAATCCAGGGCTTCCATGCTTTACTATATTAACTCCATCTTATCTAGAAAGATGGGTGGTCATCAGGGTGGTTCAATAAGGTCAGCATCAGGGAAAGGATATTTGGTGTGAGCTTGAAGTCTTGGAAATACTGGTTATATATTACTCATAGATATTAAGATATTTTGGAAGATGTTACCTGTATCAAGAATATTGAAAATACGAGCTTAGACATCACAAACAACTAGAGATCTTCAAAATACTACATAGTCCCTTCAGAATATCTGCAATTCTTTATCTACCAGTCACACCTTGGAGTAACTTCTCAAGGAACAGTTTGATAAAGTTTTTAAAATTAAATTTAATTACTCTTTACGGAGTCTCGGAGTGGCATAACCAAAAGGATGGCCTTTACTCTGCTTCTGAAAGGCCACAGCCTTGAAAACCCTATGGACCAGTTCTACTCTGTACACGCGAGGTCACCATGAGTCAGAATGGACTCAGCAGCAACTAAAAATTACAACTCTTCAATTTATTTAATTATTAATATCAAAAAAATGTTAGGAAACAATTACATATCTATATTTAAAGACCTATATTCAACCCTGATGATTAACATTAATGGTGTGTTTTGTAAGCATGAAGTAGTACAGTGTGGTTAAGGTATGTGGAACAGAATAATTAGAGGTACACTGAAAAGACTGGCTGGAGCCAGGTTGTAAAGGCCTTGTATGCCATTTGTCCATTAAGTTAAAGATAAATTTTAAGCAAAGGAATGACATTGTTTTAATAAGAAAGTATGAATAGACTTGAAAAAAAATCAATTTACAAATATTTGAAATAAGCCATTTTCAATGGATATTTGTTCATTTTTTTTTTCATTGTTTTTCATGTTAAGGAATAAGCTTCTTAGGTATAGGGACCATATTAATTAGAGCTCTTTGGCTGAAAATAGCTTAATCAAAAAAGGATAGGCCAACATAATCAAATTACCGATGCTGACAGGAATGCTCAGGCCCAGAACCCCTTTTCTCTTGTTCCTGCTTCTCTATGAATGTCAGACTTTTTTCTTTTCTTTCAAGCTAGCCTGCTCCGCAAGCTGGAATCGTGGCCTCTGACATGACACAATGCAATAGTAACTACCAAAATCAATAAATATCAAACCAACAGACTAGATTTTAAAAATAAATGGAATAAAATTTGTTTTGCAAAATCTATAGGACACTGATATAAGTATCAAGTTTCAAAAGGACAAATTGTCCAAAGTTAGAAATAAAAAATTATATGATGAAAATAAAATAACAGATACATTTTCATATATTCTAAGTAATTAAAGAAATGTAAATCAAAGCAACAGGTGAATAAAAAACAAAATTTAAATGTTAGCAAAGTTATGGGAAAGTAGGCGTACTTAAGAATGGCTGCGGGCACTCTAAAACAGGAGACAAATTCTGAAGAACAGTTTAGTAATATGTGGTAAGAACTGTAAAAGCGACTAATCTTTTTGCTGGTATAATATTCTTTGGAACTGTAAAGAAATATTTAAAATGTAAAACACACCTTATAAGACACTTGTACTTCCAGATAAAGTGGAGCAACTGGGACCAGATTTATCCTCCCGCCTTAAACAACTAGAAAATTGTTGTTGTTATTAGGTGCCGTTGAGTCAATTCTGACTCATAGTGACCCTATGTACAGCATAATGAAACACTCCCTGGTCCTGCACTATCCTCACATCGTTGTTACACTTGAGCTCATTGTTGTAGCCACTGTGCCAATCCATCTCCTTGAGGGTCTTCCTCTTTTTCACTGACTCTCTACTTTACCAAGCATGATGTCCTTCTTCAGGGACTGGTCGCTCCTGATAACATGTCTGTAGTACGTGAGACACAGTCTCACCACCCTTGCTTATAAGGAGCATCCTGGCTGTATTTCTTCTGACAGATTTGTTCGTTCTCTTGGCAGTCTATGGTATATCCAATATTCTTCACCAACACCATAATTCAAATGCATCAAATTTTCTTTGGTCTTCCTTATTCATCATCCAAATTTCACATGCATATGAGGCTATTGAAAACACCATGGCTTGGGTCAGGTGCACCTTGGTCTTCAAGGTGACATCTTTGCGTTTTAACATGTTAAAGAGGTCTTTTGTAGCAGATTTGCCCAGTGCAATGCATTGTTTGATTTCTTCACTGCTGCTGCCACGGACATTGATTGTGGATCCAAGTAAAATGAAATCCTTGAGGACGTCAATCTTGTCTCAGTTTATCATGATGTTGCTTATTGGTCCAGCTGGGAAGATTTTTGTTTTCTTTATGTTGAGGTGTAATCCATACTGCAGGTTGTGGTCTTTCACCTTCATCTGTAAGTGCTTCAAATCCTCCTCACTTTAGACAAAATATATGAAACAATGGTTTTCAGAGATTGGACAACAGGTAGTGACCCAGGTCTACGATCCCCGGAAGAAGTGAATAAAACAAGGTGCACTCTACAATTGCAACAGCTTACTGCCAGGAGGTACTATCCAGGGGGTAGCTCGTGGATGGTATTAATGAGCTGAATTGTGTTCCCCAAAAAGATAAGTTGAAATTCTAATCCTTGTACCTGTGAAAATTATCTTATTTGAAATAGGGTCTTTGCATATGTAGTTATGTTTGCATGAGGCCATATTGCAGTAGGGTGGGCCCTAGTTCAAAATGACTGGTCTTCTCATAAAAGAGACACAGATAGAGACACACAGAGAGAAGATGCGCATGTAAAGACAGAGGAAGAGATTGGAATGATGTTGCCACAAACCAACAAACACTTGGGGTTAACAGAGCTGGAAGAGATAAGGAAGGATCTTCCACTAGAGTCTTTGGAGAGAGCATGGCCCTGCAGACACCTGGGATTTGGACTTCTAGCTTTCAGAACTGTGAGAGAATAATTTCTGCTGTTTTAAGTCACCCAGTTTGTAGTACTTTGTTACAGTAGCTTGAGGAAATTAATACAGACAGAGAGCCCAAACAGAGCCTAGTCTACTGCCATATGCTGCCAAAGACTCAAGAGGAAAGATATTGGAATTAAAGGAGACCAAGGTTGACTAGAATTTTCAGGGAATAATAATGACTAAAAAGGAGCCCCGGTAGCGCAGTGGTTAAGCACTTCGCTGCTGAGGGGTTGGTGGTTTGAACAAACCAGCTGCTCCTCAGGAGAAAGATGTGGCAGCCTGCTTCCATAAAGATTACAGCCTTAGGAACATTTTGGGGCAGTTCTACTGTGCCCTCTAGGGTCGCTATGAGTCAGGATCAACTTGATGGCAATGAGTTTTTTGATAACACAGAGAAAGTGCTTCAAAAATCTGCAAAGGAGTCCTCTTGAGTCTTTGGCAGCATATTTGCATGAAGAAACTTCCCAAAGCTGGGTAAAAATCCACTGGAAAAAAGTAGGCAGAACAATTCACCACACAAGCTGTGTGTAGTTTGTGTTGAAATAAGCCAGAACAAAAAGAAGTGATAAAGATAGGCACTGGGTAGGATCCTCAGGAAGATATTGTATTAGTAGTGTGGCTAAATTAATGTAGAATAAAAGCTACTCTAAATCTGCAATAACAAAGCTTAAATGCAACATGAAAAGGATCTAATTAATTCCAAGTAACTTAACTGCCACAAAACATAACAATAACAAAAATACAACACTATTTATTATGGATTGAATTGTGTCCACCCAAAATATGCATTGTAAATTCTAACCTGTATACCTGTGGTTATAATTCCATTTGGGAATGGGTTGTCTTTGTTATGTTAATGAGGCAGGATTAGTGTAGGTTGTGTCTTGAGTCGATCTCTTTTGAGATATAAAAGAGATTAAACAAGCAAGATGGAAGGCAGAGATGAGAGAAGAGAGATGCCAAGCTGCATGGAGATCCCTAGAGAACCAGGAAAAAAACTAAAAGAGACACGGACCATCCTCCGAACTGACAGAGAGAGAACACCTTCCCCTAGAGTTAGCACCCTGCATTTGGACTTCTAGCCATCTAAACTGTGAGAAAATAAATTTCTGTTTGTTAAAGCTGTCCATTTGTGGTATTTCTGTTATAGCAGCACTAGGTGATTAAGACACTACTTAGAAGAAAACAGTATAATTGGGCAAATAATTACATTAAATTCACAGTATCTAGCATTCATTAAAATTTTCAGAAATGGATAGATTTAGAGAAAATAAAGATCATAATCAGGAAAAATCAGTCGAAATAAAAAAGGCTGAAAGTTGACAGGAATGATGGAACTGTAGAAAAGGAGATTAAAACAGATATTACTAATATACTCCATTTGCTTAAAAGTAGTAGAGAAAAACACAAACATGATAAATCAGGCAACAGAAGACACAAAAAAGATATTCAGACTTTTAGAGATGAAAAATGCCCTATCTGAAGTAAAAAATACACTGAATATAGCAAATAAGATACTGCAAAAGAAGAGATCAATGAACTTGAAAACATAGCAATAGAAAATACCTAAAATCAAATGCAGAAAGAAAAAGTCATAAAAAATATATCACAGTCTAGCACACGTGCAATTGAATCTTGAAAGGGGGAAGAAAATATATTTGAGGAAGTAATGGCCAAATGTTTTCCAATTTTGATGAAAATTATAAACTCACAAATTGAAAAACTCAGTAAACCCAAGTAGAAGAAACAAATAACAAAACATCACCAACACACGTCGTAATCTAATTAGGAATAAAACGCAACTTTCTTAACCTGAAAAAGTTTATCTGCTCAAAAATTATGGTTCCTACAATACTTAATGGTGAAAGCAGAATATTTTCCCTCTAACTTCAGGAACAAGAAAAGAATGTTATCCCTGGTCCCTTTTAATGTTGTACTGCAGGTCTACCTAGTTTGAAAAAAAGGCAAGAAAAAGAAATATAAGTCATATAGATTAGTAAGAATAAAAGTATAGCTTTCTTATCAACAGACAACATGATTGTTTATCTAGAAAATACTAAGGAATTTACAAAAAAGCTACTAGAACTAATAAGTGAATTCAGCAATGTTACAGAATAAAAGGTCAATATACGAAAGTCAATTGTATTTCTACATACTAGCAATGAACAATTGGAAATTACTATCTGCCTTTTACATTAAAAGTTTGCTGAACCCTGATCCAGATATTATCCCATAGCTTCCTTCTTTCCACATCAGGCTTCTTTCAAATGTAGTTCATACTTTCCTTACCTTTCACACTTCAACCAAATGCAACCTGGCTTCTAGCCTCACTCACCCACTGAATCTATTCTCATCAATGTCAGCACTAAATTCCTAGCTACCAGCCTAAAGAATATTTCTCAGTTTTTTTTTTTTTTAATACATAAATTATTCTCATCATTCAATGCCATGGACCATGTACTCCTGATAAGCTCTCTTACCATGGCACCATTCTCTTCTCATTCTCCTGTTAGTTCTCCATTTCTTTTCACTCTTTTAAATAGACTCCTTACCTTCTAAACATCCCTAAAATGTTGGTCTTCCCTCCATGTTTTATCCTTGGTCCTCATCCTTCCTACTCAACACATCGTGACTGCCCTACGTCATCCGCCACTGTTCCTCCATTCCGTATCTTTGATTGGGATACCATCTGAGCTTTAGGCCCACATTTTGCAACTATTTTTTTTTTTTTTTGATATTTCTGTTTTACTATCTCACAAATGCCTCAAGGACTCATCGCTAATTTCATGTTTTTTTTTTTTTTTTTGCAGGAAATTTCTATGAACAACTTGCCTAATTTTTTTTAAAACTCTCTTATTTTCTTCAAATTAATTTGCTTCTCTTCAATATTACTCCCACCTTTTAGTTCAGAACCTATTTCATTCTGAATAATCTCTTATCTGGTTGCTTTGCCCCTGCCTCCACTCCCTCCAATGTATCCTTTCCATTCCTTTCATAAATGTCTATCTGATCACGCCATTCCTCGCTTAAAGCTCCAGTGTTCTTTAAATGTAAAACATTTCCTAGGTAAACAGGTCTCTGGAGATTCTAAAGAGATGAAAAATGCTTTTATTGATCCTCAAAGTTCTAAGAAAAAATACTGGGTCTGAAAATTTTTGGAAATATTTTTATTTTGTTGTTACCTTATCAATCAATTTACTGAAAGTTATCGACTGAGCATCTGTTATATGCCCAGCTATGTGTAAGACATATCCATCTTATTTTAGAATACAATATAAAAATGAGGAGATGTCTCCCTCCTTACTTTGTTATCTGTAAGCTCTATCTCATATCTGCTATCAGACTGCAAGCTTGAGCTTTCTGTAGTCAGCAATGAGCTAAATACCATTTGCAGTATCTTTAATATTATGATAACAAATGCGCTAATTTAAACAATCATTCAACAACTTTTTATTTTGCTCTTGTGTGTATGTGTGTGGGTGTGGGTGTGTGCACCAGCCACTATAGAGGACAAGATAAAGATTTGATGGTTTTTCTACAGAAAGTTAAAGGCAGAATTTTAATGTTCCTGGAATATTTCTAGAGACACTTGATCACCTAGTAAAAGTTATTTTAGAAACCATGATATTACTGACCAAAATAAGACATCTAATTACCTAAGACATTTACAATTGTCTAGTAAATCCACACCTCTATTATCAGTAATTGAGGCAATACAAAGGAGAAATGACTGTGATGTCTACCAAAGTGACATGCAAAGGACTTAAGGTAAGCTTTCGAGAAACAAGGGACCTGTCTTATAAATGAGTAGTGATCTTGCTGATATTTCAGTACCCATACCCATTTAGTTCCTTGAAAAAGTTATGTTTTCTTCAAATTTGCAAATACTATGCATCATTTCCTGCTCTAACTTATGCATGGAAAAGCTGGCACAGAACAGAATTTCAGAGTCATCAGAAATCAAGAAAATTCTCTTTTTATGGTGCAATTTTTAAACTCTTCTGTTTTTACTTTATTAGAACAATCGCCTTCTATTTTTGAAGCTTATCTATAATAAATTTCTCTTTTCATCCTGTTAGAGTCTCCAAAGACCACTTAATGATAGTTGACATAACTTTTCACTTTAAAGAGATCCTTACTATCCCACATGAACAAGGATTAATCAGTGGAATTCCACCAAATTGTACAAAAATTATACTCCTAGAATACAGCCATGGGTGTCTCAACACCTAATGGCAGAGTGATTACTGCCTGCACATTTCTGGAATAGGGTCAGCCTATACCCCTACAGATAACCCCTACAGATACCTGACAATTTAATTAAGTAAATCTATGAGTTCTTTTCTGGACGTTTGCCCCAGAAGTCCTTTTTATTAATTTCAACAGTTTGCTAAAAATCCATGGTTTCTGCTCCCTGTTCAGTTGTTATAGCAACTATCATACCACAGACATATGCAAAGAAAAGAATACCACCAGTGACATCAAATTGTCATGACAATTGCTATGTTAAATATAAAATGACAAACCAATTTCTAACTGCTGAAGCATAAAATCAGGATAAAACCATGTTTTTAAATCTTTTTCAGCAAATATGTATAATGGTGACGGTGGTGTTTTTGGTGATAGATGGTGGTATCAGAAAGAGGAGATTGGAAGATTTAAAAGAAGAGCACAATGTTAGATATCTGTGTAAAAACAAGTTTGTGCAAAAGTTAAAATTCAAATATGAAGACATTGAAATACCACGAACTGTAAAGTGTCCAGCTTCTATGTAAGTATAGAATATGAACCCTGTGATAATAAAAAAGCTCACTACCTATTCGTGTCTTTTGGTTTGAAGACTATATGGATATTTGTAAAACATCCCTTAAGGCTATTCTGATGGATTGTTCTATTAAAGCTAAGAGAATCATAATGTAGAATCCTAGGGTTCTAGAGTGAGGTCACACCATATTCAGCAGAGAAGAACAACACACTGTTTGGAAAACAGTTCCTGGACGCTACCAGGAATGCTGGTAGAGACAGAAGGTCTGACTGAGAGGCAACAATTAACCAAATGGCCAGAGCTGCTCCTTATAAGTCGAGTTTTGTCACACTCATTAAGTCATGGGATCATGTAGGCCCAGCAACAATTCATTGTAAGATAGAAGTAGAATATCCGGAAACAGGCATGAGCATGGGCCAGAGGATACAACTAAGTTACAAAAGCAAGTGTCCCAGACCTCCACATCACCAAACACTGTTGAATGGGCCTTAGCCCTTAACTTACATCCATTGCCACAAGGGGGAGGGTTCCTTTTATGATGAGCTAGTGGAGAAGGAAAAGGCCAAGCCTGGTTTATGGATTGGTTGGCCCGGTGTGTGGGTGCAAGGCAAAAAAGGACTACTGCTGCACTACATTCCCATTGAGGGGTGGCCCTGAAGTTCAACAACGAGGGGGAATCCTCCACTGGGCAGAGGTTCCGAAACCAAAAAATCCAAATCTATTGCTGATACTGACTCATGGCAACCCTGTGTGTGCAGAGTAGAGCTGCTCCATAGCATTTTCAAGGCTGTGACTTTTCAGTAGCAGATTGCCAGGCCTTTCTTCTCAGGTGCCTCTGAGTGGTTTTGAACCACCAAACTTTTGGTTAGTAGTCAAGCACTTAGCCATTTGTACCACCTAAGGCCAGAGTTTCAGGAGGTGCATACTTCTGTGTAGAAGGAGAAGCAGCCCAAAATAAGAACATATATAGACTTATGTCTTGGCTGAATATTCAGAAAAGGAAATACTTGAAGATCAGGGATAAAGGAGTCTGGAGAAGAGGCATATAGATGACCTAATAGAGTGGGCATTAAGTTTGAAGATGTTTGCCTTACACATTAACACCCAACAGAGAGCATCTATGATGGAAGAGGCATGAACAACCAAGGAGACGAAATGGCTCAGCCAGCCTCTGTCATCAGCCACTTCTGTGCTAGCACAATGGGCTCATGATGAAGCCTATGAGGGCCTGTATGGGCTTCCATTCATCACAACTGCTGCTGTCTACTACCTTCTGGTGTTGTCAAATGTTCCATGTGCCAGCAACTGAGACCCACATGTAGCCTCACCCCTTGAAAAGACCAGTCAGTCGCTTGGAATTGACTTGGAAGCAACAGGATCAATGGGAAGGTGATTACAGAGCCTTCTTTAGAAACCCATCCCAGTACCAAAGTATTATGCTGGGTTTATATTTGGAGGTTTTGATTTCCATTTTGATTGATGTTAGAGACGTTTATTTTAATCTTTCCTATTAAACATTAATTTTTAGCCTGACAGTCTACACCAAATAAAATGTTGCTGAGTCTTGCTCACTAAAATGGAAACTGTTCCAAATTGAAATCAGTCATCAATCAGTCCTTGGCATGACTAACTCATTTTAGTTAAATCTGAGTAGTTAATGAGACCAAAGTTGAAGTTCTTGACCTTTTCTAAAATTTTATTTTAGGAAGGCATATTTTATATTTAGGATGTCTGTGTAGTAGGAGCCATCTGGTACTGGACATCCATCTGCTTCTTACCATTCTAAGGAGAAATTGCTTTTGTACTTCCTTCTCCCTCCTTAATATTATTCCTTGGTGACCCACATTTCTGATGTCAAACTCAAACTGGGTCAGTGGCTACTACTCTTAACTTTAACCAGCATAATACCAATGTGGAGAAATAGAACCATGCCTGAGAGGTATCAGACACTCAAAAGGTGTTTGTTGAATGAATTAATATGAATATGAATGGATAATTTCATAAAATCTAAGTCTTTGTTTTATAGGAGCTTCAGAAAATATTTAAAAATCACATCTCTCTCCTATCCTCCATGCTCAATCATTCTTTACTTCCTCAATATGTTTAAATCCATCTATTTCTCTCCAGCTCCACAGCCACCACTGTAGTCCCACCACTATCATCTATTCTTGCATACTACTTTTGGTTTATGCTCCTCCCAATGTGTTCTCCACAGAGCAGCTAAAGTTCAGTAAAGTGAAAATCTGATCACTTCATAAAAAGAAAACAAACAAACCCATTGCCATCAAGTTGATTTACAGACATTGTAGGACAGAATAGAGTTGCCCCATAGGCTTTCCCAAGCTGTAATCTTTATGGAAGCAGACTGTCACATCTTTTTCCCTCTGAGTACCTGGTGGGTTGGAACTGCCAACCTTCTGGTTAGCAGCCTAGAGCTTATCCACTGCCTACCAGGGTTCTGATCATTTCACACACCTGCTTAAAATACTCTAATGGCTGTCTTCACTGCTCTTAGGATAAAGAGAAATGTATACAGAGCCTTTGAGATCCTCCAGATTGGTCCTCTGCCTACCTCTCTGGCATTGTGGTTCTAGAGTTCTATTGGGGCTACTGTTCTGGAAGATAAGTCCAGGAGACTTCTCTAGAAGAACTTCTGTTTAAACAGGAAACACACTTCTTTTACTTAGCATTAATATTTATGTGGGGTAGCTTTGGGAGCTAAAGGAATCCTATAGGACACCATTGCCTTCTAATCTTACTTTTGTCATTCCTTCTAGTCCTCCACCCACCCATCTGTAAGTTTTGTCATACCGTGGGAGCTTGTGTGTTGCTGTGACGCTGGAAGTTATGCCACCGGTATTCAAATACCAGCAGGGTCACCCATGGAGGACAGGTTTCAGTTGAGCTTCCAGATTAAGACAGACTAGGAAGAAGGACCCGGTGGTCTACTTCTGAAAGGAATTATCCAGTGAAAAGCAGCAGAACATTGCCTGATATAGTGCCAGAAGATGAGCCCTTCAGGTTGGAAGGCACTCAAAATATGACTGGGGAAGAGCTGCCTCCTCAAAGTAGAGTCAACCTTAATGATGTAGATAGAGTCAAGCTTTCGGGACCTTCATTTGCTGATATGGCATGACTCAAAATGAGAAGAAATAGCTGGAAACAACCATTAATAATTGGAATGTAGAACATACGAACTACGAATCTAGGAAAATTGGAAATCGTCAAAAATGAAATGGAATGCATAAACATCAATATCCTAGGCATTAGTGAGCTGAAATGGACTGGTATTGGTCATTTTGAATTGGATAATCATATGGTCTACTATACCGGGAACGACAACTTGAAGAGGAATGGCATTGCATTCATTGCCGAAAACAACATTTCAAGGTCTATCTTGAAGTATAATGCTGTCAGTGATAGGATAACATCCATAAGCCCACAAGGAAGACTAATTCACATTTACAAAACAAATGCTAAGGCCAAAGATGAAAAAATTGAAGATTTTTTACCAACTTCTGCTGTCTGAAATTGGTTGAACATGCAATTGGTATGCACTGATAATTACTAGTGATTGGAATGTGAAAGTTGGAAATGAAAAAGAATGGGTAGTTAGAAGATACGGGCTTGGTGATAGGAATGATGCTGAAGATCACATGATTGAATTTTGCAAGAACAACAACTTCTTCATTGCAAATACCTTTTTATACCAACATAAATGGCAACTATATACCTGGACCTCACCAGCTGGAATACACAGGAATCAAATCGACTACATCTGTGGAAAGAGATGACAGGAAGACTCAATATCATCAGTCAGAACAAGGCCAGGGGCCGACTTTAGATCAGACCATTAATTACTCATAAGCAAGTTCAAGTTGAAACTGGAGAAGATTAGAACAAGCCCATGAGAGACAAAGCATGACCTTGAATATATCCCATCTGAATTTAGAGACCATCTCAAGAATAGATTTGACACGTTGAACACTAATGACCAAAGACCAGACGAGTTGTAGAATGACATCAAGGACATCATACACGAAGAAAGCAGGAGGTCATTGAAAAGACAGATGAGAAAGAAAGGACCTAAATGAAAGTCGAAGAGACTCTGAAACATGCTCTTGGACGTTGAGTAGCTAACCCAAAAGGAAAAAATGATGAAGTAAAAGAGCTGAACAGAAGATTTCAAAGGGTGGCTGGAGAAAATGAAGTATTATGATTGACATGTGTGAAGACCTGGAGAGAGAAAACCAAAAGGGAAGAACATGCTCAGCATTTCTGAAGCTGAAAGAACTGAAGAAAAAATTGAAGCCTCGAGTTGCAATAGTGAAGGATTCTATGGGGAAAATATTAAACAGCATCAAAAGGAGATGGAAGGAATACACAGAGTCACTATACCAAAAAGAATTGGTCAATATTCAACCATTTCAGAAGGTACCATATGATCAGAGACCAATGGCACTGAAGAAAGAAGTCCAAGCTGCACTGAAGGCATTGGCAAAAAACAAGTCTCTGGGAATTGAAGGAATACCAGTTGAGATATTTCAACAAATGGATGCAGGGCTGAAAGTGCTCACTCATCCACGTGAAGAAATTTGGAAGACAGCTACCTGGCCAACCATCTGGAAGAGATCCATATTTATGCCTATTCCCAAGAAAGGTGATCCAACCTAATGTGGAAATTATTGAACAATAACATTAATACCATATTCAAGCAAAATTTTGCTGAAGATCATTCAAAAGCACTTGCAGCAGTATATCAACAGGGAACTGCCAGAAATTCCAGCCAGAGTTAGAAGAGGACGTGGAACCAGGGATACCATTGCTGATGTCACGTGTATCCTGGATGAAAGCAGAGAATACCAGAAAGATGTTTACCTGTGTTTAATTGCCTATGCAAAGGCACTTGACTGTGTGGATCACAACAAATTATGGATAATGTTGCAGAAAATGGGAATTCTGGAACACTCAATTGTGCTCATGAGGAATCTGTGTATGGATCAAGAGGCAGTCATTCTAATAGAACAAGGGTATACTGCATGGTTTAAAATCAGGAAAAGTGTGCCTCAGGGTTGTGTCCTTTTACTATACCTATTCAATCTGTATGCTGAGCAAATAATTTGAGAAGCTGGAGTATATGAAAAAGAACAGGGCATCAGGGCTGGAAGAAGACTCATTAATAACCTGCGTTATGCAGATGACACAACCTAGCTCCTGAAAGTGAAGCACTTACTGATGAAGATCAAAGACCACAACCTTCAGTATGGGTTACACCTCAACGTAAAGAAGACAAAAATTCTCACAACTGGACCAATAAGCAACGTCATGATAAACGGAGAAAAGATTGAGGTTGTCAAGGATTTCATTTTACTTGGATCCACAAACAACAGCCATGGAAGCAGCAGGCGAGAAATCAAAGGAGGCATTGCACTGGGCAAATCTGCTACAAAGGACCTCTTTAAAGTGTTGAAAAGCAAAAGATGTTACCATGAGGACTAAGGTGCCCTGACCCAAGCCATGGTGTTTTCAATCACCTCATATGTATGTGAAAGCTGGGCAATGAATAAGGAAGACCGAAGAAGAATTGATGCCCTTGAACTGTGATTTTGGTGAAGGATATTGAATACACCACGGACTGCCAAAAGAATGAACAAATCTGTCTTAGAAGGAGTATATACAACAAGAACGCTCCTTAGAATCAACGATGGTGAGAATATGTCTCACATACTTTTGACATGTTGTCAGGAAGGATCAGTCCCTAGAGAGGTACATCATGCTTGGTAAAATAAAGGGTCAATGAAAAAAAAGAAAGACCCGCAACGAAATGCATCGACACCGTGGCTGGAAGCTCTGCTGAAACCTGTGTACCTTGGGTCATCCTGATGGTACTTGAAATACCGATGGCATAGTTTCCAGCATCACAGAAACATGCAAGCCACCACAGTGCAACAAACTGACAGTCAGGTGGTGGTGTACTCAGTAAAGTTGGCATATTTTACAGGTCAATATTATAATCTTATAAAAAGCACTTGAGACTTTAGGACATGAGTCATGACAAAAATCTCAAGGATTACTACGTTATTTCTTCTACCTAGGAGGGCTCTTTTTTTTACATCTTACCCACAGAAAGGTATATTATGAAAAACTAATAAGATGAAAGCTAATATCAAAATATAAAACCAAGCATAGTTCATAAAGTACTGATTTCTTCACTTAAATTATATTGTTCACTTTTTAAAAATAATTTTTATTGTGCTTTAAGTGAAAGTTTACAAATCAAGTCAGTCTCTCACACAAAAACCCATATACACCTTGCTACACACTCCCAATTACTCTCCCCCTAATGAGACAGCCTGCTCTCTCCCTCCACTCACTCTTTTCGTGTCCATTTCACCAGCTTCTAACCCCTCCACCCTGACATCTCCCCTCCAGGAGAGGGGAGATGCCAACATAGTCTCAAGTGTCCACCTGATCCAAGAAGCTCACTCCTCACCAGTATCCCTCTCCAACCCATTGTCCAGTCCAATCCATGTCTGAATAGTTGACTTCGGGAATGGTTCCTGTCCTGGGGCAACAGAAAGTCTGGGGGCCATGACCACTGGGGTGCTTCTAGTCTCAGTCAGACCATTAAGTCTGGTCTTATGAGAATTTGGAGTCTGCATCCCACTGTTCTCCTGCTCCCTCAGGGGTCCTCTGTTGTGTTCTCTGTCAGGGCAGTCATCGGTTGTAGCCAGGCACCATCTAGTTCTTCTGGTCTCAGAATGATGTAGTCTCTGGTTCATGTGGCCCTTTCTGTCTCTTGGGCTCGTAATCGCCTTGTGTCCTTGGTGTTCTTCATTCTCCTTTGATCCAGGTGGGTTGAGACCAATTGATGCATCTTAGATGGCTGCTTGCTACCATTTAAGACCCCAGACGCCGCTCTTCAAAGTGGGATGCAGAATGTTTTCTTAATAGATTTTATTATGCCAATTGACTTAGATGTCCCCTGAAACCATGGTCCCCAGGCCCCTACCCCTGCTACGCTGGCCTTCAAAGCATTCAGATTATTCAGGAAACTTCTTTGCTTTTGGTTTAGTCCAATTGTTCCAACCTCCCCTGTATTGTATGCTGTCTTTCCCTTCACCTATAGTGGTTCTTATCTACCATCTAGTAAGTGAATCCCCTTTTCCAACCCTCCCTCCCTCACCCCTCTCATAACCACGAAAGAATGTTTTCTTCTCAGTTTAAACTGTTTCTCAAGTTCTTATAATAGTGGTCTTATACAATATTCGTCCTTTTGCAACTGACTAATTTCACTCAGCGTAATGCCTTCCAGGTTCCTCCATGTTATGAAATGTTTCACAGATTCCACTGTTCTTTATCGATGCGTAGTATTCCATTGTGTGAATAGATCATAATTTATTTATCCATTCATCCATTGATGGGCACCTTGGTTGCTTCCATCTTTTTGCTATTAAACAGTGCTGCAATAAACATCGGTGTGCATATATCTGTTCGTGTAAAGGCAGTTATTTCTCTAGGATATATTCCAAGGAGTGGGATTGCTGGATCGTATGGTAGTTCTATTTCTAGCTTTTTAAGGAAGTGCCAAATCGGTTTCCAAAGTGGTTGTACCCACCAGCATTGTATAAGTGTTCCAATCTCTCCACAGCCTCTCCAACATTTATTATTTTGTGTTTTTTGGATTAGTGCCAGCCTTGTTGGAGTGAGATGAAATCTCATTGTAGTTTTGATCTGCATTTCTCTAATGGCTAAGGATTGTGAACATTTCCTCATATATCTGTTCGCTACCCGAATGTCTTCTTTAGTGAAGTGTCTATTCATATCCTTTGCCCATTTTTTAATTGGGTTGTTTGTCTTTTTGCAGTTGAGTTTTTGCAGTATCACGTAGATTTCAGAGATCAGGTGCTGTTCAGAAATGTCATAGCTAAAAACTTTTTCCCAGTCTGTAGGTAGTCTTTTTACTCTTTTGGTGAAGTCTTTGGATGAGCATAGGTGTTCGATTTTTAGGAGCTCCCAGTTATCTAGTTTTTCTTCTACATTCTTTATCATGTTTTGTATACTGTTTATGCCATGTATTAGGGCTCCTAACATTGCCCCTATTTTTTCTTCCATGATCTTTATCATTTTAGATTTTATATTTAGGTCTTTGATCCATTTTGAGTTAGTTTTTGTGCATGGAGTGAGGTATGGGTCTTCATTTTTTTGCAGACGAATATCCAGTCATGCCAGTACCGTTTGTTAAAAGGACTGTCTTTTCCCCATTTAACTGTTTTGGGGCCTTTGTTGAATAGCAACTGCTCATACGTGGATGGATTTATGTCTGGATTCTCAATTCTGTTCCATTGGTCCATGTATCTGTTGTTGTACCAGTACCAGGCTGTTTTGACTACTATGGAGGTATAATAGGTTCTAAAATCAAGTAAAGTAAGGCCTCCCACTTTGTTCTTCTTTTTCAGTAATGCCTTATTTAACCGGGGCCCCTTTCCCTTCCATATGAAATTGGTGATTTGTTTCTCCATCTCATTAAAGAATGTCATTGGGATTTGGATCGGAATTGCATTAAATGTGTAGATCGCTTTTGGTAGAACAGATATTTTTATAATGTTAAGTCTTCCTATCCATGAGCAAGGTATGTTCTTCCACTTATGTAAGTCTCTTTTGGTTTCTTGCAGAAGCGTACTGTAGTTTTCTTTGTATAAATCTTTTACATCTCTAGGTAAGATTTATTCCTAAGTATTTGATCTTTTTGGGGGCTACTGTAAATGGCATTGATTTGGTGATTTCCTCTTCGATGTTCTTTTTGTTGGTGTAGAGGAATCCAACTGATTTTTGTATGTTTACCTTGTATCCCGATACTCTGCTGAACTCTTCTATGAGTTTCAATAGTTTTCTGGAGGATTCCTTAGGGTTTTCTGTGTATAAGATCATGTCATTTA
Source organism: Loxodonta africana (assembly GCF_030014295.1). Taxonomy (NCBI): domain Eukaryota; kingdom Metazoa; phylum Chordata; class Mammalia; order Proboscidea; family Elephantidae; genus Loxodonta; species Loxodonta africana. The sequence continues at coordinate 177,599,344 of NC_087344.1, forward strand.
CAAATAGAGATGCTTTGACTTCTTCCTAGCCAATCCGGATGCCCTTTATTTCTTTATCTAGCCCAATTGCTCTTGCTAGGACTTCCAGCACAACGTTGAATAAGAGTGGTGATAAAGGGCAGCCTTGTCTGGTTCCCAATCTCAATGGGAATGTTTTCAGGTTCTCTCCGTTTAGGATGATGTTGGCTGTTGGCTTTGTATAAATGCCCTTTTTTATGTTAAGGAATTTTCCTTCTATTCCTATTTTGCTGAGAGTTTTTATCATGAATGAGTGTTGAACTTTGTCAAATGCCTTTTCTGCATCGATTGATGAAATCATGTGATTCTTGTCTTTTGTTTTATTTATGTGGTGGATTACATTAATTGCTTTTTCTAATGTTGAACAGTCCCTGCATACGTGGTATGAATCCCACTTGGTCATTGTGAATTATTTTTTTGATATGTTGTTGAATTCTATTCACTAGAATTTTGTTGAGGATTTTTGCATCTATATTCATGAGGGATATAGGTCTATAATTTTCTTTTCTTGTGATGTCTTTACCTGGTTTTGGTATCAGGGATATGGTGGCTTCACAGAATGAGTTTGGTAGTATTCTATCCTTTTCTATGCTCTGAAATACCTTTAGTAGTAGTGGTGTTAACTCTTCTCCGAAAGTTTGGTAGAACTCTGCAGTGAAGCCCTCCGGACCAGGGCTTTTTTTGTTGGGAGTTTTTTGATTACCTTTTCAATCTCTGCTTTTGCTATGGGTCTATTTAGTTGTTCTACCTCTGTTTGTGTTAGTTTACGTAGGTAGTGTGTTTCTAGGAATTCATCCATTTCTTCTAGGTTTTCAAATTTGTTTGAGTATAGTTTTTCATAGTAATCTGATATGATTCTTTTAATTTCAGTTGGGTCTGTTGTAATATCGCGCCTCTCATTTCTTATTCAGGTTATTTGCTTCCTCTCCTGTTTTTCTTTTGTCAATTTGGCCAGTGGTTTATCAATTTTGTTGATTTTTTCAAAAAACCAGCTTTTGGTCTTGTTAATTCTTTCAATTGTTTTTCTGTTTTCTATTTCATTTAGTTCAGCTCTAATTTTTATTATTTGTTTTCTTCCGGTGCCTATGGATTTCTTCTGTTGATCTCTTTCTATTTGCTCAAGTTGTGGGGATAATTCTTTGATTTTGGCCCTTTCTTCTTTTTGTATGTGTGCATTTATTGATATAAATTGGCCTCTGAGCACGGCTTTTGCTGTCCCAAAGGTTCTGATAGGAAGTGTTTTCATTCTTATTGGATTCTCTGAACTTCTTTTATTCCATCCTTAATGTCGTCTATAATCCATTCTTTTTTGAGCAGGGTATTATTCAGTTTCCAAGTGTTTGATTTCTTTTCCCTGCTTTTCCTGTTATTGATTTCCACTTTTATGGCCTTACGGTCAGAGAAGATGCTTTGTAATATTTCAGTGTTTTGGATTCTGCTAAGGCTTGCTTTATGACCTAATATATGGTCTATTCTAGAGAATGTTCCATGTGCACTAGAAAAGAAAGTATACTTGGTTGCTGTTGGGTGGAGTGTTCTGTATATGTCTACGAGGTCAAGTTGGTTGATTATGGCATTTAGATCTTCCCTGTCTTTATTGAGCTTCTTTCTGGATGTCCTGTCCTTCACCGAAAGTGGAGTGTTGAAAAAAAAAAAAAAAGAAGTCTCCTACCATTATTGTGGAGCTGCCTATCTCACTTTTCAATGTTGATAGAGTTTGTTTTATGTATCTTGCAGCCCTGTCATTGGGTGCATAAATATTTAATGTGGTTATATCATCTTGGTGTATTGTCCCTTTAATCATTACATAGTGTCCTTCCTTATCCTTTCTGATGGATTTAACTTTAAAGTCTATTTTGTCAGAAATTAATATTGCCACTCCTGCTCTTTTTTGGTTGTTTTTTTGCTTGATAGATTTTTTTTCCATCCTTTGAGTTTTAGTTTGTTTGTGTCTCTAAGTCTAAGGTGTGTCTCTTATAGGTAGCATATAGACGGATCTTGTGTTTTAATCCATTCTGCCACTCTCTGTCTCTTTATTGGTGCATTTAGTCCATTTACATTCAGGGTAGTTATGGATAGGTATGAATTTAGTGCTATCATCTTAATGTCTTTTTTTGTGTGTTGACAGTTTCTTTTTCCCACTTGATTTTATGTGCTGAGTAGATTTTCTTTATATATTGTCTTTTCGTCATATTTGTTGTTGTTGATTTTGCTTCTGCTGAGTCTCTATTTTTTCCTTGTATTTTATTTTGCTGAGTAGGATAGTTTGTCTCCTTTGTGGTTACCTTGTTATTTACCCCTATTTTTCTAAATTTAAAACTAACTTTTATTTCTTTGTATCTCTGTATCTTCCTCTCCATAAAGAAAGTGTATGATTACATTTCTTAGTCCCCCTTTATTATTCTAATATTGTCTTCTTTTATATAATAACTTCGCTGTCACTCTGTTTTGGGCTTTTGTTGTTATTTTATAATCTTATTATTTATTTTTTTATTTCCCTGTATGGGTTCACTTCTGGGTGCTCTGCCCAGTGTTCTAGTCTTGGGTTGATACCTGATTTTATTGATTTTCTAACCAAAAAAAAAAAAAAAAAAAACCAAAGAACTCTCTTTATTATTTCTTGTAGTTTTGGTTTGGTTTTTACGAATTCCCTCAACTTGTGTTTATCTGGAAATGTCTTAATTTCACCTTCACATTTAAGAGACAGTTTTACTGGATATATGATTCTTGGCAGGCAATTTTTTTCCTTCAATTTTTTAAATATGTCATCCCATTGCCTTCTTGCCTGCATGGTTTCTGCTGAGTAGTCCAAGTTTATTCTTATTGGCTCTCCTTTGTAGGCGACTTTTCTTTTATCCCTCGCTGCTCTTATAATTCTGTCTTTATCTTTGGTTTTTGCAAGTTTTGATTATAATATGTCTCAGTGACTTCCTTTTAACACCTACCTTCTGTGGAGTTGGATGAGAATCTTGGACAGATATCTTCTCATCTTTCACAATGTCAGGGAAGTTTTCTGGCAAAAAAATCTTCAACAATTTTCTCCGTATTTTCTGTTATCCCTCCCTGTTCTGGTACTCCAATCACTCGTAGGTTATTTCTCTTGATAGAGTCCTACATGATTCTTAAGTTTTCTTCATTTTTTTTTTTGAATTGTTTTATCTGATTTTTCTTCAAATATATTAGTGCCAAGTGATTTATCTTTGAGTTCAGAAATTCTAGCTTCTACTTGCTCAATTCTGCTACTCTGACTTTCTATTGAGTTGTCTAATTCTGTGCTTTTATTGTTAATCTTCTGAATTTCTGATTGCTGTCTGTCTATGGATTTTTCCAGCTTATTAAACTTTTCATTATGTTCCTGAATAATCTTCCTAATTTCTTCAGTTGCTTCATCTGTGTGTTCCTTGGCTTGTTCTGTGTATTGCTTCATTTCCTTCCTGTTGTCTTGAAGGGTTCTGTATATTATACTTTTGTATTCTGTACCTGGTAATTCCAGGAATGTGCTTTCATCTAGAAGATCCCTGGATTCTTTGTTTTGAGAGCCTGTTGAGGTGATCATGGTCTGTTTCTTTATGTGACTTGATATTGACTGTTGTCTCCAAGCCATCTATAAGTTATTGTATTAGTTTATGCTTGCTTACTGTGTCATAGCTGCTTGCTTTGTTTTGTTTTGGTGTACCCCTATGGGTAGCTTGAGTGAGCTAGCTTTATTATTTTTGCTTTTGGAGCTCTGATGTTCTGTGCCCAGCTGGCTAGAGCTTTTATCAAGTATATCAGTCTAGGAGTCCATTCAGTTTTCTTGTACAAATTCAGCTCAGGTTTCCAGGTAGCCAGTTATCAATTGTGTGGTACAGGCTGTGTCCTACAGTCTTAGAGGGGCAGGGGTGATTGGCATATATACCAGTATCTGAGTGTAGCATGGAGTCAAGCTCTGAACAAGGCAGGGCGCTGAGAACTGACCCCCAAGTGTCTCTGAGGAAAACTCGTTTCTGTTCCCTAGAGCATGCTGGTGGGTGGGTTCTGCAAAGGGACCATGAGCACCCAAATTTTTTGGTTGTAAGGACTGGGAGGTACCAGTTATCTTTGGACCCCTGTCATGGGTGGCTGGGTGACCTGAGTGGGGTACCAGTCCTTAGGTCCCTGATGTGGGTAGGTGAGGACCTTTTGTAATAGGTAAAGCAATGTCAAATATCAAACACTCAACTCTCCACCACACAGCTAAAATGGTTGGAGTTTGCCAACAAGGGCCTATTCTCCAGAAATAGGCCCACACAGGTCCATGCAGAAAGGAAAGATGCTGAAGGTCCACGGACAGTTTATGCCTGGACAGAAGCCACTTCTGTCCTGAGCTCCCCTAGTTAATGGAGCTAGCAAATTATCTTTTCCCCTCAATTGTAAGTTTTTTTCCTTTCCCAAGGTCGGGATGATGGCTCTAGGTGCTCACCAGGGTCTATCTCAGGCCCAGGGATTCAGCCACTGAAGCTGGCTTGGGGGTGGGGGGCGGAGGGGGGTAGAGGTAAAATATATGCAAGTACTTAGCTTTTGCCAGGAGCGCCGTTCTCCTCAGTTTCCAGAGGTGTAAGTAGGCTGTGTGGCTGGCTGCTTCTCCCTGAGGAAACTGTGGTGGAACGCTAGTACTAGCCCACCACCGCCGCCGCTGCTGCCCCGGGAATGGTGCCTGAAGGCTCCCTGTGATTCAGGTCGTGTAACTCCTCTCCACTTCTGAACGATCTCTTCCTCCCCCTGCCCCTCAGTTTGTTGTCTAAGGTTGCCTTTGATGCTCAGGGCTCCCAGCTTGTCACAAATATACTCGTTTTACTTGTTTTTTCAGGTCTTTGTTGTAAAGAGGGCTCGTTGGAAGCGTTTGTCTATTCTGCCATCTTGGCTCCACCTCCTATTGTTCATTTTTTAATGGAATGGCTAAAAGACATAAAATTTGTAATTCTGTTCCTTCGAAATCATCTTGGCAGTCTCAATATGTGTCTCAACACTTTCTCCTTGTATTCTAAATTTCCTTTGTAATGGGCTGTGTATTTTATATCTGTTTGGTATATTTGCCAGTTTATTTCGTATTTACCAGGTTTAGTATATCTTATTACTTATTTTCTCATTAAAATAGTTTCCACATGTCAAAAAGCAGAATATGATTCAACCAAATTTGCCACGTATGTCATTTTTACTTCTATTTTATGCAGAGCTAGGCTATTAACAATTGATTTTAATCCATTCATTTAAAAAATTGATTTAATGTCTACTAGTTATTGACTTCCTCGAAACCCCTTTACATGTGCAAAAATTGCTTACCCCTATTTTTTGTCTATATTAATAAGCTTTTTAGAGTTGTTTTCTTTCTGACAGTTACATATGAATTCAATCTTGTATATAATGGGTCAAAATGTCTTCTTTTTCCATTCAGTTGTCATCTCTAAAACAACAGTAATTACTTTCTTGAGCATATTTCCTTCCGTTTCTTTTCTTTCATTTTATCTTCCAGTGTGGTCTATTTATATTTGTTTTCTTCTGTTTATTTGAACTTTACAGACCTTGAACTTGATTGTATTTGGCCCATAGAATATGTATTTTCAGTCCAGAAGAGATACTTGTTTCTAAAGACTGCATATGTTGGTATCTTTGTATTCAGGCCTGCTATGAGATTATTTTAAACAGGAAGTTGTTAATTATCACAAGTAATATAACATCCACTTGTAACAGCTTGTTCTTCAGGAGACTCAAGGACTAAATTCTTGCTCAGGAAAAAAAAATTAATTCCATAAATATAAGTAATTTATTTAGATACAAATATAGTTCATACAAATCAATTCGTGAAGAGTGTACTGCGCTAGTCCCTACATAATGCTCCGTGATACACAACTGTAGTCTGACATACCAACAAATGTTGAAATTCCAAACAGCCCTGTTCTGTGGAGTTTCCCTCACATCTCCGGCAGTCCAACGGTCACGCAAATGATCATTAGTTGAAAGGTGGAGTATTTCGCAACATCTTGCTGAGGTGAGGTGTCATCTCATGAGATGAACCTGGGGTCTGCGGGCTAGATCTGCCTACCTGCCCTGCCCATCTTCCTGCTAAGGTAGCCAAATACATAAAGAGATGACCTCACTTCAGAATGAGGTTCATTTCAAAGTGCCGTCGACTTGACTAATGCATCTTTCTGAATTTCAGGACTTTTTCTTGTCCTTACCACTAATATCTGTCTATCCTCAATGTGTGTGTATGTGTTAATATGGATTATCCTCCTAGTTCTGACCTTCTTAACATCTTTTTCTTTAATCAGTTCTTTGAGTAGTTAACCTTCTCCAAACACTGGGAACGGCAGATTCTCAACTTTTTGCTTGATGCTCCAGGAACTTAAAAATTTGACTCTTCTCTGGAAAATATGACCCTAGCTTGATGCTTTATTTTTAGTGGATCACACAGATGGTATAAATCATTTGAGGAAGGGAGGTAAAACTGAGCACTTTGCTAAATATTTTCCTCCCTTCTGAGGCAATCCTTATCCATGCCAACCCTGCCCTATCATGCCTGGCACTGTGTTGCATTACTCCTCCATTCAGTGGCCAGTGCTAATTGGACCACTTTGAGGCAAGGGAACTGAGCTTTCATACTCCTTTACCAGGCAGTCATTGGCTACAGGCTGCTGGGCACTTTCTGCTCTCAGCATGGGGAAGGGACTGCAGTAACCCAACAGTAATTCTCTGAAGAAGGTTGGGTGTGCCAGCCTCTAGGAGCAAAGCATGCAGAAGCTGGGAGATGGACCCCAGAACCAATAAACGGCACCTGAGGGTATCTGGTGAAGTGACACAGTGACCACTATTCTGACTGACATGGTAGTCAGTGGGCCCGTCCTCCTCTGTGGTGCTAAACTGAGAATTTAGGAAATCAGTCTGAGTTGTTCGGTGTGAATCACTGTGTTTCTAGGGCCATCAATTCTCTTTACAGATTGCTATTTCAGTGAAGTTTGTTGAATCTCTCAAATGATCGCTGCTAATAGTTATTCCAATAGCAAATATCCTGTTTCTAGTTTTTTTAGCCTGGAAAGAGAAAGGAGTGGTGAAATATAAACCTGCTTAGCTGTCTTTGGAGTCCCTGGGTGGTGCAAAGTTAGCTTAGCTGCTAGCCAAAAGGTTAGTGGTTCAAGTCCACTCAGTTGTTGTTGGGTGCCATCGAGTCAATTCCGACTCATAACGACCCTGCGCACAAAAGAACAAAACACTGTCTGGTCCTGCACCATCCTCACAATTTTTGCTATGCTTGAACCTATTGTTGCAGCCAGAGTCCACCCAGAGGTACCTCAAAAAAATGCCTGGCAATCCACTTCCAAAAAATCAGCCATTCAAATCTCTGTGGAGCACAGCTCTACTCTGACATGGGATCGTCATAAGTCAGAATCTACTTGACGGCAACTAGTTAGCTGACTTCACGTAACCGACCTGAAAATATCAAAGTTCCAATCTCAGCATTACCCCGCTTTCTAGCAATTGTTAGAAACACAACCATCTTCTTCCGAGTGAAAGACCAAGTTGTCCCCTCACTACTGTTCGTTCTCTCATATTCCCAGTACCAGTATGTGTTCTGTTTGTTACTGTGGCTTTTGGTAGTTTTGTAATGATCTACTTAAAGAGACATAGTATTCATATGTTTAATATTTATTGTTGTTGTTAGGTGCCGTCGAGTGACCTTATGTACAACAGAACAAAACACTGCCCAGTCCTACATTGTCCTCACTCTCATTGTTATGTTTGAGCCCGTTGTTGCAGACACTGTGTCAATCCATCTCATTGAGGGTTTTCCTCTTTTTCAATGACCCTCTACTTTACCAAGCATGATGTCTTTCTCCAAAGATTGGTCGCTCCTGATAATATGTCCAAAGTACCTGAGACAAAATCTTGCCATCCTTCCTTCTAAGGAGCTTTCTGGCTGTACTTCTTTCAAGGCAGATGTATTTGCTTTTCTGGCAGTCCATGGTATATTCAATATTCTTTACCAACAGTGTAATTCAAAGGCACCAGTTCTTCTTTGATCGTCCTTATTCATTGTCCAGCTTTTCCATGCATATGAGGTGACTGAAAATATCATGGTTAAGTCAGGTGCACCTTAGTTCTCAAAATGACATCTTTGCTTTTCAACACTACAAAGAGATCTTTTGCAGCAGATTCACCCAATGCAATGTGTTGTTTGATTTCATGACTGCTGTTCCCATGTGCATTGATTGTAGATCCAAGTAAAATGAAATCCTTGACAACTTCAATCTTTTCTCCATTTCTCATGATGTTACTTACTAGTCCAGTTGTGAGGACTTTTCTTTATGTTGAGAGTATGGATTGCATACTCTTTAAGTATGAGTATGCAATCCATACTTAAAGCTGTAGTATTTAGTCTTCATCAGTAAGTTTAATACTTAGGAATATGAAAATCCATGGAAACTACTGACAAGTAGGTGTTTGTGACAATGGAAATATTTAGAATAAGCAGAGAGATTTTCTTTATAAATCATGTACAGCGAATATGTAGCTGTTGTTATTGTGTGGCATCAAGTCAATTCTGACTCCTAGTGACCTTGTAGGACAGAGTAGAACTGTCACATAGGGTTTCCTAGGTTGTAATCTTTATGGGAGCAGATCACCAGGTCTTTTCTCTAGCGGAGCAACCTATAGGTTTGAACTACCGACCTTCCAGTTAGCAGCTGAGCTCTTAACCATTGCACTACCAAGTCTCCTTGAATATACAGCAGATATTATTTTATTTCCAGACTTGATGCCTTCAGAATTGTTCCCAGGGTGATGTTGTCAGTTCCCTTCAACATGTCACCATTAATGGAGCATTTGGAGTCCCCGGGTGGAGTAAACTATTAACATGCTCAGCTGCTAACTGGAAGTTTAGAAATTCAAGTGCACCTAGAGGTACCTCAGAAGAAAGGTCTGGCAATTTACTTCCAAAAAAAATACTTAACAATCTCCGGAGCACAGTTCTATTCAGACACACCTGAGGTCACCAGGAGTTGGAAAAGGCTCAATGGAAACAGATTTTTTTTTTAATTGTACTTTAAGTGCAAGTTTACAAATCAAGTCAGTCTCATACAAAAATTTATATACACCTTGCTGTATACTCCTAGTTGGTCTCCCCCTAATGAGACAGTACACTCCTTCCCTCCACTCTCTCTTTTCATGTCCATTTGGCCTCTGCCCTCTCATCTCCCCTCCAGACAGGAGCTGTCCACATAGTCTCATGTGTCTACTTGATCCAAGAAGCTCATTCCTCACCAGAATCATTTTCTATCCCATAGTCCAGTCCAATCCCTGCCTAAAGAGTTGGCTTTGGGAATGGTTCCTGTCTAACAGGCTAACAGAAGGTCTGGGGACCATGACGTCTGGGGTCCTTCTAGTCTCAGCCAGACCATTAAGTCTGGTCTTTTTACGAGAATTTGAGGTCTGCATCCCACTGCTCTCCTGCTCCCTCAGGGATTCTGTGTTGTGTGGAAACAGATTTTTAATGGAGCATTGGGAGAGTGTTGATAAAAAATTACCGGTCTGCTCATCTCAGGTGTGCCTTTTTTCTCTCTGGCTTATATTCAAAGTCTTTCAAAAGTCTAGTTACTCAATCAATGTAAAGAACATATAGAATCATGCAAACTAGTTGAAGAGACAGATTCCAATAAGTGGCCAAATTTAACTGTTCATTTTTCCAAGGCAATTAATTCTATTGCAGGCTTGATGTTAGTGCTAGCCATTAATGTAATTTGCCAAATATTTCTGTTCCTGCCCCAGTCTGACCAATGAGTTAAGAGTAACCTGGCCTGTGTCACTTCTGGTTTAGAACACTTAATTTTCACAGCGAGACACTACAGATCTTTCTCTGCATGGTGACTGATAAAGTTTAGGATAATGTCTGTCACATCAGTCTGGGTCCCTGAGTCACTAGGATGAACGAAGTTCCCCCCTCCTTGGCCTCACTGCTTCCAAAAGAATATAAAACATGAGAAGGGAAAACACCTTTGTTGTTTTAAGCCACTGAGCTTTAGGGTTTGATTGTTACTGTAGGTCATTCTAACATATCTTGACTGATGTTTGTGCTCATGGGGAGGTATAATTATAAATTATTAGCTGAATGTAACCAAACCAAACCCACTGCTGTTGAGTTGATTCACAGCGGCTCTATAGGTTGGATGTAACAGCAGAAGGAAAATACCTCTGAGTGGTGCATATCTGGCTATAGAGTGTTCGACATCTTGCCTCCAATTTCACAATCTTTATTATTTGGCTCAAACTCCCATTAAGCTTCCTTTAATAGTGGCACACTTCAGTAGTGTGGTTCTCAGATAGCTTTCCAGCAGGGCTCTATCCACAGGATAACATGGAAGGGCCTAAAAATAATGTGGTTAAAATATGTTGATGCCTTCAAGTGAACTTGTGGCAAATTCCAAATTTAATTCAACTTGTCACACTCGGCACGATAGTAGAGACAAATATCATGTAAGATTCATCTTAGTTTTTTAAATTATATTGTGCTGTGAACTTAAATACATTTTCTCAACTAATCTTTGAAGACCTGTGGGACAGACATTGTGATCTCTGAGAACTGGTGATGTTGATGATTTATTACTCTTATGTGCAAGGCATTACGCTAGGTGCTTTACATGCATTCACTTGTTCATTTATTACAGCAAGTTCGTGAAGAGGAAGTTGAGACCAGAGAGTTTTTGTACATTTTTCAATCGCATATACCAGTTGGTGACTGAACAGAGATTCATTCTCAGGCCTGACTTCAAGGCCCGTAATGGCTCAGCATTGTGGCTGATGCTAAGGAGGGCTTATGCTCGTTAGGACCTTAGGATCTAGTGGGAAGATGACTAAATAACAGACATTTCCTGATATGAAACTGAGACAAGCTCTGACAAAGCTAAGTAAACATAGCCGTTGTCATGGATTGAATTGTGTGCCTCCAAAAATGTGTGTATCAATTTGGCTGGACCATGATTTCCAGTATTGCCTGGTTGTCCTACTTTCTGTGATTGTAATTTTATGTTAAAGAGGATTACGGTGGGATTGTAACACCCTTACCCAGGTCACATTCCTGATCCAACACACAGGGAGCTTCCCTGGGGTGTGGCCTGCGCCACCTTTTGTCTCTCAAGAAATAGAAAGGAAAGGGAAGCAAGCAGAGTTGGGGACCTCATACCACCAAGAAAGCAGCGCTGGGAGCAGAGCGAGTCCTTTGGACCCATGGTCCCGGCACAGAGAAGCTCCTAGTCTGAGGAAAGATTGATGAGAAGGCTAACAGAGAGAGAAAGCCTTCCCCTGGAGCTGACGCCCCAAATTTGGACTTTAGCCTACTTTACTGTGAAGAAATGAATTTCTGTTGTTAAAACCATCCACTTGTGTTATTTCTGTGATAGCAGCACTAGATAACTAAGATGGCCAGTAAGTTCCTTTTGTAAAGAACTATTCTTCTGAGATCTTCCGCATTGTCCACCCATCCCAGCCATAGCATCTATTCAGTGATATGGGTATTCATTAATTTTACTTAACAAATAATCATTACTCATTAACTAAGGGCCAGGTAACTTCACCCTTCCTGCTGTGCACTGGCTCTCAGCTGCTCTTGCAGCCATTCATGACCCTCTCTTAATTCAGCATCTTTAAGCCTTTACTTCTCACTTACTCAGCTTGTTGAGATGGAGAATACTTTTTTGGTAGTACAGGAAGGACATCACTTCACCTTCACTTGCAGGCAATTATTTCTCCTAACCTAATTGGGTCCATAAAACCTAAGCAGCAACCGAAGAAGCTCAGATACCCTGAGCCTGAATGTAGAATGCGGACTCAGAGACATTAGGCCTGTAAACGCAAAAGGTACATCCTTGATGTGAGTAAAATCCTTTAATTTGTGCTCAGTATCTCTATTTGGGTTTTTCGTAGTATGTTTCCCAAATTTATCTCTGCCTATAAATAAATTGTTCTGCAACTACCTGTACCACCTATTTCTCAGATTTGGTGGTTTATCCACCCTCATCACTATTTCCTTATTTCAGTCTTTGTGGTCTCTAAGCTGTCAGTATCTCCCTACTGTGGTTCGTTTTCCACATTGTAGTCTGGATTTCCTTCTTAAAACATAAATCTGATCATGTTTCTTTCATGCTTATAAATATTTGTTGGCTCCCTGCTACCCACCAAAACCAAATCCATTGCTGTCAAGTCACTTTTGACTCATGGTGACACCATGTGTTACAGAGTAGAATTTCTCCATAAAATTTTCTTGGCTGCAATCTTTATGGAAGCAGATCTCTTGGCCTTTCTTCCGTGGCACTGCTGGATGGATTCAAACCACCAGCCTTTTAGGTTAGTAGTTGAGTATAAACTATTTGGGCATCCCGGGGACTTTTCATGCTGCCCACAGGGTTGTTGTTGCATACCATTGAGTAGATTCCAACTCATAGCGACCCTATGTGATAGAATAGAACTGCCCCATAGGGCTTCCTAGGCAGATTGCCATGGTAAGTTCCAGCTGCCGACCCTTTGTTTGGCAGCTGAGTGCTGTAACCATTTCACTACTGGGGCTTCTTCCACGGTGGGGTGGGGGGGGGGCGGAGGGGGTTGGGAGACAGAGGAAGTATCAAGCACCAAAGCCCAACATACAAGACACTTGGCAATCTGTTCCCAGCTTTCTTCCTGAACTTCCTTTCCTCACATTCCGTTCCCACCCCCAACCTGACAGGTTAATCATGGAACACCTCTCATCCCAGAGTATCTCATGATTTTTCAGGTCTGTGTGATTTGGGGCATGGCTAGAATGCCTTGCTGCTGACTTTGCTACCTAGAAAATGCCTCTTTATTCTTCAAACCCAGTTCAAACATCAGCTGGTCAGTAAACTCTTTCCATACTGCCCCTGGCAAAGTTCATCATTCTGTTTATGGGACCAGCTAAGCACTTTGCTCCCAATGATAGCATAAGCTTCTTTGTGCTGTAAGTTATTTGTTTGTATGTCTCTCTCTCCTACTAAATTGTGAGCAGGGCCTATATTTTATGCATCTTTGTATCACTTGTGACTAGATCAACCAAACCAAACCCACTGCCATTGAGTCTGGTTTGACTCATAGCAACCCTATAGGACAGAGTAGAGCTGTGATAGGGTTTCCAAAGAGCAGCTGGTGGATTCGAACTGCCAACCTTTTGGTTAGCAGCTGAATTCTTAAGCACTGTGCCACCAGGGCTCCAGATAGTGACTAGATAAACCGAAAAAACCAAACCCATTGCCGTTGAGTCAGTTATGACTCATAGCGACCCTATAGTGACTAGATAGTGCTTGGTATATAGCAGATACCAGAAAATGTTTGTTGAGTAAAACCAGGAAGTTTTTATCCTTAGTGTTTAAATTACTAGTCCAAAATGATAGCTCAATCATAGGAGACAGACACAGTGGTCCCATCACTATAACATGTGCCTCTGATAACTGAATCTTAGTGTTCCGTTGAAACAAAACAGGCAGTTCTCCAGCAGGATTTTGACAACAAATACCTAGGTAAGCAGCATTGCTATTTTGGGCCTCTTGTCATCTCCCACTTACCTCCAGAACAATTGTAGAAGGAGCTCTGTGTTGGCACTGATGGCTTAGGAATTCAAGGTCTGTGAGCTGCCACTGCTGTTTGTCTTCCTGTCACCGTCAGCTTTCTGAGAAGGCTCTCCACATTGTGTAAGGCGTCCTGATTCAGAGCAAATCAAGACAGATGGCACAGTCCTAACAGAGCATTCTTGGTAGATAAGCTTTCTAGCTGCAGGCTAACAGAAAGCATTCCTTCCTTGGCTCATGAATATTCATTAACATCAACACACACACACACACACACACACACAGTCTTTGCTCAGAACCAGCAACACACAGCAAGAATGAGAAAACCTCACACATCTACACTCATTTACTTTGGAAACATTCCTAGAAAATTCTACTTCCAATTATTATCCTTTTCCCATCCAGAAAGACCCAGTTTAAAACCTACCTGGTCCAGGAAGCTTCCTTCACTGATCAACCACAGTTGAAGTATGAGATAGACTCAGATTCATCATTCCCAAGGGTTTGAAATTTACCACTGTCAATATTTTCCCCAGTTATTGCCAATTACAATAATATGCCACTGCCAAAATGCATTTATCAGTCATCTGTGAGCTTCCTCCTTTGTTGACAAGTCTTCCAGTGACGCTGACCATATGGATTGACTCATTCTGCTGTAGCCAGTTCAGAATCAACAGTTTGCCTTAACTCAGCTAATTCAATCTTAAAATTGGATAGCTGATGAGATTCTCTGCACACACGGCCAGAATATTTGGGAGCAAAGTGTTACTGCAATCTTAACAGCTATATGGTTAATTTTACTTTTATGGCCCTTCATTCCTACACGGGCAGCTTTAGATAGCAAGTGTAATTTGGGGGTCATTTCATCAGTGCAACATATAAAACCATGCCCCCAACTGTGCTGACTGATCGGCTTTTTAATGTTGCCACACAAATATGCATGTAATCACAGCTTGAGTTCCCTGCTGAGCAAAATGAAGTAGAAGAAATGAGATGTTGCAATTTTAAGAGCTTTTATTAAGAAAGTATGAAAGACATGTTTAGTCTCTTTTGTTGTCTCATAAAAATTCAGATTAGATATTACTGTAAAATTGGAATTATAAAAGTTACCATTATTGTAAGTAATTTTTATATCAAAAGTAAAATAGTAGAGGACTGGGAGTCAGGAGGCCTGCATACTAGGTCCAGGGAAACTAGATTGTGAGATTTTGGAATCTTTAGCTTTCTAAAATTCCATTTTCATAGCTTTTTAAATGAGGGGATTGAACCAAAAATGATGTTTAACAGCTTCTGTTCCTCTTCTTCCTCCTCTCTCTTCTTTTCTTCTCTCTTCCTCTCTTCTTCCCCCCTCCCCTGGCCTCCCTCCTCCTCTTGCTTCTGTTTCTTCATGTTATTTTGTCATCAGACCCTTTGAGAGCTAATGACATCATGCACAGATGTGTGTTGCATGTACAGGGCTCACAGATGCATATTTTCTCCCTTCAGCTCACAGAGAGTAGTGTGCTTTGAATCACAGGGGAACTGATCTCTTCAGAATATACTTCCCAGAATCTCCTAGCAGCCAGCTCCCAGCTGGCTTTGGCCTCAGAGGCATTGGCAGAAGATTGGAGGGTGGGGAAAAGAGAGAATCCAGGGTATTTCCCTCTCCTTTTCTGCCTCAAAAAGCATTTTCAGTAGTGGTTGCCTCTCCTCCCTGACTCCAGTCCCAGGATGGATAGGCCTACCATGTTCTAGCCTCTGCCAGATGGCCTTGGCTTCTGGACTCCAATAATAACTCTTCTTTACTTCATCCCTCCAGTGTAGGGCAGTAGTAGCTTCCAGCTGTTACCAAACTCTGGAATGTCTCCCCATCCTATAAGGTGTTTGGCTTTTCTGTCACTTGTGTAAATACTTCCTCCTTGAATTCCCTTCCTTACATCTTATTGGTTACCCAAAAACCAAATCCAGTCCCGTCAAGTCGATTCTGACTCATAGCGACCCCATAGGATAGAGTAGAACTGCCCCCATAGAGTTTCCAAGGAGCGCCTGGTGGATTCGAACTGCCAACCCTTTGGTTAGCAGCCGTAGCACCTAGCCACTATGCCACCAGGGTTTCCTCTTATTGGTCAGTGTAGTATCAAATGCCCATGTTTAAACCTGTCACTGGCAAAGGGACTGAAATTAACCCGAGTGCTTACATTAGTTCACATTCATCCTCTGGGAGAGGGGATGAGTCCATGAAGCTTTTGGTTATCTAATGTTCATTTCCTTATTTCAGTTATTTATCACCAGCAGCTGTTTCCATTACTTCTTAATCAAAAGAGGAAAAAGACAAAGATACCCACTCAGTTTATGTCTCTACATATTTGAAGATATTAGTGAGTATTCTGAGAATGTTTTCCACTCACTGAAATCTTCTGGGAGTGGGAGTGAGATTAGAAACGGAGACTTGCTGTGCTTTTGCATTTTGCTCAAGAATTTTCTTTCTTTCCTTTGGTTGTCACTTTTTGAAATGTATTATGTTAGGTTATGCCCTTATTGGATTGTTGTGGATAAAACATTTTACTAATTTTTTCAACTATTGCCCTCATTTTCCATTGGGAATGACAAATTATGTGAGGAAGTTTCTATGACCATCTGAATGCTGAAGTCAAATAACATTTATATAAAATCAAATAGCAAGCATCACTAGACTGTAGTGTATAGGGATGTGTTGTCAGGAGATAAAACTATAAAGGAAATCAAGGAAGTAAATATGCTATAAAAGTCAGGTTGGTGATTACTCTTGAAGAAGACGGGAAGTTTTGCCCTGGAGGAAACATGTGCTAGGGGTCCTTCGGGGGTTGGGGGGGTGGTGGCAATTTCTGTTTCTTGATCCAAATGGTAGCTACGTGAATCTTTGCTTTATAATTACTTATTCAACTCTTTGTGCATATTTTATGTATCTTTTTTGTATGTGTTGGAGCCCTGGTGGCACAGTGATTAAGAGCTTGGTTGCTAACCAGAAGGTCAGCAGTTCAAATCCACCAGCTGCTCCTTGGAAACCCAGGGACTGTTCTACTCCGTCCTATAAGGTCGCTGAGTCAGAATCAACTCAACAGCATTGGATTTTATTATTATTTTTTAATGTGTTATATTTCATAATTTAAAAAGGGTTAAAACATCAATACTAGCTGCAAAGTGTAGGACATTATTCCTTAAAATAAAATTGGGTTATGCTACTCATATGCTTAATAGTCTCTGATGATTTCCCAATGCAAAATTCGAATGAGATTCATACTCCTCACTGTGGCCCACAGGCTTTACAAGGTCTCCTACAAGTTGTTTGTTGTCTATCCACTAAGCCCTACCCACACTAGCCTTTATGTTCCTTGAATATGTCAAACTCATGCCCATCTCAGAACTTTTGTACGTGTTGTTTTTCTG
Organism: Loxodonta africana; assembly: GCF_030014295.1. Taxonomy (NCBI): domain Eukaryota; kingdom Metazoa; phylum Chordata; class Mammalia; order Proboscidea; family Elephantidae; genus Loxodonta; species Loxodonta africana. The sequence goes on from NC_087344.1 coordinate 177,616,347, forward strand.
CTTAGAATACTCACGTCCAAGCTCTTCAAAAAGCTGAAGGAGCCCTGGTGACGCAGTGGCTAAGCACTGGCCTATTAACCAAAAGGTCGGTAGTTTGAATCCACCAGCCACTCCACAGGATAGTAAAGATTTAACACCTTAGAAACCCCATGAGGCGCTTCTATGTAGGAATTCAACTGGATGGTAATGGGTTTTCATAAAAGTTTTGCCACTTCAAGTGTCATATTCATCTCTCAGGTCATTATCACTCAGATACCTTCCTTTAATATCTGATCCTACCATTCACCATCCTCTCCCTACCACTGCACTCTAGCCCATTCCCTTGCTTTGTTTCTTTCATATACTTATCACTACATGAAGTTTTCTTGTTAATTTGTTTACTTGTTTATTGTTGCCCTGTACTAGAATATAAATTCCATAAGGGAGGACACATTTTTGTCTTGCTTAGTAATTATATCCAGCACCAAATACAGTGCTTGGCACATAGTATGTGTTTATTTGTTGAATATTTGTTGAATCCGTGCTGTTTCGTCATAACTATCTCTGTCTGTAAATGTAAATTATCTTTTCTTCTTAATGTGTCTCCTTTAGGGGCACTTACTCTATCTCCTCAGTGGGTTTAAGCCAGGGATCAAACAATGCCAACAGTTGCAAGGGAAGTAACATAAGTGATGAAGCTCAAGGAAAGGGGAGTGGTGGGAACTGTGGAGAGCTGGAGAGTGAGAGATCCAGCAAAGCTGGGAAGCCTCTACTCATCTCAAGCTGACTGTGGCCTCATAGAAACAGAGGACCAGTATGGTTTGATCTTCTAATTTTCAAGAAAAAATCCAGATTTCTATGTTAAATGTCTCAAATTATTGAATATTGGCTCAAGTTTTTTTTACCTTTTCATCGGTGAATTATTATTATTCTGGAGTTTTTTTGGTGATGTCATGTTTTTTCACTAATGGAATGGATGATGAATCATTGTTGGTAGTTTTTTATTACTTGAAAAAATGGGGTGCCAATTGCAAGCAGGCCATATTGGTACCATGTTCCATGAGGTGTATAGTAAACATGGTACATATCAGTACCATGGCCCAGAAAGCACTTTACCCTTCCTGGTTACACTTGAGCCATAAACTATCTGACTCAACTCTCAAAAAAATACACACAAAATACTAAATAAACATTGCACTTGCTGCACATGAAATTGTCATCAGTTTGATCTAGAGTGGGCCATATCAGCACCATGTTCCATGAAGCACATCACATACACGGTACACATCGGTACCAAGGTGCAGGAAATGCAGAAAATGGGAGCGATAGGTTTATCTACTGGTAACCGTTAAAGGGTTAAGCGTAATTTGGACCAAGTAAATACACCTGCAGATCAAATTCAGCTCTGAGGTCTCTGTTTGAGATCTGATTTAAGAATTATAGAAGAAACTGCCAATCACAAACCTTCTCTGGGGCAATGAAGCATTCAGCCTGTTTTCAGATTGAATGGAGGGAAAGAAAAGAGGATAATAAGAGCAAAGTAAAAGTTAGTTTAATATCTCAACATAATCTTGCTACAGTGTTTTCCTGAGCGCTATTCTATGGGAACTTTTTCCTACATCAAGGTGCTAAGATGAGTTTTAAAGGGAGGAACAAGAAGGCAGAATTTTATTTGGATTTCATGGATAAAATAAGGCAAAATGGTGTCTTGAAGAAGGGGTGGTAGATGAAACTAAGGGGTCTCACTCCTTATAAAGCCCATTACTGCTATCTTTAGGGTAAAAAGAACACGATTTGACAAGGAACAGAAATCCGTTAGAGACAATCTGTAGAAGAAATTAAAGTATATAAGAAGGCAAAGAAGACAGGAATTGAGTTGACTTGGATGTATATACACAGGTAAACTGGAGTGGCTTGAAAGGAAAACCCAGTTAAGTAATAAAATCATTAAAGAAAAAAAAACTTACTTTTTTTGACCAATGACTATTTTGATTAATTGGATTAGTGAAGTCTTGCTCTGTACATTTTGGCACAAACTGTATCTGTTTGATAAATATCAGGCAAGATTACATTTTGTGCATTATTAGGCAGAACAAAACTAATAATCTGCTCAGGCTGTCTGCTCTTTTGGGGTGATTAGGTCTGTTTCTCAAAACCAGAAGTTTTCGTAACTCCAAATAAACATCAGATTTTCAGGTGATGAATGGAAGACATTTCAACTCTACTTATTTTGGTGGATGTTGAGATTGCCTTCTAATTAACAGTTGACTAGAAGTGCTTTCATGTGATGATGAGAAGTGCCTGTCATAGTGAAATCTATAGTCTAATAACTAAGAAGATTTATGTTAATGGTAGCTCCCCAATATAAACGCTGACTAAAATTTGAATATTAGAAGAGAGAATTTATATATATGTAAACATATATGTTATAAATTAGACAAATATAAATGTATATATTTTTATATATATTCTCTCTTCTAATATTCAAGCTTTAGTCAGTGTTTACATACAAAGTGGGGGTGATGGTGATGGGAACTTGGTAAGAACCAAAACAAAAATAAAGCAATAAGAGTAAATCAGATAAGGATAAATGGTGCTTGCCATGACTTAGACATAGGATATGGAGGGGACAGGAAAGAGAGGATACTAAATAAAAAAGGAAAGTATAGAAATGGAAGATAAAGTGCAAGAGAAGCAGGGTAGGAAGGCTTTAGCAGTGGAAGGAAAGCGACCCCAGGTCTAGGAAGTCTCATAAATTTTGTAATAAGGCATATGGTTGGGCAATGGGAGGCTACAGAAAGTATAGTTGGAACAGAGTTGTTTTTCTTATGCTCTCTTGATGGCCTCTGAGTTCTGCTGTTTCTCTTCCTTTGATTTCTGCTTCAGATAATAAACACCTTAAGTTGGTGGGAGACTTGGAAGCAATTATCAGAAGAAGTGGTGCCCTAAATCTGAATTTTCTAAGTGTAGTATTGGCAAATGAGAGGACTTTTTTCAAAGAGAACCTTAATTTGTGTGAAAAAGGACTTTCTGAAACTGTCCTTGAAACACTATCTTCCATCAGAGAGCACAGGTCCCTCATAGGGCTTTGGGGCTTTCTGGTCATTGATGTACAAGCCCAAAACATCAATGATCATCACAGAAGTCCACTTTATCATTTTATCCTGCTTTGCTAATAGGGTTTTCAAATACATCCTTTGACAGATCTAAGACAGTATTTTGCTATGTTTTTTACTCTCCATAGGGCCCAGAGCCAGCCACGTCAACATTCACTGACTGGCTCATTAATTCTACAAATAGTTATGAAGTTATAACTACAAATAGCTGTGGAGTGCTACCAAGGGCAGGCACTATGTTAATTGCTTAGTGTTGAAGATTATAGGATACGAGTCTCTGTCTTTAAGCCACCACTCAGCTGCCAGTTTGTCATACTGTGGTGGCCTGTGCATTGCTGTGATGCTGGAAGCTCTGCCACTGGTATTTCAAATACCAGCAGGGTCGCCCATGGTGAACAGGTTTCAGCAGAGCTTCCAGAGTAAGACAGTCTAGGAAGAAACACCTGGTGATTTACTTACAAATATTAACCTATTGCCATCGAGTCAATTCCGACTCATAGCTACCCTATAGGACAGAGTAGAACTGCCCCATAGGGTTTCCAAGGAGTGCTTGGTGGATTCCAACTTCTGACTTTTTGGTTAGGAGCCAAACTCTTAAACACTAAGAATATTAGTGTGGCAAAATGAGTTCCTTCATGTGAGCTTTTGCCTTGGTTCTTTGGAAAATCAGCTTGAGTTTCTTTCTCTTAAACCCCAGTTTTGTCCTCATTTTCTACCCCAGAAGGTTTGTTGTGTCCAGGTTGACTGACAGTTCCTGGGTGCTAAGGATTGGATTGTGTCCCTCCAAAATATGTGTTGTCCTGACCTCTACACCTGTGGCTATAATCCCTCTTGGGAATGGGTTGCTTTTGTTATGTTAATAAGGTAGGATTAACAGAGGAAAAACCTTCCCCTAGGGCAGGCGCTCTGAATTTGGACTTCTAGCCTCTTAAAATTTGAGGAACCAAATTTCTGTTTGTTAAAGCCACCCACCTGTGATATTTCCATTATAGGGGAGCTAGATAACTAAGACATTGGGTAAACTGTAAACAACTTGCAGTTTAATAATTTTTTTCTGGCTCTGGGCTGCAGCCTGTCCTGTGATTGGTCTATTTTACATTCCTTGCAGGGATTGGTGAATATACAAATGAAGTGACTATAGCCTACTCTTGTGGGTTGAATTATCTCCCAAAAATATGTGTCAATTTGGCTAGGCCATGATTCCTAGTATCATGTGATTGTGCACCATTTTGTCATCTGATGTAATTTTCCTATGTGCTGTAAATCCTACCTCTATGATGTTAATGAGGTGGGATTATCGGCAGTTATGTTAATGAGGCAGGACTCAATCTACAAGATTAAGTTGTGTCTTAAGCCAATCTCTTTTGAAATATAAGACAGAAGCAAGCAGAGAGACAGAGGAACATCATACCACAAAGAAAAAGAGTGAGAAGAACTGTGTCCTCTGGCCCCAGGGTCCCTGCTGAGAAGCTCCTAGGTCTGGGGAAGACTGATGACAAGGACCTTCACCCAGAGAAAACAGAGAGAAAAAGCCTTCCCCTGGAGCTGGCACCCTCAAATTGGACTTCTAGCCTACTAGACTGTGAGAGAAAAAAACTTTTTTTATTAAAGCCATCCACTTGTGGTATTTCTGTTATAGCTGCACTAGATAACTAAGATGCCTACTATGCAAACTAAGTGTCTGTGGCCTACTGAGAGGGGATTGGTCAGTTCATGGCCCTGGTGGGTGGGCCATGCCTTGAAATTGACCAAGAGTTTGCTTATATATGCAGCCAGCCCCACGGAGGTTGGCAGGCATAAGAAGAAGGAAGAAAGAGGCAAAAAAAGGAGAAAAGGTAAAAAAGGCAAGAAGAGGGAAGAAACAGAGAGAGAAGAGGCAAGGAACTTCCTAAAAGAGCTGTAAAATGGGTCAAAGGCTGTAACACCAAAGACAGCAAAAGGCCTAGAAGGGGGCCTGCAGCAGAGCTGGTGGCAACACGCCTGTCAGGGACCCTGTGGCAGAGTCAGGGGTGACAGCAGGAAGCTTTTGCTATGAATACAGTTAAGAAAGCTGGACACAAAACTGCTACATCAGCTATGAACTTGTTCAGTTAGCAGTGGAGAAGCCAACAGCAGGGAGGTCAAAGGCAGAGAGGCCTGCATGACAGAGAGGGGGTGTGCATGCCCAAAAGGAGGCCTGTGCTGAGAGGGTTGAGAAGAACCTGTCCTGAGGGGGCTGAGTGGAGGACTGCACAGCTGAGAGGGGCGAGTGCAGGGCACAGAGAAGAGCTTGCTTGCTTGCACTGCTGAGAGAAGCCTAGAGAGCTGTTCTGCACTAAAGAAGGGGGGAATGTGCTCTCCAAACTTTGCCTACATGCTTCCTGATCCTGATCCTGAGTTGTAGCCTATTGCTCCTGATCCCAGGTTGTACCCTGTTACTTTCTTAACAAACAAATTAACTGTAAGTATGGTCTGTGAGTTCTGTATGGCCATTGAAACAAGTTAATGAACCCAGCAGGGAAGCAGAGAGTGCCGTGGAAGAGATGGTTGTTGTCAGAATTGGAAAATGGAGGTATGTCTGACCGTCACCTCCTGGGAATCAGCTTTGGGCTGATCCTGGTCATTATCCCTCCTGAAGTTACACAGACTCTGATGCTATTACCACAATTTTACAACTAGTCGATGAAAATTTTATGGATCACAACAGAATATTGTCTAACATAGTGCTGGAAGATGAGTCTTCTCGATATGAAAGCATTCAAAATACATGGCGGATGCAAAAATGAACTCGAGAATACCAATGACCATGAAGATGGCACAGGAACAAGCAATGTTTCATTCTGTTGTACATTGGGTCAACATAAGTCAGAGGTGACTTGATGGAAACTAACAATAGACCTCCACTCTGTAGCTTTCAAGGGTCTTATAATCCAGTGGGGAAAAGGACATGAAAACTCACAACTACAAATGCAATAGGGAAATTGCTGTAACGGAGAAATGCACAAAATACAGACAGGACATAAGAATAAGATAGCTTTTGAGCTGGAACAAAAAAATGTGAAGAATTTGCAAGTCTGGGAATAAAGGGAAGTAGTAAGTTGTAGGCCCAAAAAACAGTAGTCGCAAAGATACAAAAGCATGAGTTACTTTGTCTTTGGGTGCACTAAACTCAGTGTATGGGGAGTTGGGAGAGATGGGGAGGGAGTTACAGTTAGTATGTGGTGAGAAATGAGACTGCACAGTTAAGTAGAGGTCAGATTACAAAGGAGCTTTTGTAATGAAGATATCTCTAGACATAAGGGAAATGAAAACTATTAAAGAACTTTAACAACAGGTGGGGGCAGGGTAGACCCATAAAGGGTGTCTACTGGTGGCTCTCTAGCTGAGTGATGTAGTTCATCCTGTTGAGAAAGGGCATGGGCAGTGCACAGGGCTAGGTAGGAAGGAGAAAGGAAGGGAAAGAAAGAAGAAAAACGACAACAACAACAACAATAAATATGGTGCTGTGGGTGCTGGCTGTTGGGGGCTTGGCTGAATTGGGATGGTGGCAAGCTGATGTCTCCCTCTCACTGAGTAGTGCTGCATGGCCCATTAGGAAGGGGCAGAGTCAATGCAGGGCCTAGATGGGAGAGAGAATGAAAAGGGAGAAGCGGGAAGATAAAAGAAAAAAAATATATTGCATTAAAGGAGCCAGCCTGTACAGACAGCACAGACCCAGGAGGGCCATGAGCCAGAGGCTGTCTAGCTGAGCTGTACAGCACAGCCCATTGAGAAAAGGGGGGGGTGGCTCAAGAGGCCGGGTGGGTGGGAGATAGGAAAGGAAGGAAGGGATAGAGAGAGAAGAAACAATAATACACAAAAAAGCAAAAGCAAACGAACAAAAAATCAAAATGCACTGAAGGAGCCTGCCAGTGGGGGTGGCGTGTACCCAAGGTGTGTACCAGTGGCTCTGTAACTTAGCAATGTGGCACAGCCTGTCAAGAAGGGGCGGAGATGGCACACGTGGCTAGGTGGGTGGGAGATAGGAAAGGAGGGAAGGGAGGATGAGAAAAGAAACTAAAAGAAAAAAGAGAGAAAGAGAAAAATATGACACTGAGGAAGCCTGCCGGTGGGGCAGCATGAACCCAGGGATGCCATGTGCCGGTGGCTCTCTAACCAAATGATGTGGAATGGAGACAGCACAGGTGGCTAGGTGGCATGAGAAAGGAAAGGTAGGAAGTAAGAGAGAAGAAACAAAAAAAAGAAAAAAAAAAAAATAGCACTGAAGGAGTTGGCCAGTAGGGGTGGGGCGAATTCAGTTGGCAGTGAGCTGGTGTCTCTCTGGCCAAGTGAGCATGGTCCATTGGAGAACAGCAGGGGCCACCTAGAGGGAAGAAGGGTTGGGGGTGGGAAAGCATATATCCCTGGTTACCTGGTGCTCTGTCTCACTTTGGAAGCTCTGGGAGGTTGCCTCCCTGTACTCCCTGTCTGCATTCCTCAGTGGCTGTGGTCCAAGGTGGTGAATCTGTGTCTCATTAACTGGTAGGGGACCTCCACTCTGTAGCTTTCCTCATTATCTGTTCTCTGTATGTTTCTTATTCCATTCATTGCTTGATCCAGTTCTTTATGCCTTCAATTGATATTTAAGTTTTCAGGATTGGTGTTTGTATCTGTTTTACTTAGTTTTTCATGTCTTTGCTGTAGAGGGACAGCATGGTGCTTCTGTCTACAGTGCCATGTTGAAATCTTATACATTCTTGAAGTAAATGATATGTTTCACTGTAGACTGATTGAAAATCTTGGAGTGAGAGTTTGTAAGTCTCATTATCCACATTGAAAAAAGAGGATCCAGTCATACTTATAATTTACCCAGAAAAGAATATTCTTATCCTAAAATTTATAATGAATTTAACATTTATATTTAGAAAAATTCACACTAGATAAAAAGAATCAGGTGCTGACTTTTGTAATATTAATTAACAGTGATGCATATATTAATAAGTACATAGATAAAAGGTAATACACATTCTGAGGAAGTTTCTTTTCTTTTAATTGTGTTTTCAGGCAAAAGCTTACAGCTTAATTAGTTTCTCATTCAAAAATTCATACACAAATTGTCTTGGGACATTGGCTGCCACCACAGAATGTGCCAGTACTCTCCCCCTTTCCCTTTACACTCAGGTCCAGGTTTTCTGTCCCTTCCCACCTTCTTATCTTTGTTTTTGGGCGGGTGTTTCCCATTAGGTTTCTTATACTTGATTGAACTAAGAAGCACATTCCTCAAGTGTGTTATTGTTTGTTTTATAGGCCTGTCTAATCTTTGGCTAAGCTTTGGATTAGCTTCAGTCCTGAGTTAGCAAGGTATCTGGGGGCCATAATTTCAGAGGTTCCTCCAGACTCTGTTAGACCACTAAGTCTGGTCTTTTTTTGGTGTGTCTTAGGAAGTTTTTAAATAATAAATTTTAAACTATGTAAACAAAATAAAATTTAGGTTTTTTTTTTTAAGGAGGGGCCACATAATGATTTATATTTAGATAATTTAAATACAGTTACCATTGGAAGTTTCACACTGAGTACACTGGATAATTCCTATTTAATAAAATTTAGAAGACTTAGAGTAAATCCACTGATTATGCAGTTAATCTAGTAATGCTTACCGGGCAAACTACAGGATAAATTCAGCATTTCTGAAAACAAGAAGTACAATGTGAACTGAGAAAGCAGAAAATTCCCTATATTCTTTCATTTGAAGGGCAATGAGCCAAATAAGAAGTTTATGGAAGTTATACTTGGCATTAGCACTGTCTGCAGAAAACAAAACAAAGCAAAATTCACATGTTTATTCCTTAGGCTAAATGAGTTGGTTCTTCAAAATGTTTTCCAATACTGTTTAGAAGTTGAAAATGTTAAATAAAACAATGCACCATTTGGCAAGAGCAGACTTCATTGAAAGTTCTTTTTTATTCTGTTTTCTCATTTTAAGTGGTCAGTAGGTAATTAGACAAAACAATAGGAAAACTATATCTAGTATAGTCACACAATCAACAAATCTCTATTGGGCATTCATTCAAGAACACGAAACACAGCAAAAACACAAGACAAAGTTCCAGATCTCAGGAGCTGATGTTCTAGTGGGGGAGCACATACATACATAAAAAACACAGTGTGATTTCAGGGAGTAATAAGGGCTATAAAGAAAGGTAAAGCAGGTTAAAGAGTTAGATGGAGAACATATAGGTGGACATATTTTAGAATCTACTTTAGATCTGAAGTACCTTGAAAGGTCTTTGGAGGAGGTCCAATTTAAGCAGAGTTCAGAAAGAAGCGAGGAAACGAATCATGACAGGATCTAAGGGAAGAGCAATCCAGGTAGAAGGAAGAGTAAATGCAAAAATCCAAGGTGAAAATTATCTTGTCACACTTGAAGAAGAGCAAGAATGGCTGAAGTAGAATGAGCAGGGAGGAGAGTGAAAGAAGTGTTTAGAGGGCCAGTCAGGGGCCAGATCAATCAGAGCCTTAAAGGCATGATTTTGATTTTATTGCAATTGGGAAGCAATTGAAAGGCTTTGAGAGAGCAATGTGATATGATTTACACTGAGTTATGGCTGCTGTGAGAAGAATAGATTTTTTAGGGGAACTAGTAAAAAAAAATTTTTTTTTTTTTTTTAGTGGGAAAGAGAGAGAGATTTTCTCTCTTTCTAGTGGGAAAATATGTACATTGGCTAAGAGACTATTGCAGTGCCCATGTGTGAGATGATGGTGGCTTCAACTAGGGTGATAGAGATGTAGGTGGTGAGAAATGATCAGACTTGGAACATATCTTGAGAATGGAGTCAACAGGATATGCTAATGGATTGGGTTTATCATATAAGGTATAAAGAATGGTCAGTGATGATTTCTAAGCTTGATGATGTCATTTACTAAGATGTAGACTACTAAGGGAGGAGCTGGTTTGGGGGCAGTAGGTAAGAGGAAGGGTGGGAGGTGCCAAAAAATTATTCGTGTTCTGGATATGTCAAATTTGGGGTGGCTAAATATTCAAATGGACATGGTAAGCAGGTGGCTGTATACTACAACCTGGAGCTCAGAGAAGAGGTTTTGGCAATAGATATAAATAATAGCTATACATTTGTGAGTTGTATGAATATAGATGGGATTTAAAACCATGGAACTAACTGAAATCCCTTAGGGAGTGACAGTATCTAGAGAAGCTGGCAGAGTACTGAGCGCCAGATCACTTCGATAATTAAGAGGTTGGATAGATGATGAGGAGCCACCACAGGCATGGAGAAGAATGTCCAGTTAGGCAGGAGGAAAACCAGTAGTGTGGTATCTAGAAAGTCAAGAAAAGACAGTATTTCTAGGAGAAGGAGAATACAAAAAGGTCAAATAAAATAAAAACTGAGGATTCACCATTGTATTTAGCAACATAAAGGTCACTGCTGACCTTAAGAGTAACCAGTGGAAGATGGGGGCAAAAGCCTGAGTGGAGTGGGTTACAAGACAATGGGAAATGAAATAGCGGAGATAGCAAAAATACACAACTTTTCCTGTGAGTTTTTCTCTGAATGAAAGCAAAGAAATGGGGCCATGATTAAATGGAGAACTGGCAGTAGGTTGTTCTTATTTTTTTTTTTTTCTTTTTAAGATGGAAGGTTCTACAGCATGTTTGCATGCTGATGATTGGAATGGTCCCAGCAGAGTAAAATCCTCTATACCTCATAAAAAACAAAAAGTTTAAAAATTGAAAATTATTTAAAAAAAAAAAAAATTGGTCATATGTTTGATACTTACTTAGACAACAGAGATTCCTTGCATGTTTTTTTTGGATCTGAACTCTGAAAATTTGAGAAAATATTTGAGTACTTGAATTGTTGATAAAAAGGAGGGAAATTATAAATAACGTTAATTCATTGGCTAAATGCTTTACTCAGAATTTCTGAATCATGGCTAAATGCTTTACCAGAAATTTCTGAACCACTCCTTTATTTATAAAATGTCATTTTGTAACAACAAAATTAAGCCAAAAGGTGCTAATTTGTCCATAGCTAGTAATTGGAGAATTGGGATTTCAGTCCAAGCCTGTTTTACTCCATAGCCAGAATTCTTAACTGCCAGAGTCAGAACCTCCAAAAAAGCCTTAGTCTGAGGTAGTTACAAGTGGCTCACCTCTATTTAAGAAGTATGACCCTCAATTAATGTAAAACATTAAAAAAAAACCTCTTCAAATGGACTTAAAGTTCTGGTAATGGCAGAGTACCTCGTGCATATGACACTTAAAACCCTGGCCAAAAAAAAAAAAAAGGAACTAAATGAAGGCATTGGGCAGCAAGCAAAAGCAGGTAGAAACTGGTGGAGATTTAATACTTAAAGAAGGGAATCATGTTGGGTGATATGCACATTAGTACAGCTTTCTTTCTGACGTTATTCCCCAGTTCAGAAAATGTGAGATGCCTAGAATTCAAGCAGAAAATTAAAGTTTTATTGGCCTGAGGCTTCAGAAGAGTAGTTTGGAACTGCCAAAGCAGCAGAAATTTAGGGGGGAAATTCCAGAAAAGAGAGCCACAGGAGGATAGCCTTAAAATCTGTGTATAAAATCAACTCAAATCATGGCCAAATTCTGACTGCACATGCATAAACCTTACTCCAGTTGTTCTAGGAAGGCTGAGAGAAAGCTGACCAGTGACTTTAATTGGTGCTCCTGCAAAGGAAACAAAGTTTAGAGTTCATGTTCCAACAAATTAGAGAAACTTGGTAACCATCTTGAGCTCTCCACTGACCCCAGAAGGGTCATGCCTTAGGCATAAGCCTACATCCCAGGGTTTAGAAATTCACTCCAGGACTAAAAGCACAACTGAAATAGATTCTTTCCAACAAGTTATACAATCAAGCTTCCATGAGTTCATGTAATTTAACTGTTTGTTGGAACAAAACAAGATAATGGAACCTAGAGTCTCTACAATGCATTTTTCACAATGTCTAGGAAACAAGAAAAATTAATAGACAAGCAAAAAAAAAAAAAAAAGAAAAACCAATCAATAGAAATGATCCATAAATTAGAGTTAGTAGGAAAATTTTCTTAAATAACTATAGCAAATATTTAGAGTCTATAGAAAAATATGGGTATGGTGCATGAAGAGATGGTGAGTTTCTGGAGAGATTTAGAACCTGCAATAAAAAGCAAATTCTAAAACTGAAATTCTGGAACTAAAAAGTAGAATGTCTAAATAGGAAAATTTGGAAGGCATAAACAATTAGATTGGACACAACAGAAGAAAGGATCAGTGAATTTGAAGGCAGGATTATAGAAATCATGTAAGCTGAAGCACACAAAGGGGAAAAAAAGGAACAGACTAAACAACCCGTGGGAAGTAACAAGCAATAAAATAAATGTGTAATAGGAGACCCAGAAGGATAGGAAAGAGGAAATAAGGCAAAATATATATATATATGAAGAAATATTAGCTGAAATGTTTCCAAATTTGCTCAAGCAGAGCATCTCACACATCCAGAAAACCTCAGGCAAAATAAAAAGAAAAGAATAAGCACACTTGAGCATGTCACAGCCAAAATGCTGACAACTAAAGGTGAAAAGCAAAACCACGCTTAAAAGCAGCCAGGAGAGTAAAATACTTGTTAAATATAGGGAAATAATAAGAAGAAAATTAGCTAAGCCATTGGAGGCTAGAAGGGAGTGGAATAACATCTTTAAAGTGCTAAAATAAATAAATATTAATTTAGAATTTTAAATTTGGGAAAATATTCTTTAAAAATGAAAGCAAGTAAAGACACTTTTAGATAACCAAAAGCTTAGAGAAGTTGTCAGCATCTCTGTACTACAAGAAATGTCAAAGGAAGTTTTCAAGCCAAAAGGAAGTACCAGAACATTGAAATCTGAATTGAAAGAAAAGAGGAAAATGGATGGAAAATGATAAATACGTGAATGGCTTTCAAGGTCTGTGTGTTAGTCATCTAGTGCTGCCATAACAGAAATACCAAAAGTGGATGACTTTAACAAAGAGAAATTTATTTCCTCACAGTAAAGTAGGCTAAAAGTCCAAGTTCAGGGCGTCGGCTCCAGAGGAGGGCTTTCTCTCTCTGTCAGCTCTGGAGGAAGGTCCTTGTCCTCAATCTTCCCCTGGTTGAGGAGCTTCTCATGCACAGGGACCCTGGGTCCAAAGGATGCACTCTGCTCCGGTGCTGCTTTCTTGGTGTATGAGGTCCCCGCCTGTCTGGTTGCTTCTCTCTTTTATGTCTCAGGAGGTTGCCTCAAGACACAGTCCAAACTTGTAGGTTGAGTCCTGCCTCGCTAACACAACTGCTGCCCATCCTCTCTCATTAACACCATAGAGGCAGGATTTCCAACATATAGGAAAATCACACAATACCAGGGATCATGGCCCAACCCAACTGATACACACATTTTTGGGGGGACATAATTCAGTCCATGACAGTCTGTCTTTCTTTTCCTAATTTCTTTAAAAGCCAATTAGCTAAAGCAAAAATAATAAAACTGTATTTTTGGGTTTAAAACATATGTAGAAGTAAAATGTATGACAACAATAGCACAAGTGACAAAATCATGTACTAATTCCAGATACACTGTGACAAATTAAGGACGAACATTACAATCCTTACAGAAACCACTAAAAGTAATAATACAAAAGGGTGGTTTAAAACTCTAATACGGGTGATAGAATAAAAATGTGTTTAAATACTCAATTCAAGAGAAGACACAAAGAAGGAAAAAAAAAGAAAGAACAGAATGGACAAATAGAAAACAAATAAGACGGTGGATTTAAACTATCAATTGTTACAGAGAATGTGAAACCCTGGTGGCGTAGTGGTTAAGTGCTATGAATGCCAACCAAAAGGTCAGCAGTTCAAATCCACCAGGTGCTCCTTGGAAACTCTATGGGGAAGTTCTACTCTGCCCTATAGGATAGCCATGAGTAGGAATTGACCTGATGGCAAAGGTTTTGGTTTTTGGGGGTGGTTTATATGAAATGTGAAAGGGCTAACGAATCTAATTAACAGGCAGAGATTGTGGTCTGAAATTTTTTAAAGAGCAAGACCCAATTACATATAGTTTAAAAGAGACATACTTTAAATATAAAGACCCAGACTTGTTGAAACTAAAAGGATGAAAAAATATCACTGTAAATAGCAAGCATAATATAATTACACCAGACTGATATTAATAGCAGACAAAGTAGACTTCAGGACAAGGAATATTATCAGAGACAGAGAATGTTATTTCATAATGTTAAATGGGTCAAGTCATAAAGAAGAACTAATGATTCTACATGTGTATGTTCATGAATCACAGAGTTTCAAAATACATGAAGCAAAAAATGGACAGAACTAAAGTGGAGGAATAGACAGATCTGTAATCATACTTGGAGTGTTTAATATCCCCATTTCAGTAATTAGGAGCCCTGGCTGCACAGTGGTTAAGAGCTCGGCTGCTAAAAGGTTGGCAGTTCAAATCCACCAGTTGCTCCTTGGGAACCCTATGCGGCAGTTCTGCTCTGTCCTATAGGGTCGCTATGAGTCGGAATCAACTTAATGGCACCTAACGACAACAGTTTCAGTAATTAAGAGAATAAGTAGAAAAAAATCAGTAATGATATAGAAATTAAGCAATGTAGTTCTAAATAACATTTAGATCAAAAAAGGAGTCATAAGCAAAATTGAATAATGAAAACATTGCATATAAAAATTTGAGATACAGATAGGTGGCTCTCAGAGAGAAGCTTATTTACTTATATACCTAGAGGAATAATGTAAGGTGATTCAAGTTTCAACTGTAGAAGCTAGAAAAAGATAAGCAAATTAAATCTAAAGTAAGTAGAAGAAAGGATATAACAAATATGAATAGAAATTAATGAAATCAAAAGCAACATAGAAAATCAACATAAGCAAAAGCTGTTTTTAAAAGTATCAATAAAACAAAATAAAAAAATGACAAATTACCAATATTAATAATGACAAAGGGAATCACTATAAATACTATAGACATTAAAATGAGAGTAAAGAAATAATATAAACAACAAATTTGATAACTTACATAAAATGGACAAATTCCTTGGAAAACACAAGTTATCAAACCAAAACATGAAAAAAGAAAAAAAAAAATAGAAAATACGAATAACCCTGTATCCGCTAAAGAAAAACTTTTCCATAAGAAAAGTTCCAGGCTCAGAAAATATAGGAGAGAACACTTCCTAACTTGTTTATATATCTAGCATAACTCTGGTAGCAAAACCTAACAAGAACATTACTAGAAAAGAAAATTATAGACCTCAGGAGCACACACACACACACAAAAAGTCCTTAACAACTCAAACTCAGCAATATGCAAAAAAGGCTGGTCCACCATGACCCAGCATGTATCTTTTCCCAGAAATATAAGGTTGGCTCAAAATTTTAAAATCAGTCAGTGTAACTCACCATATTACCAGAATGAAAAGAAAACAAAGCAAAACATGCTAATCTCAATAGATTCAGAGTAATTTTTTTTACATGATTCAACACAAACTGTGATTTTTAAAAACATGAAACTATAAGGGATCTTTTTCAATATGATCAAGAACATGTCTAAGAAACCTACATCTAATAACATATTTAATGGTGAAATGTTTAACAGATTCTTCCTAAGAGTGTGAATAAAATAAGCATTTTCTGTACCGCTTCTATTCAATATGGTAATGTATGTCCCAACTGGTGCACTAAAGCAAGAAAATGAATCAAAACACATAAACTTTGGGAAGGAAGAAATAAAAGTACATTTCTTACAGATGGTGTAATAAAATAGGAATAGCTTCTACTAAAAATATGTGAGACTTTTTTTTAGTAAGAATTAAAACATTGCAGAAAGTAATTATTAGTAATGGCATAAATCATTAGAGGAAAAATTGATAACTATCTAAATAATGAAGAGAAAGACCATATACATGAATTGGAAGGCTCAATATTGTTAAGATGTTGGTCCTCCTCAAATTTATGTATAGATCCAATGCAATCCCAACCAAAATCTCAGCAAACATTTTTTGTAGAAAAGTAATAAGCTAAACAAAAATTTTGTATAAAAATTTTAAAATTATAGCTTTGAAAAATAAGAACAAAATCATAGTTGTTACACTACCTGACACTAAGATTTATTAAAAAGCTACATTAATCAAGGTAGTGAAGTATGGACAAAACCAAAAAAAAACCAAACCCAGCGCCGTCGAGTCGATTCCGACTCATATCGATCCTATAGGACAGAGTAGAACCGCCCCATAGAGTTTCCAAGGAGTGCCCGGTGGATTCGAACTGCCAACCCTTTGGTTAGCAGCCGTAGCACTTAACCACTATGTCACCAAAAGTATACACAAATAGATCAATGGACCTGGATAGAGAGGCCAAAAATAAGCATACACATAAGAAAGCCAATTGATTTTTGACAAAGGCACCGAGGCAATTCAATGGAAAAAGGAAAATCTTTCAAAAATATTGCTGAAACAACAATATATTTGTATGGAAAAAAATTAATCTCAACTTCTACCTCACATAATGCACAAATATTAATCTGAGAGGAATAATGGGGCTAAAGGAAAATGCTAGAACTAAATCTTCTAGGAAAAAAACACAGGAAAGCCTCTTCAAGGTTTTTTTTTTTTTTTGTACTTTAGATGAAGGTTTACAGAACAAACTAAAAAAAACACAGAAAAAACTAGTTTCTCATTAAACAGTTAGTGCATATATTGTTTTATGACATTGGTTAACAAGCCCATGACATGTCAACCCTCTCCCTTCTCAACCTTGGGTTCTATATTACCAGTTTTCCTGTCCCCTCCTGCCTTCTAGTCCTTGCCCCTGGGCTGGTGTGCCCCTTTAGTTTCGTTTTGTTTTATGGGCCTGTTCAATCTTTGGCTGAAGGGTGAACCTCAGGAGTGACTTTGTTACTGAGCTGAAAGGGTGTCTGGGGGCCGTACTCTCAGGATTTTTCCAGTCTGTCAGGGCAGCAAGTCTGGTCTTTCTTTTTGTATCAGAATTTTGTTCTACATTTTTCTCCTGCTGTGTCTGGGACCCTCTATTGTGATCCCTGTCAGAGCAGTCAGTGGTGGTAGCCAGGAACCATCTAGTTGTACTGGACTCAGTCTGGTGGAGGCCGTGGTAGACGTGGTTCATTAGTTCTTTGGACTAATCTTTCCCTTGTATCTTTAGTTTTCTTCATTATTCCTTGCTCCTGAAGGGATGAGATCAGTGGAATATCCTAGATGGCCATTCACAGGCATCTAAGACCCCAAACGCTACTCACCAAAGTAGAATGTAGAACATTTTCTTTATGAACTATATTACGCCAGTTGAGCTAGATATTCCCGGAGACCATGGTCCCCACAGCTCTCAGCCTAGCAATTAAGTCCCTCAGGGAGTTTGGATGTGCCTATGGAGCTTCCATGACCTCTTCAAGGCTTTTTGATATGCAAAGCTTTCTTAAACAGAACACTAAAAGCACTAATCATAAAAGAAAAAAATTATATATCTTTATTAATATCAAGAACTTTCACTCTCAAAGAAATGCTAATAACGAAATGAAAATGTAACAAAAATTTTCTACTTATAAACAGGAAGAAAATATTTATAATACATTTTTTCTGATAAATGACTTGTTTTTAAGCCATATAAAGAACTCCCATATTAAATACCACTAATTTAAAAAAGAAAAAATTTTTTAAATGGACAGACTTATGGAGACAATTAAAAAAAGAAAATATTGAATGCTCAATAGGCCAAGAAACAGCTCCCAACATCACTTGTCTTAAGGAAAAAGCAAATTAAAACCACAGTAATATGCCTCTTCTGTTTGGAGGTTTTTTTTCTAGCCCAAATATCTTTCACCATCTCTGGGTCACTTTCTCTAGAATCCTTGGTAAGCCTTGAGCAACCTAAGGGAAAGTACAGTTTCTTTGATTCCTTTACAGAAGACACAATTTGTTCAATGAATACATGGGTGAGGGAATGAATGAATTAGTCTTATGCCAGTTTGTTGTTTTTGTTAAGAATGTGTCAGGTGGGCACAGGCTAGCAATGTATTTATCAAAAGAATACTTAATACTCATCCAAATATTCTCCATTATCCTTCTGTCTTTGGGCCCATAGATTTCTACTGAGATGTATATGTTGTTCTCATATCTGTCCCACTTCTACCTCCATCCCCAACCTACCACCCCCTAGTTAAGGCCATTATTACTTTTTTTGAAAAGTTGCAAGAACCTTTGGCTAACAGCTCTGCCTCTTGTCTTAAAGCATCCATCTACTCTTCACAAAGCTGACTAAAGCACATGGCAGTTAAAGTACCTATGTGTTGGCAGAATAACATCCATACTTCTTAGTGTGGCATTCGAGGCCCTCCATAATCTGGTCCCAATTTAGCATGTCCTGGCTATTTTCAATAGGTCTCTGTGTACTGCACATGGTTTGCACTTGACTACTAACCTAAAGGTTGGTGGTTCAAATCCATCTAGCACTGCTTCTCTAAAGATTAAAGCCAAGTAAACCTTATGGAGCAGTTCTCTTCCTTAACACATGGGTTGGAATCAATTCAACTGCAATGGTCTTAATGTTTTGGGTTTGGTCATTTTCAATGTCTGATTCCAACTCAGCTTGATCAGTGTCAAGCTGAAAATGATAACACTCATATTTATTGAGTGTTTGCTCTGTGCCAAGTACAAATCATCTTTAATATGGTCACAAGATTTGACATGAAGTAATCTTTGTCCTTACCTGGCTCTTGCTCAGTCAATTTGTCTTCCCGTCCCCACCACCAGCTCCATTGCTTTACTTCCCTTCCACTCCAGTCCCTCTGGTTGTGGCATCATGATTTTTTGGCTTCTCTAGCTGCCTCTGCCACCATTTTTTTTTTTTTTTTTCTTTTTGAGTTCTGTCTTCTCAGCATTGTGGCATTTATCCAGTTTTCCTGTTTGTTAACTAACCCCTTTGACTTGCCCTCTGGATGCCCTCCTTAGAGTCACCATTACAGGGAGCACTGCTGACAATGGCCCCAGCCATCTGAGTTCCACTCTTTTCTTGGCTTTGATGCCAGAGGTGGGTCCTAGACATTCCAAACCCAGCCTTTCTGATTTATCATAAATCATACTATAGATTTTCTAGACCTCAGGTTTATAAGGAATCCTAAGGTTAATACAGAACAACCCCTAGCTGAGTTAAGAGTCCTGTGTTCCTTCTATTATTTTGCTATTCTTCATAATAGCACTTCAGATATTTAGAGTCAGATTTCATATCCCTAAGTCTTCTCTTTCCAGGTTAAAAGTCCCAGTTCCTTTAATCATTGTCATCAGTCTGATTAGTTTCCTCTACGTTAGCTTCATTTAATGGCTGCCCCTTTTGCAATGGTTGGTGGACAGGATTTTAAAACAATGTCCCAATTATGTTCTGGCCAGCTTTGGACTAGAATGGGCTTTTATATTACTTGCTATTAACCTTGTTTTACTAATCTATTCCATGATACAGATCGGTATCTTTTTGAATTCTTGTTCGGGGTCAATACTTTGCTACTTTCAAATTCAGTCTCATCTCAGACCAAAATTATGAAGCAGAGATTAGAGAAAGCCATGTATTTTATTACTAGGGCAGAGACATTCAATATCTCTGCAGCAATGTATAGGTATAGATCATATTGCCATGTGCACACCCAGATGTATTATGACTGTCTGAGAGTTATGCATGTTTTCCTCCTGCTAATTGTAACCACCATTCCTTCTCTCCCATTCACTTGCTGTTGTTTTTTATTAGTTGTCGTTGAGTTGATTCCTATTCATGATTACCTTTTGTGTGCAGAACTGCTCCATGGAGTTTTCAAGGCTGTGGCCTTTTGGAAGCAGATCCCCAGGCCTGTCTTCCAAGGAGCCTCTGCGTGGATTCAACTAGGCAACCTTTCAGCCAGTATATAAGCACTAACCATTTGTGCCACCCAAGTACTCAATCCCATTCATCCAAACCATATGAATGCCAAGGAGATAGAAAGATGGTATTAGACGGAAAACTTTGAACCCACCAATTATCTTACATTTTAGTATTAGTAACAAACTGGTAAAATTCCATTTTACTTCACATTACTAAGATCCACAATCAACACCCATGGAAGCAGTAGTCAAGAAATCAAAGGAAGCAATGCATTGGGCAAATCTGCTGCAAAAGACGTCTCTAAAGTGTTGAAAAGCAAAGATGTCCCCTTGAGTACTAAGGTGCGCCTGACCCAAACATTTGAGTTTTCAGTTGGTGTTTTCAATTGCCTCATATGCATGTGAAAGCTGGACAATGAATAAGGAAGATGCCTTTGAATTGTGGTATTGGTGCAGAATATTGAAGATACCATGAACTGCCAAAAGAATGAACAAATCTGTCTTGGAAGAAGTACAACCAGAATGCTCCTTAGAAGCAAGGATGGCGAGACTACATTTCACATAGTTTGGACATGTTATCAGGAGGGATCAGTCCCTGGAGAAGGACCTCATGTTTGGTAAAGTACAGGGTCAGTTAAAAAGAGGAAGACCCTTGGCAAGACTGGCTGATACAGTGGCTGCAACAATGGACTCAAGCATAGCAACAACTGTGAGGATGGCACAGGACCAGGCAGTGTTTCGTTCTGTTGTGCATAGGGTCTCTCTGAGTTGGAACTGACTCGACAGCACCTAAAAACAACAATAACAACAAATTCCTTGTGACACATAACTGATTGAGATACATCAGCATGTCTGTTCACCATAGATGAGATTCCTTTGCATATGAAATGTCCCTCTAGGTAACTGAACCATTAACCAGTACACGTTATGTACAGTCATTAATCAGTTAGTCTGTTCCACATCTGCCCCCCAAAAGATTAAAGAAACTTTATCAAATCCTTGCCAAAATTCTGATTTCATCATGTCTGCCACGCTCTTTTTGTTTAGAGACATCATGACAAATGAAAATTAATTTAGTTTGGTATAGTTTTCTTTCCCCTTTCAAAGCCTAGTTATCACTGCTCCATTTTTTGTTGTAAAAGTTTTAGAAGACCCAGGTCAAGCTCCCCATTCTAGGTGTCTGACAATCTGTCTGCATTCACCAGGACTGCTCAAGGATTACTGACTATTTTTTTTCTTTTTTTGAGTAATTAGGATGTGAATCTGACATAACATGTTTTGCCTTCCTTTGCTTATACAGAACTCTGTCTGAAATAGCTGGTCAAGTGTTAGGTAACTGTGTCTGTAGTCCATGGATCTTCAACTACAACCAAAGTTCTCTGAAGGTAAGAACCCTTGAAAGGTCACAGCCTTGAAAAGCCTGTGGACTAGTTCCACTCTGCACACACGCAGTCTCCCTGAGTCAGAATTGACTCAAAGGCAACCAACAACAACAAAGTGCAGAGCAAAGCACCTAGCAAAAGGTCAGTAAAGACATACTTCGTGACTGGATGAATGAGAAAATGTTAAATTTGTTTTTAGTTTTTCCTATCATTAATAATGCTGCAACAAGTAGCGTAGCTGTCTTCATATACTGGTGTATTCGTTTCTATGGCAGAGATTCATGATGCATTCTAGATTTTTAGTCATACCATGAGCAAAAGAAAATAACTTGTTTCATCTATTTCAAACCAGTTATTTCATTTTCTTGCTATTTTGCATTCTGTAGAACTTCTAAAGTAATGTTAACTAACAATGGTAGCAATACATATGCCTGTCTAGTTCATAATTTTACTTGGAGATATTTTAGTTTTTTACCATATAGGATAAAATCTATTTTGTTGGGTTTTGGTGAATTATTTTCATATTTGTTTCTTTCAATTCTTATTTCACTTGGGCTCTTTTTAGTAATGCTGTTGTTGTTAGGTGCCATCAAGATGGTTCCAACTCATAGTGACTCTATGTACAACAGAACAACACACTGCTGGATCCTGCACCATCCTCACAATTGTTGTAATGCTTGAGCCCACTGTTGTAGGCACTATATCAGCCCTTCTAGTTGAGTGTCTTTCTCGTTTTTTGCTGACCCTCTACCAAGCATGATGTCCTTCTCCAGGGACTGGTCCCTTCTGATAACATGTTCAAAGTAAGTGATACAAAGTCTTGCCATCCTCGCTTCCAAGGAGCACTCTAGCTGTACTTCTTCCAAAACAGACTTGTCCATTCTTCTGCTGGTCCCTGGTATATTCAACATTGTTCACTAACATCATAATTCAAAGGAGTCCGTTCTTCAGACTTCCTTACTCATTGTCCAGCTTTCACATACATATGAGGTGATTGACTATATCATGCCTTGTGTCAAGCACGCTTTTGTCCTCAAAGTGATATCTTTGCTTTTTAGCACTTTAAAGAGGTCCTTTGCAGCAGATTTGCCCAATGCAATGCACCGTTTGGTTCCCATGAGCATTGATTGTGCATCCAAGCAAAATGAAATCCTTGACAACATCAGTCTTTTCTCTATTAATCATGACGTTGCTTATTGATCCAGTTGTGAGGATTTCTTTTTTAAGTTGAGACGTAATCCATACTGAAGACTGTAGTCTTTGATCTTCACCAACAAGCCCTTTAGTAATAACTGCTGAATATTATGACATGCTTTTTCTACAACTATCTAATTGATCATTTTTTTCTCATTTAAAATGTTTGCTTAATGAATTGTTGATAGATTTCCTGATATTTGAGCCACTCTTGAATTTTTTTTTTAATTAATTTTTATTAAGCTTCAAGTGAACATTTACCATTCCAATCAGTCTGTCACATGTAGGTTTACATACATCTTACTCCCTTCTCCCACTTGCTCTCCCCCATTGAGTCAGCCCTTTCAGTCTCTCGTTTCGCGCCAATTTTGCCATCTTCCCTCTCTCTCTATCTTCCCATCCCCCCTCCAGTCAAGAGTTGCCAACACACTCTCCCGTGTCCACCTGATTTAATTAGCTCACTCTTCATCAGCATCTCTCTCCCCCCCACTGACCAGTCCTTTTCATGCCTGATGATTTGTCTTCGGGGATGGTTCCTGTCCTGTGCCATCAGAAGTTCTGTGGAGCATTGTCTCTGGGATTCCTCGAGTCGCAGTCATACCATTAGGTATGGTCTTTTCATGAGAATTTGGGGTCTGTATCCCATTGGTCTCCTGCTCCCTCAGGAGTTGTCTGTTGTGCTCCCTGACAGGGCAGACATCGATTGTGGCCGGGCACCAACTAGTTCTTCTGGTCTCAGGATAATGTAGGTCTCTGGTTCATGTGGCCCTTTCTGTCTCTTGGGTTCTTAGTTGTCGTGTGACCTTGGTGTTCTTCCTTTGCCTTTGCTCCAGGTGGGTTGAGACCAATTGATGTATCTTAGATGGCCGCTTGTTGGCATTTAGGACCCCAGGCACCACAATTCAAAGTGGGATGCAGAATGTTTTCATAATAGAATTATTTTGCCCATTGACTTAGAAGTCCCCTCAAACCAAGTTCCCTAGACCCCAGCCCCTGCTCCGCTGACCTTTGAAGCTTTCATTTTACCCCAGAAACCTCTTTGCTTTTAGTCCAGTCCAATTAGGCTGACCTTCCTTGTATTGAGTGTTGTCTTTCCCTTCACCCAAAGCAGTTCTTATCTACAGATTGATCAATAAAAAGCCCTCTCCCTCCCTCCCCCCTTTGTAACCACATAAGTATGTGTTCTTCTCCGTTTTTTCTATTTCTCAAGATCTTATAATAGTGGTCTTATACAATATTTGTCCTTTTGCAACTGACTCATTTCGCTCAGCATAATGCCTTCCAGATTCCTCCATGTTATGAAATGTTTCAGAGATTCGTCACTGTTCTTTATCGATGCGTAGTATTCCATTGTGTGAATATACCACAATTTATTTACCCATTCATCCATTGACGGACATCTTGGTTGCTTCCAGCTTTTTGCTATTGTAAACAGAGCTGCAATAAACATGGGTGTGCATATATCTGTTTGTGTGAAGGCTCTTGTATCTCTAGGGTATATTCCGAGGAGTGGGATTTCTGGGTTGTATGGTAGTTCTATTTCTAACTGTTTAAGTTAATGCCAGATGGATTTCCGAAGTGGTTGTACCATTTTACATTCCCACCAGCAGTGTATGAGAGTTCCAATCTCTCCGCAGCCTCTCCAACATTTATTATTTTGTGTTTTTTGGATTAATGCCAGTCTAGTTGGTGTGAGATGGAATCTCATCATAGTTTTAATTTGCATTTCTCTAATGGCTAATGATCGGGAGCATTTTCTCATGTATCTATTGGCTGCCTGAATATCTTCTTTAGTGAAATGTGTGTTCATATCCTTTGCCCACTTCTTGATTGGGTTGTTTGTCTTTTTGTGGTTGAGTTTTGACAGAATCATGTAGATTTTAGAGATCAGGCGCTGGTCTGAGATGTCATAGCTGTATATTCTTTCCCAGTCTGTAGGGGGTCTTTTTACTCTTTTGGTGAAGTCTTTAGATGAGCATAGGTGTTTGATTTTTAGGAGCTCCCAGTTATCGGGTTTCTCTTCATCAGTTTTGGTAATGTTTTGTATTCTGTTTATACCTTGTATTAGGGCTCCTAGGGTTGATCCTATTTTTTCTTCCATGATCTTTATCGTTTTAGTCTTTATATTTAGGTCTTTGATCCACTTGGAGTTAGTTTTTGTGCATGGTGTGAGGTATGAGTCCTGTTTCATTCTTTTGCAAATGGATATCCAGTTATGCCAGCACCATTTGTTAAAAAGACTATCATTTCCCCAATTGACTGACACTGGTCCTTTGTCAAATATCAGCTGCTCATACGTGGATGGATTTATATCTGGGTTCTCAATTCTGTTCCATTGGTCTATGTGTCTGTTGTTGTACCAGTACCAGGCTGTTTTGACTACTGTAGCTGTATAACAGGTTCTGAAATCAGGTAGAGTGAGGCCTCCCACTTTCTTCTTCTTTTTCAGTAATGCTTTGCTTATCCAGGGTTTTTTTCCCTTCCATATGAAATTAGTGATTTGTTTCTCTATCCCCTTAAAATATGACATTGGTATTTGGATTGGAAGTGCGTTATATGTATAGATGGCTTTTGGTAGAATAGACATTTTTACTATGTTAAGTCTTCCTATCCATGAGCAGGGTATGTTTTTCCACTTAAGTATGTCCTTTTGAATTTCTTGTAGCAGAGTTTTATAGCTTTCTTTGTATAGGTCTTTTACATCCTTGGTAAGATTTATTCCTAAGTATTTTATCTTCTTGGGGGCTACTGTGAATGGTATTGATTTGGTTATTTCCTCTTCGGTGTTCTTTTTGTTGATGTAGAGGAACCCAAGTGATTTTTATATGTTTATTTTATAACCTGAGACTCTGCCAAACTCTTCTATTAGTTTCAGTGGTTTTCTGGAGGATTCCTTAGGGTTTTCCTTGTATACGATCATGTCATCTGCAAATAGTGATAGCTTTACTTCCTCTTTGCCAATCCGGATGCCTTTTATTTCTTTGTCTAGCCTAATTGCCCTGGCTAGGACTTCAAGTACGATGTTGAATAAGAGCGGTGATAAAGGGCATCCTTGTCTGGTTCCTGTTCTCAAGGGAAATGCTTTCAGGTTCTCTCCATTTAGAGTGATATTGGCTGTTGGCTTTGCATAGATGCCCTTTATTATGTTGAGGAATTTTCCTTCAATTCCTATTTTGGTAAGAGTTTTTATCATAAATGGGTGTTGAACTTTGTCAAATGCCTTTTCTGCATCTATTGATAAGATCATGTGGTTTTTATCTTTTGTTTTATTTATGTGATGGATTACATTAATGGTTTTTCTGATATTAAACCAGCCTTGCATACCTGGTATAAATCCCACTTGATCAGGGTGAATTATTTTTTTGATGTGTTGTTGGATTCTATTGGCTAGAATTTTGTTGAGGATTTTTACATGTATGTTCATGAGGGATATAGGTCTAAAATTTTCTTTTTTTGTAATGTCTTTACCTGGTTTTGGTATCAGGGAGATGGTAGCTTCATAGAATGAGTTGGGTAGTATTCCATCTTTTTCTATGCTTTGAAATACCTTCAGTAGTAGTGGTGTTAAGTCTTCTCTGAAGGTTTGGTAGAACTCTGCAGTGAAGCCTTCCGGGCCAGGACTTTTTTTTGTTGGAAGTTTTTTGATTACCGTTTCATTCTCTTTTTTTGTTATGGGTCTATTTAGTTGTTCTACTTCTGAATGTGTTAGTTTAGGTAGGTAGTGTTTTTCCAAGAATTTATCCATTTCTTCCAGGTTTTCAAATTTGTTAGAGTACAATTTTTCGTAGTAATCTGAAATGATTCTTTTAATTTCATTTGGCTCTGTTGTGATGTGGTCCTTCCCGTTTCTTATTTGGGTTATTTGTTTCATTTCCTGTTTTTCTTTAGTCAGTCTAGCCAGTGGTTTATCAATTTTGTTAATTTTTTACAAGAACCAGCTTTTGGCTTTGTTAATTCTTTCAATTGTTTTTCTGTTCTCTAATTCATTTAGTTCAGCTCCAATTTTTATTATTTGTTTTCTTCTGGTGCCTGATGGGTTCTTTTGTTGCTCACTTTCTATTTGCTCAAGTTGTCGGGACAGTTCTCTGATTTTGGCTCTTTCTTCTTTTTGTATGTGTGCATTTATCGATATAAATTGGCCTCTGAGCACTGCTTTTGCTGTGTCCCAGAGGTTTTGATAGGAAGTATTTTCATTCT
Source organism: Loxodonta africana (assembly GCF_030014295.1). Lineage (NCBI taxonomy): Eukaryota > Metazoa > Chordata > Mammalia > Proboscidea > Elephantidae > Loxodonta > Loxodonta africana. Next base: position 177,643,083 of record NC_087344.1, read on the forward strand.
CGTTGCTTTCTATGAATTTCCTTATTCCCTCCTTGATGTCTTCTATAACCCAGTCTTTTTTCAGGAGGGTATTGTTCATTTTCCAAGTATTTGATTTCTTTTCCCTAGTTTTTCTGTTACTGATTTCTAGCTTCATTGCCTTGTGGTCTGAGAAGATGCTTTGTAATATTTCGATGTTTTGGATTCTGCAAAGGTTTGTTTTATGACCTAATATGTGGTCTATTCTAGAGAATGTTCCATGTGCACTGGAAAAAAAAGTATATTTTGCAGCAGTTGGGTGGAGAGTTCTGCATAAGTCAATGAGGTCAAGTTGGTTGATTGTTGTAAGTAGGTCTTCCGTGTCTCTATTGAGCTTCTTACTGGATGTCCTGTCCTTCTCCGAAAGTGGTGTGTTGAAGTCTCCTACTATATATGTGCGGGTGTCTATCTCACTTTTCAATTCTGTTAAAATTTGATTTATGTATCTTGCAGCCCTGTCATTGGGTGCATAAATATTTAATATGGTTATGTCTTCCTGATCAATTGTCCCTTTTATCATTATATAGTGTCCTTCTTTATCCTTTGTGGTGGATTTAAGTCTAAAGTCTATTTTGTCAGAAATTAATATTGCTACTCCTCTTCTTTTTTGCTTATTATTTGCTTGATATATTTTTTCCATCCTTTGAGTTTTAGTTTGTTTGTGTCTCTAAGTCTAAGGTGTGTCTCTTGTAGGCAGCATATAGATGGATCATGTTTCTTTACCCAATCCGTGACTCTCTGTCTCTTTATTGGTGCATTTAGTCCATTTACATTCAGCGTAATTACAGATAAATAAGTTTTTAGGGCTGTCATTTTGATGCCTTTTCATGTGTGTTGTTGGCCTTTTCATTTTTCCACATGCTTTTTTGTGCTGAGACGTTTTTCTTAGTAGCTTGTGAGATCCTCATTTTCATAATGTTTAACTTTATGTTTGTTGAGTCTTTATGTTTTTCTTGGCTTTTTTCTTGAGTTATGGAATTGATATTCCTTTTTGTGGTTACCTTATTATTTACCCCTATTTTTCTAAGTAAAAACCTAACTTGTTTCCTTCTATATTGCCTTGTATCACTCTCCATCTGGCAGTTCAATGTCTCCTATATTTAGTCCCTCTTTTTGATTATTGTGATTGTTTATCTATTGATTTCCATGATTTCCTGTTATGTGTATTATTTTGTTTATTTATTTATTTTTTAGAATTAGTCTTAATTTGTTTGTTTTTGTGATTTCCCTATTTGAGTTGCGTTGATATCAGGATGTTCTGTTTTGTGACCTTGTATTGTGCTGGTACCTGATATTATTGGTCATCAGGCCAAACAATCTCCTTTAGCATTTCTTGCAGTCTTGGTTTAGTTTTTGCAAATTCTCTAAACTTGTGTTTATCTGTAAATATCTTAATTTCACCTTCATATTTCAGAGAGAGTTTTGCTGGATATATGATCCTTGGTTGGCAGTTTTTCTCATTCAGTGCTCTGTGTACGTCGTCCCATTCCCTTCTTGCCTGCATGGTTTCTGCTGAGTAGTCTGAACTTATTCTTATTGATTCTCCCTTGAAGGAAACCTTTCTTTTCTCCCTGGCTGCTTTTAAAATTTTCTGTTTGTCTTTGGTTTTGGCAAGTTTGATGATAATATGTCTTGGTGTTTTTCTTTTTGGATCAGTCTTAAATGGGGTTCGATGAGCATCTTGGATAGATATCCTTTCGTCTTTCATGATGTTAGGGAAGTTTTGTGTCAGGATTTCTTCAACTATTTTCTCTGTGTTTTCTGTCCCCCCTCCCTGTTCTGGGACTCCAATCACCTGCAATTTATCCTTCTTGATAGAGTCCCACATGATTCTTAGGGTTTCTTCATTTTTTTTAATTCTTTTATCTGATTTTTTTTCAGCTATGTTGGTGTTGATTCCCTGGTCCTCCAGAAGTCCCAGTCTACATTCTAATTGCTCGAGTCTGCTCCTCTGACTTTCTATTGCGTTGTCAAATTCTGTAATTTTATTGTTAATCTTTTGGATTTCTACATGCTGTCTCTCTATGGATTCTTGCAACTTATTAATTTTTCCAGTATGTTCTTGAATAATCTTTTTTGAGTTCTTCAACAGTTTTATCAGTGTGTTCCTTGGCTTTTTCTGCATTTATCCTAATTTCATTTGTGATATCTTTAAGCATTCTGTAAATTAGTTTTTTATATTCTGTATCTGATAATTCCAGGATTGTATCTTCATTTGGGGAAGATTTTGATTCTTTTGTTTGGGGGGTTGGAGAAGCTGTCATGGTCTGTTTCTTTATGTGGTTTGATATGGACTGCTGTCTCTGAGCCGTCACTGGGAAACTAGATTTTCCAGGTAATCAGCTTAAAAAAATGCAGTCAAATCCCTATCTGAATTCTCCCTCTGGTTCCAGCTATTCGGATGTTAATGGAGCCACCTGGCGAGGGTGGGGGAGAGATCAGAGAGCTAGGAGTGTAGCACCACAGAATATAGAGCTGATCACCGCATTCACGCTCCACCCCTGTCCGCCAAAATCCGGGCGGGAAGGCTCCCTGGTTGGGACGCTACTCTCCCCACTCCGAGACCAGTCACTTCCTCCTGGGGACTTCTCCCTCCGGTGCGTGGCACCGCTCGCACGAACTGGGTGGGCATCTCCCGCACAAACGGGTGGGCCCGCCCCCAGGGTCTATTCAGGAGAATATGATTGGACCCCGTGCTCACACCCCGCCCGCTTTCGCCAAAATCCCAGCGGGACGGCTCCCCGGCTGGAAAGCTGCTCTCCCCGCTCCAAGACCAGTCAGTTCCTCCCGGGGACTTCTCCCTCCGGTGCGTCGCACCACATGCGCAAACTGGGTGGGCGTCCCCCCGCACAAACCTGTGGGCCCATCCCCGGGGTCGCTTTAGGGAAATATAGCTGACCCCCCCCCCGCTCGCGCCCCATCCGCTTCCCGTAAAACTCCCGGGGGATGGCTCCCCACCTGGGATGCTGCTCTCCCCGCTCCAAGATCAGTCACTGCCTCCCAGGTGCTTCTCCCTCCAGCTGCGCCTCTACGCTGCCCGCGCCAACCAGCTAGACTCTCTCCTGGGATGGGTTCGGGGGGGTAGGGCTGGGCCCCTTGTCTGTGCCATCTGCCCCCCTGGGCTCTGCCCCAGATCGGACTCCGAAGGTCACCTGCCTGGTACTCTGGCTCCTAGTTCTGAAAACGGTTGCTGTCTGCCTGTATTTGTTCATTTTCTGTCTCTAAGTCTGTGCTTGTTGTTCAGAGTTCGTAGATTGTTATGTATGTGATCGATTCACTTGTTTTTCCGAGTCTTTGTTGCAAGAGGGATCCGCGGTAGCGTCCACCTAGTCCGCCGTCTTGGCCCCGCCTCCCACTCTTGAATTTTTGAACTCTTGGAATAAATCAGAATATTATTTTGGTACATCGCTAAATTCTATCTGTGAATTATTTTAATAATAAGTGAGGTTGGTTGATGGTATTTTTTGTAGTAAGTATTAGGTTTTATCATTCATCATCTTTACTGGTTTTTAGATCATGAATTGGGGGAGCTTCCCGTACTTTTCCTATGACCTGGAACAATTTAAACTGTGGTTTGAAAACTTGGTTGCATAGTGGAAACACTTGGGGAGATTGAACAAGCTGCTGATGCTGGCTTCCATCCCTCCCCCAGATTTCTGGTTTAATTGGTCCAGGATGGGGCCTGGGCATTGAATCATTTGAAAACTTTCCAGATGATTCACATTTGCAGCTGAGTTTGTGAACAACCACTTACAATGGCATTGGAATTATCTGTCCTTTGTTGGTAATTAGAAACCAGCTAGGAATTCATCTGATCCTGGTGACTTTTTCCATGGCAGGTCTTGAATCCAGAGGCAGATTATCCAATAGGCAAGATAAGCATGGTGCTTGCCTTGCTTACCAGATCATCTGTAGTGAATAATTTCACATTTTTTTCTACCACATGAAGTACTCTGCTTTTAGGTATGGCTGGCATCTGTCTTTCTCCCAACCCCACAGCACCTTCCTACAGACTCAAATCTCAAATTTACAGTCCCCAACGGGGATAGATTACCCAGTAAGCAAGGTAAGCACTGGTTTACTTGTGTTTATTTATTACTCACCTCTCTACCAGCAAAGGATGAGTGTTCCTTTTCCTCCAACATCCTTTCCAGCAATAGGTATTACAGCTTTTTCAATTGTTGCTGATTCAGTAGGAATATTGTAATATATCATTCTTACTTTAATGAGCATTTCCCCAACCTCTAGTGAATTTAAGCATCTTTTCGTATGTTTTTGGCCATTTACCTTTGTTCTTCTGTGAACTGCCTATTCACATCTTTACCTACTCCTCTCTTTATTTTCAACCTTTTTCATTTCCATTTTTAATCACTTTTCTATAATCAGTATATTACTACATTTTGTTCACTTGACTTAATCAATCTGGAACTCTTAAAAAAAATTAAGAACAATAAATAACATAACTTACTTTAGCTTTTCTCTCTTATTAATGGTTGTTTATCTTACAGAGCTCTTTCTCTTCCTTTTCCTTATTTTTCCCCTTTTAATTTGGAATTTCTATTGCATTTTACTTTTTCTTACTGGTTATATTCCTTCCCCTAGCTTCCTTATCAGGCACATGTTTGCCTACTATTTTTTTGAAAAAAAGATTTCAACTTTTGCAGAAAAAAGTCTGAAGTCCAAAATAATATTACAGGGCTAAAATTAAGGTGTCTTTAGAACTGTATTCCATCAACCCATTGTTGTTGAGTTGATTCCGACTCACGGTGACCTTATGTGTTACAGTAGAACTGCTCCATAAGGTTTTCTTGACTAATCTTTATGGAAACAAGTCACCCATTCTTTCTTCCACAGCACTACACAGTGGGTACAAACCCCAACCTTTAGGTTAGTAGTCAAGGGCAAACCGTTTGCACCACCAGAGATCTTGAATTCCTTCCAGAGGCTCCATTTCTGCCTTTTCCAGCTTCTAGAGGCCATCTGCACCCCTTGGCTCATGGCTCCTTCCTCTCTCTTCAAAATGCATTGCTTTAACTTCTGCTCCAGTTGTGGTCACATCTCCTTTTCTGATTCTGGCCCTCCTACCACCCCCTTATAAGAACTTTTGTGATGACTTGGCTCTTACTGAATAATCCAGAATAATCTCCCCATTTCAAGACCCTTAATTTAATCATATCTGCAAAGCCCCTTTTGCCATGTAAAGTAACATATTCACAGATTCCAGGGATTAGCACATGGACACCCCGGAGGAGAGGGAGAATATTACTCAGCCTACCACACATAAAATTTGGGCTTTAATTCACTTTCCCAAAATAATCAATTTCAGCTAAGCATACACTAACCAGATCTTCTGCACTACCTTATTACCTTCTTTATTTGGCTTAGTATCACTGATTTTGTGTCAGGCTGTGTCTATTTGGACAACTTTAATTTCTTTTGCCTTACTCTAAGTACAGAAAATCATGAAACATCCATTTTGACTTTTAAAACAATTCCTTCCCTTACTTTCTCATTTTCTTTCTTGCTCCTTTTCCAACTCCTTTTTTCAAAGTTTCCAAATTGGCAAAGCACAAGTATACATAAGGATCAAACACGTGCTGTACTTTAGGCCCAAGGCAATTTCCTCGAGAATTGGCTTATGGTGGCATACAGTTGTTTAAATATAGTAACTCATATGTTTCTTTAAATCAACAGAAAGAAGAAACTGTCTAATGAATAGCCCTGAATATTTAGCATAAGTAATCTGGGATTCTTGTGCTCCGCAGGCAAACATACAGCAAAAACTTATCTGGAAAATATTATCAGTCCTTCTTCCTTCCCATAATAAACTGAGGCCCTAAAGATAAATTGCTTTTTTAGGATTACTTACCATCTGTCCTTCAAAGATGTCTAAGCTTGTGGAAGTCTATTTCATGCATGTGGACTGAAGGTAGCACAGCACAGGGAATAGCAGTGCAGGCTCTGGAATAAGACAAGCCACGGTCAACCATAGCTCCATCCCTCACTGACCTTGGGAAAATTACTTTAAAACTCTTAGTTTTCCTATCCGTCAGATAACAGTACTTAGCTAGGTTGTGAATATCAAAATAATAATAATTCAAACAAAGCATTTACCCCAAGATAAGCATGCAGTGGAAACCCTGGTGGCATAGTGGTTATGAACTATGGCTGCTAACCAAAATGTCAGCAGTTCAAATCCACCAGGCACTCTTTGGAAACTCTATGGGGCAGTTCTACTCTGTCCTATAGGGTCACTATGAGCTGGAATTGACTTGACCGCAATGGGCTTTTTTTGGTTTTAGGCATGCAGTAAGTTCTCAGTAAATAGTAGCTATCAAAAAAAAAGATTTTTTAATCAGATCCCATTAAAAATGTTTCAGACACATCAAACCAGAGATTTTCTCACCAGCTTTGGTCAGCCTGAGGTGCTATTATACTAGATACAAACCTGAAGCAATAGGAATACTGCCTAAAGGTGTTTAATCTCCCTATGCTTTTCACTAATATTGTCTTCAACATCATTTATTGCTTAAAAAGATACAAACTGATTTGTATGGCCATTATCCAAAAATTCTAAATATATATTTATTCAAAAGGAAACCGGAAAAGAAAGAACTAGTCCTTTGGAATGTCTCAGTCACTGCTAGTTGCATCACCCCTTTCTCTTGCTGGTAAAGATATAAAAATACTTTTAAAAGACTTCTAAAGTTTCTTTGTCTCCGCGTGGTGCAAACGGTTAACACACTTGGCTGCTAGCCAAAACATTAGCGTTTCGGGCCCACCCAGAGGCATCTCAGGAAAAAGTTCTAGTTACCTGCTTCCGAAAAATCAGCTGTTGAAAACCCTGTGGAACATAACCTATTCTGACACACGTGAGATCACTACTACCCCACCACCCTACTAGTCAGAAGCAACTTGACAGAAATTGGTAACTGCTAAAGTTTCTTTACTTTTATTTGGAGACTTTGAAAAAATTGGAACATCCTTAGACGTGAGGATCATAAGACTTTGTCTCATGTACTTTGGACATGTTATCACAAGGGACCAGTCCCTGGAGAAGGACATCATGCTTGGTAAAGTAGAGGGGCAGTGAAAATAAGGAAGCCCCTCAGCAAGATGGAGTGACACAGTAGCTGCAATGATGGGCTCAGACATAGCAGGGATTGTGAGAATGGGGCAGTGTTTTGTTCTGTTTTACATAGGGCTGCTATAAGTCAAAACCTACTCCACGGCACCTAACAGCAACAGCAGCACAGTTACTCAGATAAACCGTACAGGAACCCAGTTCTGGTTTCTTTGCTTAGCAGAAAGAAGGGCTGAAAAAAAAAAGACCTTGCTTAGCAAGGATGAAACTGTAAGAACCAGGTAGCGGAATAATTCTCTTATATCAAAGACAGAGACAAAATTCCAGAGATACTTGGCTGGAACTCACTGTGGAAATCAAATAAATGAATAAATCCATTTGCTTAAATATGGTGATTTAAAATAAAGATTAAATTCTTAAACTGCTTAAGTATCAGCAGATGCTCATAGCTGTAAAATACACACGACTGGAAAATAATGAGCAAACAATTCTTGAGTCGTGAAGTGGAAATTCTCACGAGGCACCGATGCTAGGCAGAGTAGCTGGTGACATTGTGATAGTACCTTGAGGTTTAAACCTCAGTGTTTCCCCTCCATGGGGCATTTTTACCTTGACAGTGTGGAGTGATGGTGTGCAGGCTCTGCATGTCACCTGCCCTCTATTCGAGGCCTTATTTAGAAATTCATAGAGGCGGCTTAGTGGTGAAAGATTGTTCAACCACTTTCCTCTCCTTTCTATTCCCTTTGAACAAACACTCAAAACTCAGGAATCCAAGGCAGCTGTCTCACCCCATGTCTAGGCCTCAAAGCCCTGAATATTCGTTGGCCTTTGAGAATTCCAATTCTTACATTCAGGTAGTATACTAATTTTACTTGGTTGTTGTTTAAACACTTACTTGCTATGGTTAACACACTTTAAAATAACTTTTTGCTGACTGTAACGGTAATACAGTCTCATTTGGAGAATAAAGAATGATATAAATAAGAAAATAAAAATATCCAAAATACCACTATCAATGTTAACACTTTGATTTTTCTTTCTCTGTATACGTACATGCATATAGACACACATATTCAGATTTTTATGTTGGTTGCAAATTTTATGTACAATTTTTGTTCTGCTTTTATTAATTTAATATTATTTTATTATTTCATTATTGAAACGTAAGCATCTCCCTGTTCAAAAAATAATTTTGGAAAGCATTGTTTTAGTAGCTAAGTAATGTTCTATTGCACCTATGTGCAGCCTAAGAAAAATGTTTTCCTATTTCTCACTAACAGGGCAGTACTGTAACTAAATAACTGAAGGGTAATTACCACTGAAGGCAGGAAGCTGGGAAATGAATCTCTGGGAATAGTCAGAGAATACAGATGTGAATAGAAAAGGAGGTGCCAGCCTCTTTAAACTATTCCCTGATACTATTAATCCTTTCCAATGGCTCTTGCTGCTGAGAAAAGCCCAAACTTCCACATACGGGGTTTAAAGCCTTCCACAATTTGTTACAACTCACTTTTCCATTCTACCCTTTGTTCTCATGGTAGTCTTACACTCCCCCATGTTTCCGCCAAGTAGAACAGTTTAGTCTTCTTTACATAGAAGTCCAAGGCTTTCGCCGCCTCCATATCTATGCTGACTTTTTCCCTTCACTTTGAATGTCTCTGTCCTTTCTCATATCAACTTGTGTAAATCATATCCATTAATTCATGACACAGTTCAAATAGTACCTCCTCCACGGAGCCAGGCTTGATTCCTTTAAACTCTCCTGGCCAGAGCTAGCGTCTTCCTCCTCTCAGTTCTCATCTCTCCCTATGCATCAATTTTTACTTGAATTATGGCCTTTGAGCAAGATTTTATCATTCCTCTTAGATTATGTATTAGTGTTTTTTTATATTTTCATGTCTTAGTACCCTTTCAAAAATTATACTTTTTGTTGGCACACCAAAAAATTAATTAAAAAAAAAAAAAACTCTTTGCTGTCGAGCCTATTCTGACTTCTAGTGACCCTGTAGGACAGAGTAGAACTGCCCCATAGGGCTTCCAAGGATCAGCTGGTGGATTCGAACTGCCAACCTTTTGGCTAGCAGCTGTAGCTCTTAACCACTGCATCACCAGAGCACCAGGAAGTCGTAGTCTCCACAATCACACTAGGAACACTCTGGTTGTATTTCTTCCAAGACTGATTTTTTTGTTCTTTTGGCAGTCCACGGCGTATTCCATACTCTTTGCCAACACCACAGTTATTCAATTCTTCTTCTGTCTTCCCTTTTCATTATCCAACTTTCATATGCATATGAGGTGACTGGAAACACCAGGATGTTCCTTAGAAGCAAAGGTGGCAAGACTTCAACTCTTTTACTTTAGATACATCATCAGGGAAAGACCAATCACTAAAAAAGGGACTTTGTGGTTGGTAAAGTAGAGGGCCAATGAAAACAAGGGAAACACTCAGGTGAACTGATACAATAGCCACAGCAATGGACTCAAACAGACCGACAATCATGAAGATGGTGGAGGACGGGGCAGCTTTGTGTTCTGTTATACATAAGATCGTCATGAGTCAGAGAGACCTCAATGGCAACATACAACAATAATAGTTATACCACTCACATGTCACATTGTTGAGTAGGGCTTCCCTGACTCCTCTCTCACATACTTATCAGATAAAATTTGTGTGTATGTGGTAGCTGGCTTCCAAGGATGGCTCCCAGTAATTCCTATTCTACTGTATACTCATGTTGTCGCACACATCAAGAGGTGACACTTATTACCGTCTCTCTTCCCCCCATATCTGTGTTGGTCTTGACTTTTACAATAGAATTTGGTGGAAATAATATTCTGGGACTTCCAAACGCAGGCCTTAAAAGGACTGACACCTTCCATTTCCTATTCCTTGCAACCCAGGCCATGTTGTGAGACACCCATGCCACAAGAACAGGACACAGAGTGAGTAACCAAGACTCTCTGTTTGACAGCCACAGTCTCCCATCAACAGCCACTGACTGCCAGACATGTGGGTGACCCATCTTGAACATTCTAGTGCAGTCAAATCCCCAGAAGATTGATCCCAGGCAACAGCAGACAGAGCAAAAGAGCCAGGCGTCTGACCCTCATCAGCCCAAGTATCATGAGACATGACAAAATGGCTGTTGTTTTAAGCCACTAAATTTTGGGGTGGTTTGTTACACATACAATACTAATACTAATATACCAGTTAGGCCATGTGAATTGCTAATATTGGGTCACTTTCTTACGGTTTAACATAATACAAATGATGGTGCTCTCCTCAGTGGGCAGCACATAGACTCCAGAGACTTCTTGTCTTCTCTTCCAACCATATTTATCCTGTTAGCTGACTCTACAGGCTTGTTCTCCAACAGGCAGCAGCCAGCTAATCTATTTTGGTAATATTTATACCTCCAAGGTACCATGTATGCACCAATTATTTTATTTGTTGGTTTACATCTTTATATTCTGTCCTTTTCATAAAATATTTGAGGCAACTTATGGAAAATGTGTTTAATAAAATACAAAAATAGGGAAAAGACTCGCTTTTACCAGAAAAATTTTAAAAACTAGTATAGAGGCATAGCCTAAGGTGAAAATAGTACTCAAGCAGACAAAATAGGCCATGAAATACCATGCAAATACTATGGTTGAGAAATGAATTTGGCTAGTAATAATAATTTATTGGTAATCAAAAAAGAAAGTAAAACATGGCCTTTGTATTATTCTCATTAGTCATGATTTAAAAAGAAATGAATTCTGCAAGACAAGCATTTTTTCTTGCATTATATTCTAAAACAAATTTCTCACATGGGTCTTTATAATATGGAACTGAGAAAAGTAGAACATAGTGACCTCAAAAATATTCTTACAACAAATGAAGAAATGGTGTTTCTTAGTAGTATTCCTTGAAAAAAAGCGAGTGCAGTCTTTTACTTCTAGTCAAGATGAGGAAACAGGGACTAGATTTACCATTCCATCTGAAACGGTTACCGAAAAAAAGTCAAAATATCTGAAACAATGGTTTTCAATCATTGGATATGAGCAAGTAAAGGACAGTGATATCTGAGACAGTGGAAACCAATGAGGTGAGTCTGCTTATCTCCTAGGCTTATCTCCTAAACTGCCTAGAGAGAGTTTCCAGGCTGTAACTCCTGGAGAGAGAACCCAGGTAGAGCCTGGCGATTTCCTGAAATCAAGGATATGAAGGTGGGAGTCTAGGGAGCCCAGGGGGTCTAGAAGGTATAGGACAGCATATTGGAGAAGAGACACCTATACAGAGACATTTCTGAAGGTTTTCCTCAAATCTTCAGTTGGGTATGATGATAATTATGTTGTACTATTATAAAACCAAAAAAAAAATCAAACCCATTGCCATGGAGTCAAATCCCACTCATATAGTATGTTAAAAAACAAACAAACAAACAAAAAAAACTACCTAAGATTGGGGAAAGAATCACCCAATAATAGCAAGGGGACCATTTCTTAGAGTTCCACAGGGCTGGGAATAATTTGTGTTTCTACCAGCAAGAGTGGAAAAATCTCATAAATCATGAAATATCAGGTAGAGTACTCAGAAGGATACTGGCTCAGTAATAAAAGAAAATTAGCTCTAGACTAAAGATGAATTTTGTCCCACATTAATGTCAATAAATTTGAAAACTTACATGAAATTAACAAATTCATTGACAGGCACAACTACCAAATATCACTGAGAAAGAAATTGCTAACCTAAATAGCCCTATACCTATTAAAGGAATTGAATTTATGGTTAACTCTATTCCCACAAGGAGTCCTCGTGGTGCAGTGGTTTAAGCACTTGGCTGCTAACTGAAAGGCCAGCAGTTTGACCCCACTAGTTGCTCCTCGGGAGAAATGTGTGGCAGTCTGCTTCCATAAAGACTACAGTCTTGGAAACCCTATAGGGGACTTCTACCCGCTCATATAAAGTCAGAATCAACTCTACAGCAGTGGGTTGATGGGTAATCTTCCCACATAAAACTCTGGGTCCAGATGACCTCACTGTTGACTTATACAAAACGTTTAAGAAAGAAATAATTCTAATTCTCTACAAACTGTACTAGAAAATTGAAGAGAAGGAAATACTCCCCAGCTCATTCTATGAAACCAGCATTACCTTAATAACAAAAGCAAAGACATTATAAGAAGACAACAGACCAATAACCCTCATGAGCACAGGTACAAAAATCCTTAATAAATATTAAACAAATAAAATCTAACAACATAAAAAAGAATAATACATCATTACCATGTCTGTTCATGGAATGCAAGGTTTGTTTAACAGTCAAAAATCGATCAATGTAATTCAGTTCAATAAATGCAGAAGTATTTGAAAAAAAAATCCAATACTTATTCCTGATTAAAAATTCTCAGCAAACTAGAAATAGAAGGAAACGTTCTTGTCCTGATGAAGGCATGTAAGTAAAACTCATAACTAACATCGTACTTAGTGGTGAAAGATGGAATACTTCACCTCTCAGGCAGGGAAAAGACGGGTGTATGATCTCACCACTTTTAGTCAACATTGTACTAGAAGTTCTAGTCTGTGCAAGAAGCAAGAAATAAAAGTTTTTCAGATTGGAAGAGGTAAAAGTATTTTTATTCCCAGACAATATGACCATCAATATTGAAAATCCTACAGAGTCCTAGGGAAAAAAAAAAAAAGTTCCTGTAACTAAAAAGTGAGTTTAGCAACATTGACAGATACAGGGGCAACGTATAGAAATCAATCTTGTTTTTTTAAATAATCGTGAACAATTAAAAATTGAAATAAAAATAATACCTTTTATAATAGCATAAAAATATGAAATACTTAGAATTAAATTTGACAAAAGATAAATAAGACCTATACACCCACCCTGGTGGCATAGTGGTTAAGTGCTAAGGCTGCTAACCAAAGAGTCGACAGTTCAAATCCACCAGGCACTTTTTGGAAACTCTTTGGGGCAGTTCTACTCTGTCCTATAGAGTCACTATGAGTCGGAATCGACTCGACCGCACTGGGTTTTGGGTATACACCCGTTGAGTCGATTCCGACTCATAGCGACCCTATGGGACAGAGCAGAACCGCCCCACAGAGTTTCCGAGGAGCACCTGGAGGATTGAACTGCCGACCTAAACACCAAAAACTACAAAACATTGCCAAGAAAATTCGAAGGATGAATAAATGGAGAAGTACGTGTGATTATGGCTCAGAAGACAATATTGTTAAGATATCAATGCTCCCCAGATTGATTTATGCATTCAATGTAATTGCGATAAAATAATTAAAAAAAAAAAATTCAGCAGGACTTTTTTTTTTTTTTTTCAGAAATTGACTGGCTTTTTCTAAAACTCACATGGAAATGTAAAGGACCAACTATAGCCAAACGAATTTTGAAAAATGAGAACAAATTTAGAGAACTTACACAATTTGATTTCAGGTCTTACTATAAAGCTGTAGTAATCAAGACAGTATTGTATGAAACTAGACAAATAGAAAAATGGAGTTCAGAAATAAATCCTTTTGACAAAAGCACCAAGGTAATTCAATGCGGAAACGACAATCTTTTCAACAAATGGTGCTAGAAACAGGATAGCCATCGGCTGCTGACCAGAAGGCAGTTCAAGTCTACCAGCTGCTCCTTGGAAACGCCGTGGAGCAGTTCTACTCTGTTCTACAGAATTGCTATGAGTAGAAATCGACTCGTCAGCAACAGGTTTTTTTTTTTTTTTGTATATGCAAAACACAAATCTTATTCAAAAATTAACTCAAGTTCATCATATGCCTAAATATGGGCTAAAGCATCTAGAAAAAATCTTAGTGACCTTGACTTTAGGAAAGATTTCTTAAAGTCAACACAATAAGCACAAACTGTTGAAGAAAATATTAGTAAGCTATACTTCATCAAAAAGAGTAACTTTGCTCTTCAAAGGTACTGTTACAAAAATTAAGAGGCAAACCACACACTTAGAGAAAATAATCACAAAACACATATCCAACAGTAGACTACATACATTATATGTATCTAGAACGTATAATGACCTCTTACAATTGAATAATAATAAGACATAAAAAAAATTTAAAAATTATTATTATTTTTTTATTTCTCCTGTAAAATATGAGCAAAAGGATTGAATGGAAACTTGATCCAAAAAAATATAAAGGTGGGAAATAGGCATGTGAAAAGGTGGTCAACATCATTAATCATTAGGGAAATGCAAACTAAAGCCGCAGTGAGATACTACTACACACAGCAGAATGACTAAAATTAAAAACACAGACCATATCAATTATTGGTGAGGATGTGGAGCAACTGAAGCTCTCATACCCTGCTGATACACATATCAGAACTACCACATCCTTGTTGGTAATGTAAAATGGTACAACCACTTTGGAAAACAGTTTGGCAGTTTTTTGTTTGTTAGTTTTTAAACATCTACCTTCTATATGACCCAACCATTCCACTCCTAGGTATTTACCAATAGAAATGAAAGCACGTAGCCACACAAAAATATTTACCAGTTTCCTCACTAGGGGAATGCGAGGGGTATGGACCGCATCAAGTGACACTGTCAGAGGGGGTGACATCAGAATGCCTGTCCATAAAATTTTTGTGCAGTCTTTCAGCAGAAATTTATTGTTTTTTATAAAAATATCCCTGTAGTTAGTTATAACAAGAAAAACATTTTTCATAAGCCCAGCTTACTTGTATCAATATACCTCAAGGCTTAAAAAACAAACAAAAAAACCCAAACCCGTTGCTGTCGAGTCAATTCTGACTCATAGTGACGCTATATGCTAATTTACGTTTTGAACTTTCTTATGCTCTGGGGTCAGAGCTGTCATTATTACCCAATTACAATAATGTTTTGAACAACGTAGTATCATCTCCACGCACTGTTGTTTTTATTGCTCCCAATGTTTTTGTAGCTACTGATTTTGTCACATTTTCCGGTATTTGAGCTACAACATTGTGGTCATTAGTATTTGTGGACCTATATCAATGACTTCTTGAGAATGAAGTAGTAATTGAAGGAAAAGAAGGAAGAAATAAAAAAAAAAAATGCTTCTGCTCAGTTACTAATAATGTTGTAATTCAATGTAAAAAGATTTTACAAAACATTTTGTTGTTAGTGTTCATATAATCCAAGAAATACTATGTTTAGGCAATTTACAACTCTATTACATATTATTTTATGATTAAAATTGATAAAAAACATTACTAAGGAATCTGTATGGTCTGGTATGAGAGGAGGTCCATGTTGGGGACAGGGGGAGGCGGATGACATCATGAGTTACCACACTGGGTGACTCCAATCCTAGTGATGCCACTGACTTTTACACAAATGTTCATGTCAACTTTGTTAATAATAGCCAAAGACTGGAAACAACCCAGAAGTCCATCAACTGGTGAATGAGTCAACAAATTATGGTGTATTATACAATGGGATATTACTCAGCAATAAAAAGCAATTGATACTTGCGACAACCCTAGTGAATCTCAAAATCATTACGGTGAGTGGAAGGTGCCAAAAAAAAAAAAAAAGGATGCATAGTAAATGATTTCGTCTATATAATTCTTTAAAATTCATACTAATATATAGTGACAGAAGCAGACCATTGGCTGCCCGGGGAAGGACTAGAGGGATTGGGATGGGCAGAAAAGAGAGATTGCAAAGGAGCACAAATTCACTTTTGGGGTGATGTGTATGTTTATTATCATGATTGTGGTGTTGGTTTCACGGATGTATATATACATCAAAACTCATCAAGTTGTACACTTCAAATACGTGCAGTTTATTGTATGGCAATCATGCATCAATAAAGCTGAAAAAAAGTTGTCATTTTAAAAAAAGTGAAAGTATATTTCTACAACCAAACTCAGTGAAAATAATTCTGCAGGGAACCAAGGCACGCTTACACACATGGATTTTTCTCATTGTCTAGTTCATTTAATGCTCCCATAAGTGTTAGAGATAGTTTAAGACAAAGCACAGACTCTGGAGCCAAACCACCAGGATTTAAGTTCCATTTCTACCAGTGACTAGTTATTTCAACTTAGACAAACTGCTTAACTTCTATCTGATCAATTTTTTCATCTGTAAAATGAATATGATAGTACTTACTTCATAGGTTGCAATAAGGATTAAAAGTTTAATGTATGTAAAGTCCTTAGTACTAGTCCTGGCACATAGTAAGAACTCAATAGTATAAACTTTTATCATTATTTCTCAAATGTCAGTCATTTACAAACCACCTTCATGATATTTTGCCATATGCACATACCAGCTGAACTATTTACTCAATTTTTCTTTATTTAACCTTTCTTTTTTGTATTTAAATAAACTTAAATTAATTTTTTCAGTTATTTAATAACATGTTTTCCACAGAATCATGGTTTTGATGTCGTTATATTTTTTCTAATACACACAAAACAAGTACATAACAATCAAGCTTACATGTGATAAACATATACAGTTAGAGAGTGGAAGAGAGAGACAGACGTCTATTTGCGATTAGAAGCCTTTTGATAATCCCCAAGCTATGCATATCACATTTGGGAAACCCTGGCATAAGGGAGGGCCTGGAGCACAAGTTTTCTGGATTGTTGTTTTTTTTTTTAAATGTTTACAGTGGTTTTATTTATTTATTTAACATTGTGATTTAGGTGAAAGTTTACAGAACAAATTAATTTCTTGTTAAATAGTTAATATGCAATTTTTTTGTGACATTGGTTGCCAACCCTGCTATGTGTCAACACTCTCCCCTTCTCCACTCCAGGTTCCCAGTTTCCATTCATCCAGTTTTCCTGTCCCTTCCTGGTTTCTCTTCTTTTCTTTTGGGCTGGAGTGCCCATTAGTCTCCCATACATGATTGAACTGTGAAGCACTTCCCTCATGTGTGTTATTTTTGGCCCTATGGCCCTAGTGGCAGAGTGATTAAAAAGCTTGGCTGCTAACCAAAAGGTTGGAAGATCAAATCCACCAGCTGCTCCTTGGAAACCCTATGGGACAGTTCTACTCTGTCCTATAGGGTAGCTATGGGTAGGAACTAACTTGATGGCCCTGGTGGCAGAGTGATTAAAGAGCTTGGCTGCTAACCAAAAGGTTGGAAGATCAAATCTACCAGCTGCTCCTTGGAAACCCTATGGGACAGTTCTACTCCGTCCTATGGGGTAGCTATGAGTAGGAACTAACTTGATGGCAATGGGTTATAGACCTGTCTAATCTTCGGCTGAAGGGTGAACCTCAGGAGTGACTTTAGTGCTGAATTAAAAGGGTGCCCTAGGACCAGACTCTCGGGGTTTCTCTAGTCTCTATCAGACCCGTAAGCTTGGGGTGTGTGTGTGTGTGTGTGTGTGTGTGTGAATTTGAGTTTTGTTCTACATTTTTCTTCCCCTCTGTTGTGATCCCTGCCACAGCAGTCAGGGGTGGTAAGGCACCATCTAGCTGTTCTCGGCTCAGTCTAGTGGAGGTTGTGGTAGTTGTAGTCCATTAGTCCTTTGGACTAATCTTTCCCTCTTGTCTTCAATTTTCTTCATTCTCCTTTGCTCCAGCTGGGATGGGACCAGTAGATGTATCTTAGATGGCCACTAGCACGCTTTTAAGATCCCAGTCGCTACTCATTACCGTCGGATGTAGAACGTTTTCTTTACAGACTACGTTATACCAATTGAGCTACATGTCCCCCGAGACCATGGACCCCAGCCCTCAGCCCAGTAACTCAGTACCTCAGGGCATTTGGATGTGTCTGTGAGGCTTCTATGACTTTGCCCTGGTCAAGTATGCTGACTTCCCCAGTGTTGCATACTCTCTTACCCTTCATCAAAGTTACCACTTATCTATTATCTAGTTGGTGTTTTCCTCTCCCACCCCTGCCCTTCCTCATAACCATCAAAGAGTGTTTCTTTCTGTGTGTAAGCCTTTCCATGAGTTTTTATAAGAGCAGTCTCATACAGTATTTGTCCTTTTGTGATTGACTTATTTCACTTAGCATAATGCCCTCCAGATTCACCCATGTTGTGAGATGTTTCGTAGATTCATCGTTGTTCATTACTGATAATGAACATGGTATGGTATTCCATTGTGTGTATGTACCATAATTTGTTTATCCATTCATCTGTTGGTGGACATCTAGGTAGTTTCCATCTTTTTACTATTGTGAGCAATGCTGCAATGAACATGTGTGTGCATATGTTTATTTGCATGGGGGTTCTTATTTCTCTAGGATATATTCCTAGGAGTGGGATTGCTGGAATGTATGGTATTTCTATTTCTGACTTTTTAAGGAAGCACCGTATCATTTTCCAAGATGGTTGTACCATTTTGACTTCCCATCGGCAGTGCATAACATTTCCAATCTCCCCACAACTTTTCGAACATTTGTTATTTTGTTTTTTTTGATTCGTGCCAGTAATGTTGAGGTGAGATGGTATCTCACTATAGTTTTGATTTGCATTTATCCAAAGGCTAGAGCATTTTCTCAAGTGTCTGTTAGCCACCTGTATGTTTTCTTTTCTTTTTTTAATTTTTGTTATGCTTTAAGTGAAAATTTGCAAATCAAGTCAGTCTCTCATACTAAAATTTATACACACCTTGCTGTATATTCCTAATTACTCTCCCCCTAATGAGACAGCACACTCCTTCCCTTAACTCTCTATTTTCAGTCCTTTCAGCCAGCTTCTGACCCCCTCTGCCCTCTCATCTCCCCTCCAGAGAGGATATGTCAACATAGTCTCTTGTGTCTACTTGATCCAAGAAGCTCATTATCCACCAGTATCATTTTCTATCCCATTGTTGTTGTTGTTAGGTGCCGTCGAGTTGGTTCTGACTCATAGCGACCCTATGTACAACAGAAGGAAACACTGCCCGGTCCTGCGCCATCCTTACAATCCTTGTTATGCTTGAGCTCATTGTTGCAGTCACTGTGTCAATCCACCTCCTTGAGGGTCTTCCTCTTTTCCGCTGGCCCTGTACTCTGCCAAGCATGATGTCCTTCTCCAGGGACTGATCCCTCCTGTCAACATGTCCAAAGTATGTAAGATGCAGTCTCGCCATCCTTGCCTCTAAGGAGCATTCTGGCCGCACTTCTTCCAAGACATATTTGATCGTTCTTTTGGCAGTCCATGGTATATTCAATATTCTTCGCCAACACCACAATTCAAAGGCGTCAGCTCTTCTTTGGTCTTCCTTATTCATTGTCCAGATTTCACATGCACATGATACGATTGAAAATACCATGGTTTGGTCAGGCACACCTTAGTCTTCAGGGTGACATCTTTGCTCTTCAACACTTTGAAGAGGTCTTTTGCAGCAGGTTTGCCCAATGCAATGCGTCTTTCGGTTTCTTGACTGCTGCTTCCATGGCTGTTAATTGTGGATCCAAGTAAAATGAAATCCTTGACAACTTCAATCTTTAATCCGTTTATCATGATGTTGCTCATTGGTCCAGTTGTGAGGATTTTTTTTTCTTTATCTTGGGGTGTAATCCATGCTGAAGGCTGTGGTCTTTGATCTTCATTAGTAAGTGCTTCAAGTCCTCTTCACTTTCAGCAAGCAAGGTTGTGTCATCTGCGTAACGCAGGTTGTTAATAAGTCTTCCTCCAATCCTGATGTCCTGCTCTTCTTCATATAGTCCAGCTTCTAGGATTATTTGTTCAGCATACAGATTAAATAGGTATGGTGAAAGAATACAACCCTGACACACATCTTTCCTGACTTTAAACCAATCAGTATCCCCTTGTTCTGTCCGAACAACTGCCTCTTGATCCATGTAAAGGTTCCTCATAAGCACAATTAAGTGTTCTGGAATTCCCATTCTTCGCAGTGTTATCCATAGTTTGTTATGATCCGCACAGTTGAATACCTTTGCATAGTCAATAAAACACAGGTAAACATCCTTCTGGTATTCTCTGCTTTCAGCCAGGATCCATCTGACATCAGCAACGATATCCCTGGTTCCACGTCCTCTTCTGAAACTGGCCTGAATTTCTGACAGTTCCCTGTCAATATACTGCTGTAGCCGTTTTTGAATGATCTTCAGCAAAATTTTGCTTGCATGTGATATTAATGATATTGTTCTATAATTTCCACATTTGGTTGGATCACCTTTCTTGGGAATAGGCATAAATATGGATCTCTTCCAGTCAGTTGGCCAGGAAGCTGTCTTCATATTTCTTGGCATAGACGAGTGAGTACCTCCAGCGCTGCATCTGTTTGTTGAAACATCTCAATTGATATTCCATCAATTCCTGGGGCCTTGTTTTTTGCCAATGCCTTCAGAGCAGCTTGGACTTCTTCCTTCAGTACCATAGGTTCCTGATCATATGCCACCTTTTGAAATGGTTGAATATCAACTAATTCTTTTTGGTATAATGACTCTGTATATTCCTTCCATCTTCTTTGGATGCTTCCTGCATCATTTAATATTTTCCCCATGGAATCCTTCACTGTTGCAACTCGAGGCTTGAATTTTTTCTTCAATTCTTTTAGCTTGAGAAACGCCGACCGTGTTCTTCCCTTTTGGTTTTCCATCTCCAGCTCTTTGCACATGTCATTATAATACTTTACTTTGTCTTCTTGAGAGGCCCCTTGAAATCTTCTGTTCAGTTCTTTTACTTCATCAATTCTTCCCTTTGCTTTAGCTGCTTGATGCTCAAGAGCAAGCTTCAGAGTCTCCTCTGACATTCATCTTGGTCTTTTCTTTCTTTCCTGTCTTTTCAATGACCTCTTGCTTTCTTCATGGATGATGTCCTTGATGTCATTCCACAACTTGTCTGGTCTGCGGTCACTAGTGTTCAATGCCTCAAATCTATGCTTGAGATGACCTCTAAATTCAGGTGGGATATACTCAAGGTCATATTTTGGCTCTCGTGGACTTGCTCTGATTTTCTTCAGTTTCAGCTTGAGCTTGTATATGAGCAATTGATGGTCTGTTCCACAGTCGGCCCCAGCCTTGTTCTGACTGATGATATTGAGCTTTTCCATCGTCTCTTTCCACAGAAATCAGTTTGATTTCTGTGTGTTCCATCTGGTGAGGTCCGTGTGTATAGTCACGGTTTATGTTGGTGTAAGAATGTATCTGCAATGAAGAAGCCGTTGGTCTTGCAAAATTCTATCATTCAATCTCTGGCATTGTTTCTATCACCAAGGCCATATTTTCCAACTACTGATCCTTCTTCTTTGTTTCCAACTTTCACATTCTAATCGCCAGTAATTATCAATGCATCTTGATCGGGTGTTCAATCAATTTCAGACTGTAGCAGATGATAAAAATCTTCTATTTCTTCATCTTTGGCCCTAGTGTTTGGTGCATAAATTTGAATAATAGTCGTATTAACTGGTCTTCCTTGTAGGCGTATGGATATTATCCTATCACTGACAGCGTTGTACCTCAGGATAGATCTTGAAATGTTCCTTTTGATGATGAATGCAGTGCCATTCTTCTTTGAGTTGTCATTCCCAGCATAGTAGACTATATGATTGTCCACGTGTCTGTCAGTTTGTCATACTGTGGGGGCTTGTGTGTTACTGTGATGCTGGAAGCTATGCCACTGGTATTCAGATAACAGCAGGGTAACCCATGGAGGACAGGTTTCAGCTGAGCTTCCAGACTAAGACAGACTAGGAAGAAGGACCCAGCAGTCTACTTCTGAAAAGCATTAGCCAGTGAAAACCTTATGAATAGCAGTGGAACATTGTCTGATACAGTGCTGGAAGATGAGCCCCCCAGGTTGGAAGGCACTCAAAAGATGACTGGGGAAGAGCTGCCTGCTCATAGTAGAGTCAACCTTAATGACGTGGATGGAGTAAAGCTTTTGGAACCTTCTTTTGCTGATGTGGCAAAACTCAAAATGAGAAGAAATAGCTGCAAACATCCATTAATAATCAGAACTGGAATGTATGAAGTATGAATCTAGGAAAATTGGAAATCGTCAAAAATGAAATGGAGCACATAAACATTGATATCCTAGGCATTAGTGAGCTGAAATGGACTAGTATTGGCCATTTTGAATTGGACAATCATATAGTCTCCTATGCTGGGAATCACAACTCGAAGAGGAATGGTGTTGTTTCTATCCCATAGTCCAGTACAATCCCTGTCTGAAGAGTTGGCTTTGGGAATGGCTCCTGTCTTGGCTGAATGTCTTCTTTGGTGAACTCTCTGTTCATGTCCTTTGCCCATTTTTTTACTGAATTAATTTGCTTTTTATTGTAGAGGTGTTGGTTTTCCTATAGATTTCAGAGATTATAACTTTGTCAAATATGTCATAGCCAAAAATTCTTTCCCAGTCCTTAGGTTCTGTTTTTACTCTTTCAGTGAAGTCTTTTGATGAGCATAAGTGTTTAATTTTTAGAAGATCCCATTTACCTAGCTTATCTTCTGGTGTTTTTGTACTGTTCATTATGGCTCGTATCCTGCTTATGCCAAATATTAGGGTCCCTGGATTTTTGATTTAATGTGAATCCAAAAATCTTCAGAGATTACCTAGGAGGATATCTTAAACATTAACCAAAAGAATGATTTAACTGCGATCTGTGATAGTCTAGGACATGGAGATCTTTGAACAAGTAACCATTTCATTTACTGACCACCCAATGGATCAGCTGTTCATAAGGTAAAAACTACCAAACTTTTCAGCCTGAAGATAGAAATGACACTAAGCTCTGTGACCACTCCATGGTAGCCTGGGTCATCCAAGTGAAAGTGCACACTGAGTGGACAGTTTTGCTAAGGTCTTGCTGGACTCTTGGAATGGGTTAGACTTCTCCAACAAGCAACTCAGCTCCACCCTTTGCTTCTTACCACAGAGGCACTGAATGGTGTGAGTGATAAAACATGAGTACAATAGGGTCATCACCTTGAATGTAAAGAACCAAAGATTTTATTTTGTGTTTTAGAGCATTTAAATCAATGCTTAGTTTCTATTTTTGTAAACTGTAAGGTACTTTATTTGTACATTTAGATGAAGGATTCCACATATTTCATAAAGAGGAAAAACGTTTCCTCCCTTTGTAGTTATGGTGGAGTAGTGGTTAAATTCTACGGCTGCTAACCAAAAGGTCAGCAGTTTGAATCCACCAGACACTCCTTGGAAATTCTATGGGGCATTTCTACTTTGTCCTATAGGGTTGCTATGAGTCTGAATCAACTTGACAGCAGCAGGTTTTTTTTTTTTTTTTTTTTTTTGGTATCCTATTTTTTAAAAAATCAATTAATCATAGAAAAACTGATAGAGGAAAAACAATACACAGAAACCCCAATTTATTGAAAAATAACTCATTGCTTTTACTTATATTTCTGATTCTTTAATTTGCAGTGAACAGTAAATGAAAAGCTGAAAGGAAACCCACAGAAAATTGAATTTAAAATGCTTAGATTACAAAGCAGAGACCTTACTCCTCTATTATAGGAGCTCAGGGAAACTTTGTTTTAATTCTTAGATTATAAATTAATGCTCTGAATAGTTGGTGGTAACTGTGCAATGTATGTTGAGAAACCCAGGTTTTCAAGAAGTAAGTATGTGGAGAATGGATTAGAGTGGGTCAGGAGTAGATACAAGAAGGCAAATTAAGTAAGAGGTGGTAAGCCTGGTGAGAGATGAGGATAAACTGAGTCACCAGTAAAGATGGAGAGAAAGGGGACAGTTTCAAACATTTGGAGGTATATTAAATGGGAATAATGATACTAAAGAGGGAGAAGAACAATTCAGCAGAGTAGCAGGACACAAGATAAACATACAAAAATCAGTTGGATTCCTATACACCAATAAAGAGAATAATGAAAAGGAAAACAGGAAAACAATACCTTTTATGATAGCCCCCCCCAAAATAAAATACTTATGAATAAACCTAACCAAGGATGTAAAAGACCTACACAAAGAAAACTACAAAACACTACTGCAAGAAACCAAAAGAGATCTACATAAATGGAAAAACATGCCATGCTCATCGATAGGTAAACTCAACATTGTGAAAATGACAATTCTACCAAAGGTGATATAAAAATACAATGCAATCCTGATCCAAAAACTTTCTTTAAAGAGATGGAAAAGCTTATCATTAACTTTATATGGAAAGGGAAGAAGCCCTGGATAAATAAAGCACTATTGAAGAAGAATAAATTAGGAGGACTCGCACTACCTGACCTCAGAAACTACTACCCAGCTATGGTAGTCAAAACAGCCTGGTACTGGTACAACGACAGGTACCTCCATCAGTGGAACAGAAGTCGAGAACACAGATGTAAATCCATCCACTCATGGTCACCTGATCTTCAACAAGGGCCCACAGTCCAACAAATGGGGAAAAGACAGTCTCCTTAACAAATGGTGCTGGCAAAACTAGATGTCCATCTGCACATAAAATTAAACAGGACCCATACCTCACACCTTATACAAAAACTAATTCAGAATGGCTCAAAGACCTAAATATAAAGCCAAAAACTATGAAGTTTGTAGAAGGAAAAACAGGATCAGCGCTAGAGGCCCTAACACACAGCATTAACAGGATACAAAGCACAAACACCAACACACAAACTCCATAAGATAAGCTAGATAACTGGGCTCTTCTAAAAATTAAACATTTATGCTCATCAAAAGATTCACCAAAAGAGGAAAAAGAGAACCCACAGACTGGGGAAAATTTCCTAGCTATTACAAATCAGAAAAAGATCTAATCTCTAAAATCTAAAAGGAAATCCAATACCTCTACAACAAAAAGACAAGTAATCCAATTAAAAAATGGGCAAAGGAAATGAACAGACACTTTACCAAAGAAGACACTCAAGTGGCCAACAGACACATAAGGAAATACTTGTGATCACTAGCCATTAGAGAAATGCAAATCAAAACCACAGTGAGATACCATCTTACCCTGGCATTACTGGCATGAATCAAAAAAAAAAAAAAAAAAAAAAAACAGCAAATAACAAATGTTGGAGAGGCTGCAGAGAGATTCGAATTCTTATGCTCTGCTGGTGGGAATGCAAAATGATACAACCATTTTGGAAAACGATATGGCTCTACCTTAGAAAGCTAGAAATAGAAACACCATATGATCCAGCAATCCCAGTCCTAGGAATATATCCTAGAGAAATAAGAGTCTTCACAAAGCCATGGAAACTCCATAGACACATCCAAACTCCCTAAGGGCCTGGATTACTGGGCTGAGGGCTATGGGAACCATGGACTCAGGGAACATCTAGCTCAATTGGCATAACATATTTTATAAAGAAAATGTTCTACATTCTACTTTGGTGAGTAGTAGTATCTGGGGTCTTAAAAGCCTGTGAATGGCCATCTAGGATATTCCACTGGTCTCACCCCTTCAGGAGCAAGGAAAAATGAAGAAAACTAAAGATACAAGGGAAAGATTAGTCCAAAGGACTAATGGACCACAACTACCATGGCCTCCACCAGACTGAGTCCAGTACAACTAGACAGTGCCCGGCTACCACCATTGACTACTCTGACAGAGATCACAATAGAGGGTTCCGGACAGAGCTGGAGAAAAATGTAGAACAAAATTCTAACTCAAAAGAAAGACCAGACTTGCTGACCTGACAGAGACTGTAGAAATCCTGAGAGTATGGCCCCCAGACACTCTTTCAACTAAGTAATGAAGTCACTCCTGAGGTTCACCCGTAAGCCAGAGTGGACAGGCCTACAAAACAAAACAAGACTAAAGGGGCACACCAGCCCTGGGGCAAGGACCAGAAGGCAGGAGTGGGCAGGAAAGCTGGTAATAGGGAACCCAAGGTTAAGAAGGGAGAGTGTTAACATGTCGTGGGGTTGTTAACCAATGTCATAAAACATATGTGTAGTAACTGTTTAAAGAGAAACTAGTTTGTTCTGTAAAACTGCATCTAAAGTACAATTAAAAAAAGAAGAAAAAAAGATTATAGCTTAGAAAACTCTATGGGACAGTTCTATTCTGCCACATGAGGTCACTATGTTTCAGAATCAATCCCATCCCTGTTACGGGTCTGAGCTTGGGAGTCCAACTTCCTGGTTCTAAATTCAGCTCTGCCATTTTGTAGGTGGACAAGCTTGGCCAAGTTATGTAACCTCTCTAGGTCTCAGTTTCTTCATTTATCAAAAATAGCGACAATCATTTCTGTAAGATTGAATGAGTTAATACAATGCAACATTTAGAACAGTGCTGGCACACAGTAAGAGCGCAATAACTGTTAGCTATTAACATTGTCAGGGACATATTTGCAATACCAATCCTAATTCCAGGTTGGCCTCTTGCCTGAAATTCTTTTAATTAAGTTCAGTGGGATCTGTGTCTGTGAATGTGTTTATTTATTTTCTACCTCGTTCCAGCAGAGTTTAAGATGGCATCCTTCAGTATTAGGGAGATGAAGTTTGCTGAAGAAAAAACAAAGAGGGAGAAGAGACCAATCCTATAGAGACATCATTCAAAATTGCCTTCTGTGATCATTAAGGTTATGTGTCAGCTTGGTTAGGCCATAATTCTCAGTGGCTTGGCAAATATGATGTAATCAGTGTCCATCATGTGATCTGTTGTTAGGTAACAATCAGTTGAAAGGGGAATTTCCTTGGGTGTGCAGTCTGCATTCAGTATATATGGATGATCTGGTAAAGCTTGCCTTCTGTCAACCTTGCATCTGACTCATCATCTGATGACCTATGGTTCTTGGGAAGTGAGCCAGCAGCTTGCTGTCTGACCTGCAGATTTGGGGATTCACCAGCTCCCACAGCCCTGTGAGCCAGCAGTCTGCCATCTGACTAGCCAATTTTGGATTCGTCAGCCCCTGCAACAACATGAGTCAGTAGAAGCCTCTAGCCTAATGTCTGACCCAAGGTTTTGGAATTTGCCAGCCTCCACAACTTCCTGAGCCATTTCCTTGAAATAAATCTCTCTGTGATATATATTCATATATAGATCCACTTTACTGGTTTTGCTCCTCTAGAGAACCCAACCTAAGACATTTGGTACTGAGAGTGGTTCTAGAGGAACAAAATCAAAAGAATGAGTTTTCTGAATTGGTTCTCAAGTCTGGCTAGCCTTAAATGCACCTATGAAGATGACTCTGCCTCCAGTAGTAAAGAGGTCACTGCTAATCGATTGCCTGAGGTGGCAATAAAAACATGCAAAATATCACCACCAAAGGATCAAATATTTGTGAAAGACAAGACTCTGGGTGATTGCATATCTGATACTTTTCTATAATTTTTCAGAATGAGAAGTATTAAGAAACTGGTTGGTTGGTTCTTCTTTCTCCAGACAAAGTGGTGAAAGAAAGAGATGAGCTCTGGGCTTCAGGGTCACAGCTTAAGCATTGCATGAAAGACCTGAATTTGCCACTTGTGCCCTGAAAGAAAGCCTCATTTATTTTTTCTTCTCTCTCTCCTTTTTTTTTTTTTTTAATTGAGATTTAGGTGAAAACTTACAGAGAAAACTAGTTTCTCATTAAACAATTAATACACAAATTATTTTGTGACATTGGTCACCAGCCTTGCGATGTGTCAACACTCTTCCCTTCTCTACCTCGAGTTGTCCATTTCCATTCATCCAATTTTCTTGTCCCTTCCTGCCTTCTTTGCTTTAGGGCTGGTGTGCCCATTTAGTCTCTTATACATAGTTGAACTACAGGTGTTACTCTTTGTTTTATAGGCTTGTCAAATCTTTGGCTGAAGGGTGCACTTCAGGAGTGACTTAAGTACGGAGTTAAAAGGGTGTGTGGAAACCATACTTTCGGGGCTTCTCGTCTCTATCAGACCAGTAAGTCTGGCCTTTTTTGTGATTTTGAACTTTCTTCTACGTTTTTCTCCTGCTCTGTCCAGGACCCTCTGTTGTGATCCCTGTCAGAGCAGTTAATGGTGGTAGCCAGGCAACATCTACTTGTTCTGGACTCATTCTGGTGGAGACTGTGGTAGTTGTGGTCCATTAATCTCTTGGGCTAATTTTCCCCTTGTGGATAGAGGCATGTGGATAGACCTCTCTGAATGGGCCAAAGAAGTGAAGCTATTTGTGTCTCATGTGAATGCTCACCAAAGGGTGACCTTGCAGAGTAGGATTTAAACCATAAAGTGAATAGGATGATGTGTTCTGTGGATGTCAGTCTCTTTCCCTAGCCACTCCTATCATTACCCAATGGGCTCACAAACAAAGTGAACATGGTGGCAGGGATGGAGGTTATGCATGGGCTCAACAACTTGGACTTCCACTCACCAAGGCCAACTTGGCTACAGCCACTGCTGAGTGCACAATCTGCCAGCAGCAGAGACCAACACTGAGTCCCTAAACTGGAACCATTCCTCGGGGCAATCAGCTAACAACCTAGTGGCAGGTTGATTATGTTGGACCACTTCCATCATGGAAAGGACAGTGTTTTGTTCTTACTGGGATAGGCATTTACTCTATATATGTATTTGTCTTCCTTGTACGCAATGCTTCTGCCAAAACTACCATCCATGTACTTACAGAATACTTTATCCACTGTCATTGTATCCCACACAGCAACGCCTTGGGCCAAGGGACTCACTTCACAGTAAATGAAATGTGGCAATAGCCCCAATTTGTGTAATTCACGGGTCTTACCATATCCACCATCATCCTGAATCAGCTGGCTTGATAGAACGTAGGAACAACCTTCTAAAGACACAATTACAGCACTAGCTAGTTGGCAATACTTTGCAGGGTTGGAGTAATGTTCTCCAGGAGGCTTTATATGCTCTAAGCAAGCTTCTGATGTATGGTGCTATTTCTCCCATAGCCAGGATTCATGAGTACAGGAATAAAGGGGTGCAAATGGGAGTGTACCACTCACTCTTAACCCTAGTGATCCACCCTCAAAATTTTTGTTTTCTGTCCCCAAAACCCTATATACTGTGGGTCTATATGTCTTAATTTGAAAGGGAGAGATGCTCCCACCAGGAGACACAACACTGATTCCATTGAACTGGAAGCTAAGGACACCCTTCGGCCATTTGACTCCTCATGCCTCTGGATTAACAGATAAAGAAAGGCGTTACCATATTGGCTGGTGCGACTGATCCTGATTACCAAGGAGAAGTTGGATTTTTATTATATAATGAAGTTAAAGAAGAGTATGTCTGGAATACAGGAGATCCCTAAGGGAGTCTCTTAGTACTACCATGCCCTGTTATTAAAGTCAATGGAAAACTACAGCAACTCAATTCCGATGTGACTACTAATGGCCCAAACCCTTCAGGAATGAAGGTTTGGGTCACCCACAAGACAAAAAACCATGACCAGCTAAGGTGCTCATTGAGGACAAAGGGAATATGGAATGGGTGGTGGAAGAAGGTAGTTCTAAATACCAGCTATGGCCATGTGACCATTTGCGAAAGGAGGACTGCAATTATTTTTAGTATTTCTTCCTTGTTTTGTTATGTGTATGTATATATTTACACACACACAGAATAAGGGAGGGAAGAAAACAAAGATACTTTATATATACATATATATGTATCTGTGTATATATATCTACATCCCACTACTGTCGAGATGATTCCGACTCATAGCGACCCTATAGGACAGAGTAGAACTGCCCTGTAGAGTTTCCAAGGAGCACCTGGCGGATTTGAACTGCCGGCCTTTTGGTTGGCAGCCACAGCACTTAACCACTACACCACCAGTATTTCCGACATATATATATATATATACACTCACATGAGTATGAGTTTGGGTTTTATATACTCACATATATACATGGTTGTTATTAGCCATAGCACTTAACCACTACACCACCAGGATTTCCGATATATATACACTCACATGAGTATGAGCTTGGGTTTTATATACTCACATATATACATTGTTATTAGGTGCTGTTGGGTCAGTTCCAACTCGTAGTGATCCTATGCATAACAGAACAAAACAGTTCCGGGTCCTGCGCCATCCTCACATCATTGTTATGCTTCAGCCCATTTGTGGTGGTCACTGTGTCAATCCATCTCGTTTTAGGGTCTTCCTCCTTTTCGCTGACTCTCTACCTTGCCAAGTATGATGTCCCTCTCCAGGGAATGGTACCTTCTGATAACACATCCAAAGTATGTGAAATGAAGTCTCACCATCCTTGATTGTGATAAGCATTTTGGCTGCACTTCTTCCAAGACAGATGTGTTCACTCCTTTGGCAGTCCATCGTTTATTCAATATTCTTCACCAACAAAATAATTCAAAGGTGTCAAATCTTAGGTCTTTCTTATTCATTGTCCAGCTTTCACATGCATATGACAGGATTGCAAACACCAGGGCTTGAGTCAGGCACACCTTAGTACTCAAAGTGATAGCTTTCTTTTTTAAACGTTTAAAGAGGGTTTTTGCAGCAGATTTGTTCAATGCAATATGTTGTTTGATGTCCTGATTGCTACTTCCTTGGGCCTTTATCTTGGATCCAAGTAAAATGAAACCTTAACAACTTCAATCTTTTCTCCATTTATCATGGTGTTGCTTATTGGTCCAGTTGTGAGGATTTTTTGTTTTTTTTCTGTTGAAGTGTAATCGATACAGAAGGCTGTGGTCTTTGATTTTCATCAGTAAGCGCTTCAAGTCATCTTCACTTTCAGCAAGCAATATTGTGTCATCTGTGTAACGCAGGTTGTTAATGAGTCTTCCTCAATCCTGATGTCACATTCTTCTTCATATAGTCCAGTTTCTCGGATTATTTTCTCAGCATACAGACTGAATAAGTATGGTGAAAGGAGACAACACTGATGCACACCTTTCTTGACTTTAAACCACACAGCATTCCCTTGCTCTGTTCAAATGACAGTCTCTTTGTCTAAGAACAGGTTCCTCATGAGCACAATTAAGTGTTCTAGAACTCCCATTCTTCGTGATGTCATCCATAATTTGTTATGACCCACACAGTCAAATGCCTTTGCATAGTCAATAAAACACAGGTAAACATCTTTCTGTTGTTCTCTGCTTTTAGTGATGATCCATCCGACATCAGCAATGATATCCCTCATTCTACATCCTCTTCTGAATCTGGCTTGAATTTCTGGCAGTTCCCTGTCTATGTACTGCTGCTACTGCTTTTGAATGATTTTCAGCAAAATTTTACTTGTGTATTATATTAATGATATTTTTTGATAATTTCTGCATTCTGTTGGATAAACTTTCTTTGGAATATATAGTAAATATCTTTGTTTTCTTCCTTCCATTATCCCATTATAGGTTATAAAATAAAAGAAGTAAATGGATCTGGTGTGTTTTTGGTTGTACATATGTTAGTTTTATCATATGAGGCACAAGTGTGACTTTATAATTATCTTCAGAGATCATGTATGGTTTAACCCTTTCACAATTCATTTTTTATGCCTCTGGATTTCTTTGGGAGCATACTTTTCCTGCTGAAGGTATTTGCTCCCTTCAGGCAGGACTTGTGTAATGGTGAAAGGATAAAGAAATGCTCATTGAAGCAACATAGCTGGGGTAATAGGCAAAACCAGAGGTGATCCATGTACCCAAATGGAAGGCTTCCAGCAATAAAGCCCGCTACCCAAGACTGGTGGGCCAGACAGCCTCCCACAAACCATGTATTTTCATATAATGTTTCTCAAAATCTATATTACCAACCAAAAATTTAAACACACGCAATGCCGCAGTGTGTATTCAGCTACTGAAAACTCAAGGTATCAACAAAAATTTCAAAGCAGAAGATAACTGGGTCTTGAAAGAGTTGAGATGTGTACAGGTGCCAAGTTGAAAAAGGGTAGGCTGTTAAGGAACCCCTGGTGGCACAGTGGTTAAGAGTTACGGCTGCTAACCAAAATGTCAGCAGTTCGAATCTACCAGGCTGTTCTTGGAAACTCTATGGGGCAGTTCTACTCTGTCCTGTAGGGTTGCTATGAGTCGGAATCAACTAGATGGCAATTGGTTTGGTTTGGGGTTTGTGAGGTTAAGTTTATGTGTTAACTTTGCTACGCCATGATTCTCAGTGGTTTGGCAGATATAATATAATCACCGTCCATGATGTGATCTGTAGTGAGCAGTCAGTCAGTTGATAAGAGAGTTTCTTTGGGGTGTGGTCTACATCCAATGTGTATGGATGATCTTGCAAAGCTTGCACTCTCTGAATCCTGCATCTGACTCATCATCCTCTGACCTTTGGTTCTTGTGATGTGAGCAAGCAGCCTACAGTTTGACCTGCAAATTTTGGAATTCACCAGCTCCTGCAGCCCTGTGAACCAGCAGCCTGCGGTCTGACCTGCTGATTTGGGGTTCATCAGCTCCTGCAAACACATGAGTCAGGAGACATCTCCAGCCTGATGTCTGACCACAGATTTGGGACTTGCTCATCTCCACAATAGTGTGAGCTATTTCCTTGAAATAAATCTTTCTGCATATATATATATATATATATATATATACACATATATATATATATGGAAACCCTGGTGGCATAGTGGCTAAGTGCTATGGCTGCTAAACAAGAGGTCAGCAGTTCGAATCCACCAGGCACTCCTTGGAAACTCTATGGGGCAGTTCTACTCTGTCCTATAGGGTCGCTATGAGTTGGCAATCCACTCAATGGCAGTGGGCTTTTTTTTTTTTTTTATGAGCTACTTAACTGCTGAGAAGCTAGTGAAACCAGGCACAAAGTTAGTGACAAATAATATATTCAAAGAAAAAGCAAAATGATTTATTAGGCTTACCAAACCATGCCGTTGAACCACTAATGGCATGCAGTACAGGAAAGCATTTACCTATATGTGTTAGAGATATTTGGCTTTATAAAAATTGGGTAAAACCATCAATAACTACAGTACAAATGATATGTAATTAAGGAATATGAGTTCAATGAAATTTAATTTTATTTAGTATTGAAAGCCCATGCTACAGGAAAAGAAAATTTTCATTTAGTTGATGATGTTTGTTGTGTCACAGGGTAGAGCACCAAATATGTGTTAGTACCCATAGGGACGGGTAACTCTCACTATGCAAGGGTGATTTTAGAATGTAGGAAAGTGCTTTTCTTTATATAGTCTACTTTGCAAAACTATTGCCTTCCTATGGATTTGTATAAACCTGGCTTGAAATTAAAACTCAGCAATGATTCTCCCTTTCTCATCTAGGTGCTCTACTCCTCCACAAAACAACAAATGAGGGAATGAGGAAGCTGTGAGACAATTAGGAATTAGAAATTATCAGAAATGAAAATATACAGGCTTCGTATTTCCAAATTATCCCCATTACATCAGTTAAGAGACCAATATTGACTTTGGTAGGAGCAGGTTCAGAGGCCAGGTAAGAATGAAGTACACAGTGACTGAGAAGTAGTGAACTATATGCCCCTTCTAGAACAGAAGGGTGACATAGGGCTATAACTACAAGGGGGTGTGAGATCGAGAGAGTTTTTTGTTATATATTTTTTTAAGATGGAAGAAGTTGGAGACTCATAAGTGCTGACAGAGATAAGAGGTTGAAGACAGGAGAAATGTTTGAATGATAGAAAAAATTTCCAGAAAAAGTGAAAAGAGATGGTTGCAGATGAAAGAATAAAGGATTAGCCTCAAACTGGGGAGAAAAAAATGCCTTCTATGGATGAAAACTCACCAAACAGTTAAATTCTTAGTTTGATTAGGACCACGTTTCCCAAATACAGAAATAAGAATCACCATGGATATTTATGAAAATTTTGGTTTTCCAGGCCCCACCTAAACTATTTTCATCTAGTAGGTCTGGAATAGAGTCTGGAGCAGAATGCTTTTAATGGGTACCCAGGGGAGTGTCATGATCAGCAGAGTTTCAGATATACTGCCAGGACACTCCTAAATGGCTGTGATAGTTAATTTTATGTGTCAACTTGGCTAGGCTCTGATTCCCAGTGGTTTGGCCAAATACTAGACTGGTTGCTGTTCCATAGTGTAATCTAATTAACGTAATCACTTTCCATAATGCAATCTAATGTAATCAAGGTAATCAGCTAAAAAGGGGAGTTCCTTAGGGTGTTGTCTGCCTCCATGCTATAAATGGATATTTTAGCAGAACTGGCTGACTCTCTCCACTCTGCACTCGTCTCCTCACCTATCTGTGGATCTTGGAATGAAAGCCTGCAGAAGTCTCCAGCTTGCTGCATAACCTATGAATTTTGGACTTGCCAGCCTCCCCAAACACATGAGCCAATCCCTTGAAGTAAATCTCTCTCTCTCTCTATATATATACATATTTAAAACCAAAGGTCAATAGTTCAAATACACCAGCTGCTCCTTGGAAAAACTATGGGGCAGTTCTACTCTGTCCTATAGGGTTCCTATGAGTTGGAACCAACTCAACGGCAGTTAACAACATGTATATATATAGACACACACACACACACACAGGAACCCTGACTAAGACAATAGCCATAGAGCATGCAAATGTGTAATATTAAGGGTCAATTTAAAACTGACTAAACCACTTAAATAAGAGGAACCCAAGCAAGGAGAAGCTGGACCTTATGCAATCATCACAGGGAAAATGTACTCGTTTGTTCAGCTGTCTTCCCGGGAGTGTGAAATTATTTTCACAGTAATGTAGAGAGTGTTCACAAATCTTGGCAAGACAATAACAGAACCCCCAATGAAAAAAAACTCCTAAGTCTGCTGCTTTTCAAGTGCTTTTCATGCATATATTCCTTAAATTTCCAGATACCAAATGTGACCCCATCAAAGTAATAATACTCATTTACACACATGTCTAAAGTTCTATATTTAATGATGCTCATTTTCATCATATGTTTAAAGTTCTATATTTAATACTATCTGTTGTATTTTCATCATTGTACATTTCAATGTTCAGGAAATCAAATGATATTTAGTTCTATGCAAGTTGGATTAAAGGAAGGTGGTCAGAACATTTTTAATCACAAATTGTGACAAGACACTTCTTTGACATGGACCAAGACTTTCCCTTGAGAAAGTTAGTTGAAATTCTTTGCAATGCAATTCAGTTTAGGAGTGGTTTTACCCTCTCCAACAAAGTCAATATCTTCTATTTATTCTTTTTCTTTTCAACTCTGAAAAATCGCTTTTTTCAAATACTGGGTCAACTTGTTTTACTGACCCACAATACCCCAAGAGTCTCTGCCAATGAAGAGAGTACTAGCAACAATAAAATGCTGTCTCTCTATAGCATTGTCCTTCATGAAATACCCCAGGTATTTTGTTCCATTCAATTCTTAATATTCTTCTCAAGCAAGCCTTACAGTTTAATTCCTTTTGAGAGAAGCCATATTACTGAACAGCAATAATGCCTGAAAACCCACCCCACACACTTTTTTGAGAAGTGAAACTGTCACTATAATTGTGGCCAAACAAAAGACATTCCAAATGTCCCCTTTCTCTCTGCAAGGAAGAATAACTATTATGAAACCCTTGCAGAAACTACTTGCTAATGTTGGGATTAATTTATATGTTTTATTGTTCTTCTCAAGACACAGTTATAGTTGATTAGGCAAAGGATAATAAGAAGATCTCTAGGTTTTGTTTGTCTAGACACAAAAAGAAATTCTCTAAAATATGTAAAAAAAAAAAAAAAAATTAACCAAGGCAGATGTGTAAATTTTCATAGAACCACTGTGCTTTAGAGATGAAAGGGGTTTTAAAGTTTAACTAGTTGAAATTCTTCTCTTTATTTATAAGAAAATTGAGCCCTTTAGTGCAAAATATGATTGATCCAAACTATTACTTTGCCTAGTAATGGTTGGTATAGCATTTTTCCAGGATGTACAATTAACAGAGCAAAAGAAGCATTTCTGGGGATTCAGTAAGGAAAGCAGTTTTTGGGGGGAAGAATTTTCTGTTACACCATTATTTGAGCCTGAATTTCACTGAAATGTTTTTTTTGTACCTGTACACATTGCCCTTTATCTATAAACAATTTTGACTTCTATTTCATCTTCCCTACATCATTCACTCAGAGTGGAAAAAGTGTTGGTAATGATTACAAGAAGTGGAAAGTCATGAATGTTTTCAACCTATTCATTAGTCTTGGTTTGACCAAGACAGTATCAGACTTGTTGTTACTTGCCGTTGATTCGATTCCAACCCATGGAGACTCCATGTGTGCAGAGTGGAATTGCTCCATAGGGTTTTCAAGGCTGTGGTCTTTCAGAAGAAGATCCAGAACCCTGTTTTCTGAAATGGGTTCTAACTGCCAAACTTTGGGCTAGTAGCCAAGTGCTTAACCATTTGCACTACTCAGAGACTCCTAGTATCAAAGTAGGGGATGGCGAACTTGCTAGTCTCATAAATCCAGAGAATATTTCTGGTAGCTGAGAACTAACGCTGCCAAAAGTCTATAGCAAGATTTGAATCCATGTCTAACCAAGCTATGGAACATATAGAAGACGGAAATTTACTGATATCCTGAAAGCGCTAATGTACATCCCCACATCAGCCATGTACACCCTTTCCACTAGAACTTTCCACCACTTATCTGTCAGTTTGTCGTACTATGGTGGTTTGTGTGTTGCTGTGATTACTGGAAGCTATGCCACTGGTATTTCGAAGACCAGCAGTGTCACCCTTTAGGTAATACACAGAGTCACTGTACCAAAAAGAATTGGTCAACGTTTAAGCATTTCAGGAGGTAGTATATGATCAAGAACTGATGGTACTAAAAGAAGAAGGCCAAGCTGCACTGAAGGCATTGGCCAAAAAAAGTAAAACAAAGCTCCAGGAATTGATGGAATGCGAATTGAGATGCTTCAACAAACAGATGCCACCCTGGAAGTTCTCACTCATCTATGCCAAGAAATTTGGAATATAGCTACCTGGCCAGCTGACTGGAAGAGATCCATATTCATGCTCATTCCAAAGAAAGGTGATCCAAGGGAATGTGGAAATTATCAAATAATATCATTAATAACACCTGCAAGTAAAATTTTGCTGAAGATAATTTAAAAAAGGTTGTAGCTATACATCAACATGAAACTGCCAAAAATTCAAGCCAGATTCAGAAGAATATGTGGAACAATGGATATCATTGCTGATGTCAGGAGGATCATGGCTGAAAGCAGAGAATACCAGAAAGATGTTTACCTGTGTTTTATTGACTGTGCAAAGTCATTCGACTGTGTGGATCATAGCAAATTACGGATGACACTGTGAAGAATGGGAGTTCCAGAACACTTAATTTTGCTCATGTGGAATCTATACATAGACCAAGAGGCAGTTATTCAAACAGAACAAGGGGATACTGTGTGGTTCAAAATCAGGAAAGGTGTGTGTCAGGGTTCTAGCCTTTCACCACACTTATTCAATCTGTGTGCTGAGCAAATAATCCAAGAAACTGGACTATATGAAGAGGATTGAGGCATCAGGATTGTAGGAAGACTCATTAACAACCTGAGATATGCAGATGACACAATCTAGTTTGCTGAAAATGAGGAGGACTTGAAATACTTACTGAAGAAGATCAAAGCCTACAGCCTTCAGCCTTCAGTATGGATTACACCTCAACATAAAGAAAATAAAAATTCTCACAACTGGACCGATAAGCAACATCATAATAAACGGAGAAAACATTGAAGTTGTCAAGGATTTTGTTTTACTTGGATCTGCAATCAACCCTCATGGAAGCAAAAATCAAGAAATCAAATGACATATTGCACTGGGCAAACCTGCTGCAAAAGACCTATTCAAAGTGTTAAAAAGCAAAGATGTCACTTTGAGGATTAAGGTGCACCTGACTCAGACCATTGTGTTTTCAATTGTCTCATATGCATGTGAAACCTGGATAATGAATAAGGAAGACTGAAAAAGAATTGATTCCTTTGAATTAGGGTGTTAGCAAAGAATATTGAATATACTATGGACTGCCAGAAGAATGAATAAATCTGTCTTGGAAGAAGTACAGCCAGAATGCTCCTTAGAAGCAAGGATGGCAAGACTTCATCTCATTTACTTTGGACATATTATCAGGAGGGACCAATCTTTGCAGAAAGACATCATGCTTGGTAAAGCAGAGGGTCAGTGAAAAAGAGGAAGACCCTCAATGAGATGGATTGACACAGTGGCTACAACAATTGGCTCACACATAGCAACAATTGGGAGGATGGAACAGGCCGGGCAAATTTCCCTCTGTTGTGAGTGGAATTCCTGTGCGTAGGAACCAACTTGATGGCACCTAACAACAACAACAGCATTAGACAAATGAATGAGATTTCTTCATGTTCAGATTTAAGGACAATACAGAGCATATTAGCTAGAGAAGGAAAGCCTTGACAGGTGCCATCTATGATTTGCTATAACTCCAGTCAGCCAGAGAAAGCTGGAAGTGGTGTCTAGTAGAAATCTCACCCACTTCAGAGACCAGGAGGGTCAGGAAAAATTCCCTTCCTCCCCAAGAGCTGAAAAGTACCATCCAGGTATAAGACTTACCTGTTTTTCTTTGCCCATCTTCAGTCTCATTGCTGCTACTTCCTTTTACAGTTTCTCATAATGAAGATCAGGAAAAGGAGTTGGAGACCTCTCTGGTCTCTAGTGGAGAATGATCCACCTCTCAGGCCCCTGTACTGAGGTCTCTGTCATAGATTCCACCCCTCTACAGCACCTTGCACAGGCCAGTCTCAATCCCCTGCACTCAGGTGAGGTTTCACAGAAAAGTCAGCATCTCGGGAACTATGTTGGTTCTGGGTTAGTATTCGAAGGAGGCTAAGTCAAGAAACAGCTGAAATAGACCATCTATTTGCTATTTAAATGTTTTCTATCTCAGGTCTATAATC
The DNA here is from genome assembly GCF_030014295.1 of Loxodonta africana. Lineage (NCBI taxonomy): Eukaryota > Metazoa > Chordata > Mammalia > Proboscidea > Elephantidae > Loxodonta > Loxodonta africana. Next base: position 177,681,901 of record NC_087344.1, read on the forward strand.
GCATTTGAGCTGCAAGCATCAATAAGATCATCACCATTCATTTGAATATCAAGCTATTACATTTGACTTCTTAATGTCGTTTTGCTTTTTGGTAATTTTCTCTCAAAATTGAGCCATTGTGATATGCCCAGCTTCTCCTAATTAATTAATTTGATTTGGATCATAAGTATAAATGCAAAACTAAAAACACAATGATTCTAGGAGAAAATCCTTGTGACTATGGAATAGACAATGATTTCTTAGAGAGTTCTACTCTGACACATGGGATCTTCAAGAGTTGGAATCAACTTGACGACTACTGGTGATGGTGGTAGTACTGGCACAATAGACACATATGCTAATAGACGAAGGCAGAGCATCCAGAATGACTTTAACAAACGGAAGTTTACTCTCTCACAGTCTACTAGGCTGGAAGTCTGAATTCAGGGCACCAGCTCCAGGGGAAGGCTTTCTCTCTGTCAGCTCTTGAGGAAGGTCCTTGTCATCAATCTTCCCCTGGTCTAGGAGATTCTCAAGCACAGGGACCCCAGGTCCAAAGGACGCGCACTGCTTCCGGTGCTGCTTTCTTGATGGTGTGAGGTCTCCATGTCTCTCTGATGGTTTCTCTCTTTTATATCTCAAAAGAGATTGGCTCAAGACACAATCCAATCTTGTGGACTGAGTCCCACCTCATTAACGTAACTGCTGCTAATCTTATCTTATCAGCATCATAGGGTTAGGATTTAACCTCCGAAGACATTTGAACAAAAGTGGTATTACAGGACTGTGAGAGAAAATAGTGTACTTCTCAATATAGTGTAGGGACAATTGTTTTATTATATGAAAAAGATAAAATTAGAGCCCTATCTTGCATTGTACATAAAAATCAATTCTAAGTAGATTTAAAAAATATATACAAATTAAAGATAAATCTGAAAAAAAAAAAACTTTTGAAACAGCTCAGTAGAATTTTCTACCTCAAGTTAGAAAAGTATTTCTTAAATATGACACAAAACACAAGTCATAATCAAAAGACTGATAACTTTGATTACATTAAACGTTAAATTATATTCATCAAAAGACACCAAAAAAGGGAGTTAAAAGATAGGGAACAAACTGGGTAATGATGTTTGCAAAACATAAAGTCAACGCAGGACTAGTATCCAATATATATACATTTAAAGCTCCTAAGGTCAGTAAGGAAAACCTGGTGGCATAGTGGTTAAGTGCTGTAGCTGCCAACAAAAAGGTCAGCAGTTTGAATCCACCAGGTACTCCTTGGAAACTCTATGGGGCAGTTCTACTCTGTCCTATAGGGTTGCTTTGAGTCAGAATCGACTTGATGGCAATGGGTTTGGTTTTTTTGGTTTTTGGAGGATCAATAAGCAAAAGATAGACAGTTGCTTGAAAAACAGCAAAAGAAATATACAGATTATTTCCCAGAAGAGAAAGCTCAAATGGTCCTAAACACTAAAGGTCCTTAAATATACAAAAAGATACTATATGCTCTATCTACATTGTACACACAGACTGTACCTCAAACTTGCAGGCAGCCGTAAGACTGCTAGGAATGAGACACACCCACTGGTTACGTTCATCTGTGTTCGAGCTGGGTACACTTAACCTTCCCCCAGTTACACATATCCATTCTTATGTCACTGGGCAGGCATGCTGTAGTTCAGGTCTGATGCTGTGTTCTTGTCACTGCTGCCTCCAGCTACCACCTTGCCGCCTGAGGCTTCTGCTCTGCTGCGGGATCTCACTGGGCCTTGCTTCACTGGCAGGAAGACCCCTGCACAGGATCTTCCAAGCAGCTGCTGCTGGACCCTTCCAAGCCTCTGCCTGTGGGCCCAGCCACACTATCCTGGCTTGTGGGGCTCTCTTGCCACCACACAATGTGGGCCCATGCTGCCGAGGTACACTCAGGCCTCTCTTGCCCTGCACAAGCAAGTAAGACAGCTCTTTTAGCTCTGCTGACAATCCTCCTGACCAGAGACATATGGCTACACTCTGCTGTAGGAAGATTCCTGCCCAGAATTCTCCAAGGCAATCCCTGCATGGGACACAATCACCTACCCTGCATGGACAAGTGTTACCACTCTTTCACCTCTACCCACAGGCCTCTTGCCTGAAGACACTCAACTCTTGCTCTGTAGGCTGGCAATCTTACTGCCGCGTCGCTCATCTCTCATGCTGTCTTCTCTGTTACAGCTCTCTCTTCTGGGTCTAGGCGGTTCTCAGAGCAGGGACCCTAAGTCCAAAGGCTGTGCTCTGCTCTAGACTCTTCTTGATGCCAGTGAAGTTCCTCCAACCTCCAACCTTGTTGTTTATAAAAGGCACCTAGACCTAATCCTTGCCAATTTCAAGGCATGGCTGTCCCAGCAGGAGCACAAACTGACCAATAACCTCAGTAGACCATAAGTCACTCAGTTTGCATAGTCCCAGCTAATCATCTTGTGGGAGTTACAAGACCATGGTGGGAAAGGCGATATAAAAGCAACTCATTGCGCTGTAGATGCTCAGCCTTGTTATTAATTAGAGCAAGTCAAATTAAAAACATTATTAGAAATCATTTTATATCTATTAGGTTGGCAAATTTTTAAAAGCCAGACAATACCAAATTTTGGCAAACTGTTCATAATGGTAATTTTTTTCACTGCTGGTTGGAGTGTAAATTGCCTTTCCCTATAAACTTGAACATGTATGTCCTGGATTAAATTGTGTCCCTCCAAAATATGTATATCAATTTGGCTAGGTCATGATTCCCAGTATTGTGTGATTGTCCCCCCTTTTGTCATCTGATGTGATTTTCTTATGTGTTGTAAATCCTATCCCTATAATGCTGATGAAATAGGATTAGCAGCAGTTATGTTAATGAGGCAGGACTCAGTCCACAAGATTGCAATTTTGTCTTGAGCCAATCTCTTTTGAAATATAAAAAAGAGATGCAAGCAGAGAGACATGGGGACTTCCTATCAGCAAGAAAGTAGCACCAGAAGCAGAGCGCATCCTTTGGACCTGGGGTCCCTGTGCCTGAGAAGCTCCTAGACCAGGGGAAGATTGACGACAAGGATTTTCCTCCAGAGCTGACAGAGAGAAAGCCTTCCCCTGGAGCTGGTGCCCTGAATTTGGGCTTCCAGCCTACTAGACTGTGAGAGAATAAACTTCTGTTTGTTAAAGCCAGCCACTTGTTATATTTCTCTTATAGCAACACTAGATGACAAAGAGAACGTACATATCCTACAAGCCAGCAATTTCATTAGCATGTATAGACTCTAGAAAAATTGTTGAACCTCAGGTAAATTCTTGTACGTGTTAGCCAGGAACATGTAAAAGAACATTTATAGCAGCTTTGTTCACAATAGAAAAAAATGGAAACAGCTAAATATCCATCAAGAATGGGTAAGCAAATGTGGCAAAGTCTTATAATAGAATACTATATAGCAATAAAGAAAATCAATGATCTCTAGCTATACACAACAGCATTAATGAATTATGCAAAACTATAATTTTGTGTGAGTGTAAAGCCATAGGGAAATATACTGTTTAATTATATTTATATAAAGTATAAAAACTGGAAAACTAAACAATGCACTATTTAGGGCTACGTATAGGAGCCCTGATGGCCCAATTGTTAAGTGCTCAGCTGTTAACTGAAAGGTCAGTGGTTCGAACTCATCCAGTGGCAATGCAGGAGAAAAGACCTTGAGGTCTGTTCCCACAAAGATTACAGCCTAGGAAACCCTACGGGGCAGTTCTATTCTGTCCGAAGGGTTGTTATGAGTAGGAATAGGCTAGATGGCACACAACAACAACAACGGAGGTATAAAACCTACAAATAAAAAGCAAGGCAATGGTCAATATATAATTCAGGTTCCCGGTTATTGCTCAGTGAGAGGAGGGAGTTGTGATCAGTGAATGGTATGTGAGCAGCTCTGAGGGATAGTAATGCTGTATTTCTTGGTCTTGATGGTATACACATAGTTGTTCATTTACTGCTCTTTAATGTGTGCAGGTTCATCTGTATTCACTCTATTTATGTATGCTATATTTTAAATCTTAAAAATTCTAGACCCTAAGCACCCAAAAGCAGACATCCCAATTCAATAGGTTAGGACAGCACCCAGAAATCAAAAATTTTTATCCCATTTCTCTAGTGATTCTAATTACTTTATTATGACTTCTGTGTTGGGCTCTTCAGTCTTGGAATTTGGCATTTCAAAAAGAGCTACAATGTGACTAAAGGAGGCAATTTATAAAAAACACATGTCATCGGTTTCAGAAATTGTCACTTTACTATACAAAAAAATAAAGCATTTACAAAAGAAAGTCAAAAGAAGTTACACTTTTAGACTACATTAGGAAAGTTACACAAGAGTCTTATGAGCAAGCAACATCATAAAACATCTCTGTATCTTGTCAGTACCACACAGAGAAATTCTGTCAACCATTATAGGTTGCAGTATTTCGTACCTGAAAGTCAACCCATTGCCCTCTTGGTTTATCATTTCCTATAAAACCCTGGCATCTTTACAAAACATGAAATTGTTTCAACTGAACATTATAGGAATAAAATTTTCTTATAGGAAATAAAATATAAAAAAGGTGACACAGATCAGCTGCCAATCAACATCAATGATAAATTTTTCTAAGATGCATTAAGTTATAACAATTAGTTCAAGCGACACTGTTTAATTATTTTGGAGATCTCAACATAGAGTGCTGTTATTCCAAGCAACAGTTCTATGGCATAATTTTATTTTACATATTTACATATTATGTTATTGTATATACACATCAAGAAACCGCTCCAGTCATCGTATCTCAGTGGCACGGCCTATTCTTTCAGGGAGAAAATTTCCCCTTGGCTTTTTGTTCACAGCAAAGGACACAGGCAGCCATTTCTTTCCACGCATCCACTATAGTCAAGGAAGACTGAACACTCAGCTAGTTGTTCTTTCCACAGAGTGATGAGCAGCATTAAGGATCTGGGCTGATAGATACTGTCTCTGGTTGAATGTTTCAAACGTTAGCTCCACTTTTGATTTCTGTGCTTATACAAGATCGTATGAGCCTTTCATGTTGGCTCTTCTCGCGAAGTAGGCAGTCATTCCAATGGCAGGTATTACTAAGGAGCATGCAAAATACATCACGAGAAGTTCAGAAGAAAAATAGCCCTGATTCTTCTCTCTTCCTGGAAAATAAGGAAATGGATACAATTACTGTCTAGTACAAAACAAAACCGTTTAATAATAATAGTAACACATTTTATTATAACACTACAACCAGTTCTCCTGAAAGAAGTGACTTAGAGCAGTGATAAGGACCCAGACTGCATATTTCTCTAAATTATCCAAGTAATCAGCTGGTGGTTGCTCTGGTCGTGACAGGTCTGAAGATGACACGAACTGATTTCCATGATCCGGGATTCCATTAGATTCAGGTTTCGTTACAGAGTGGACGCAACTTGATAGGAATCATTTACAAGAATAGGAACTGGGGGAAGGTGTTTGCTTTGGGAAATACAAATATGTACTGAAAAACTGTGACATTGATCACCATGAATTGAAAAGACCAACCAGTTCTCCAAGCAAACCTATGTAACATTTAGAGTGCAACCAGTATTTAAAAAAAAAAAATGGTTGCCCTCGAGTGGATCAGATTCCATGTGTTACAAAGGGCTTTTTTTTGCTGTAATCATTACAGAAGCAGACACTGGCGTAACGGATTCAAACTGCCAACCTTTAGGCTAGTAACTGAATGCAAACCAATTTCACCACCCAGGGACCTCCAACCGATATAGTCAAACACCATATAAGATAGTAAGAGGAAGAATTCTTGTCTATGGTTTTTTCAGAGATATATAGAAAACTTTTTGAGTTTTTTTAATAGAAAACTTTATGTTTTATATGCCTGAAGCAGGCCATCTTAGTATATATTATTCCTCTTCAGCATTTATACCATTCTTCATAAACTGAAGTTCTTTGGATAGCATCAGGCTTCATCTTAAATGCTACTTTCTCAGAGACGCTTTCCTTGACCTGTATTTCCCTCAGTCTAAATTAGGAACCCAACACACTCTCATAACCCACTATACATTCCCTTCACAACCCTTATGACAATTTGCATATGCGTGGCCTCAGTCCTGGCATATATATAGAAATCTGACTTTGGTGATTACTGCATCCACTCTAGAGCTTTCTAATCACTAGAGGTCAACCAACTAGATAATCAGGAGGGCTAGGTTAAGAGAAGTTAATTCTTTAAATTCTTGACATTAAAAACACTTCACAGAGTGATAATTGTTGCAATTTTCTGCTTTCCCTTGCTAGAGTAGAATGAATCAAAATATAAGAATATCTTATTCAGATGTCCATCGTAAGCACCAGTTTGATTAGACATCAGTATTGATGACCATAGTGTTTCTGGGCAATGGTATTTCTGTACCTACTATTTTATTTTCAATGCAATAAGTATTATCTTTCGTCTTTCAGTTTCCCTTGGGTACCTGCAGTAAAATTTAAGTTTCTGCTGACTCAGTTGCCAGGGCAACCTTCAAATATAATTTTCTATTAGCTCTATAAATTAAAAAAAAAAACCCTAAAGATTCCCAGCTATTGCTATCATTGGAATACATTCAAGCCACAAAAAAATTAAAACCCTAGCTAAATAAAAAAGAAGACTACTTCAGAAGACATGGGGGAAAAAAGCGTCAATTTTTTGTCTCCATTCACGTTTAGTTATTTTAAACCAAATTTAGTTTGAATTTCTAGCTGAGTACCTAATATCCTTTGATTTCATTTAAGTAATGAATGAAAAATGGCAAATATGTAAGTTGTTAATTTAATAAAACACCTAGAAAGACAACATTGTATGAGAGGGTTAAAAAGTGGAGATTTCAATTGTGTCCAAGAAAGCAATTAACTACAGACAGAATTAAAAAAATGTTAGAAGTCCAGTTTCCCGGGGCTAGGCTCAATTAAAGGCAGCCTAGAGTCCTGGTGGTGCAATGGCTAAGCACTGGGTTGCTAACTGAAAAGTCAGCAGTTCAAACCCACCAGCAGCTCCTTGGGAGAAAAGACCAGGCGACCAGCTCCTGTAAATATTTCAACCTAGGAAACCCTATGGGGGCAATTCTACTCTCTTACGTAGAGTCACTATGAATCAGAATTGACTCAACAACACACAACAACAACAACCAAGGCATCAATGATTAAAGAAAATAGGAATGAATGAATTTACACCTACTAGTAACTGAGATCTCAATCCGTCCAGAATCATACCCAGCCTCATCAGAAGCACAGATTACATACACCCCTGTGTCATTTTGAGTGATAGGATACAAGGTAAATGTTCCATTCTTTGAACTCATAGTAACTTTACTGGCAAGATCAACTCTTTTCAGGATAATTACTGCATGCAGATAATTAAATGTTTACAGGTAATTGTGTTATTTCCCCCTTCTTTAATATTTCTAAATGGATATATTGATATTGCCGAATTTCAAGGAGGTACTTTGAAGACAGAAAACATATAGTAAGGCTTGCAATCCTGAGAAATTTGGCCAGGTGAGTAAAATTTTCACTTGTGTTCTGACCTGGGTTCAAATTTCATTTACATTGACAAGTGGTTGCTAACTCTGATAGCCAAGTGCCAGAGGTTCTTAAGAGTTGACATTTATGTGCAGTACTGTTCACGCCAGGGCTAAGTTTGGCTTCCAGTACGGAATTGGAGCTCAGCGGCCTGCAAGGATTGTGGGAGACTGTCAAGGGCGGACATAACATAGTCTGCTTACTTCAGTAAGATCGATAGGTCCTATTGCGCATACATAAGAGGATTTAGGAAATTAAGGGACATACATGGAGTCGGAGTCAATTCTACAGCAACCGCTTGGTTTTTCTGCAGTCTCAACCAGTTTTCATCGGTCAGCTATGACTCATGGCAACCCCATGTGTATCAGAGTAGAACTGGGCTCCACAGAGGTTTTCAAAACTGGTTTTTCGAAAGTAGATTGCCAGACCTTTCTTCCAAGGGGCCTTTAAGTTGGACTCAAACCTCCAACCTTTTGGTTAGCAGATGAGGATGCTAACCATTTTCACCAGCCAGGGACTCCTTCTAAAGTCTAGAGATTCCTTTATGTTGTTCAGGACCACAAGTTCCACCCCTGATTTTTTATTATGCTTAGAAGAGTCAACCTAGAAAATATTCAGTTACTCCATGTTTAGAGAGTCTATTCCCTTCTGGTAGAAAGGAAGAGGGTCTATGTAGAACCCTTCTTTTTCCCGTATGCCTATCTTACTGCTTTGGGTTGTTGGTAGTTGCCCTTGAGTCGATTCTGACTCATGGTGACCGCAAGAGTATAGAGTAGAACTGTGCTCCACAGGGTTTTCAGCTGTGGCCTTTCAGAGGCAGATTGCCAGACCTGTCTTCTAAGGCATCTCTGGGTGGGTTTGAACCACCAGCCTTTCGGCTAGTAGTCAAGCACTTAACCACTTGTGCCATGCAGGAACTCGTCCTACTGCTTTAGTTTCCTTGTATCCTCCAGAGAAAGGTTTTAAAAATATGGTTAAACGCTTAGCAAATGGAAGACCTCAGAACCAATGATGCGTGGTCAGCTCTGAGAAAAGCAAATGGCAATTCCATATCCACCAATGATTAACGTCAACTTCCTGGCTAAGCTCTGTAGCATAGAACAGCTGTGCTTGATTATTTCAGGAAACATTAAAAAGTAACCACAATAAACATGGAATTCAGGTCCATTTTGACAACTCATTCATCTAATCCTGGGAATTCTTTACCATCCACCAAATCTCGGAACTATTTTAAAAAAAGACAAACTGACTAACCTTTAACATCAAGTATTAAGCTTCTTAATTGGGAGCCAGCCTCACTTTTAGATTCACATACATACACTCCTGCATCCTCTAACTGGGCTTCACGTATGGTATATGTGCCATCTATAGAGTTTAGCATCTTGTCTCCCGTCTCTACTTTCTTCTTCAGGATTATCCAAGTTTCTGAAACATTTCCACATGTACAGGAAATAGTGACGGTGTCTCCTTCCTTGATGCTCTCAGAAGGAAAAGCTGTGAGTTGCATGTCTTTTGGCACAACTGTAAAGAGAATTTAAAAGCCACCTCTGAGTAAGCGAAATATAAACTAATTCCACATTAATTTAATGACAGAAACGATAGCTGTCAAGGAGCTAATTTGTGTTTATTTATACTGTTGGCATTAAATATTTAGGGGGCAAGTAAAAAAATCAATATTGTTGCAAATGATTATGTTTTTAATAAGAGGAAGACATGTCTTATGATTCTCTCATATCCTTTAATATAATTCTTCAGCCAGTCTAGTGAAAAAAAAAAAAAGACGTTTAGTAAACAACTATAGAATTCCAATGTGAAAAAGAAAATCTGTTTTCTTGTTACGCTATTTTGCAAAAAATTTTCCTTGAAGTACCAAGCTCTTTACAGAGTAATAAACAGCCGGAGAATTCAAATAGGAAAAGGAAAATCAGTTTTTTTGTTACATTGTTTTGAAAATTTTTTCCTTAAAGTACCAGGTCCTTCACAGACTTCTGAGTTTCCAGCTAGATCCTCCCAGGTCAGGAAATTAAGCTGCACAGAGAGATGGGTTCCTTACTGGCCTTAACAATCACAACTACATTTACTAACTGCCAGGCAATGGACTAGTATTTGACATACAACATCTCTATTAGTGCAGGAACCCATGGAGGGAAGTACCTTATCACCATTTTATAAGTGAGATTCCTCTTAAGATCACCTATCTTGTGACTTGATTTGAGACTTTTCCCTCATCCAGGGTCACAGTACCATAATATCCACTCTAAGGGTTCTCTTAAGGTTGTACATTGCCCTTCAAAGGCTTTTCCTTTAAAATGTAACTATTATTAAAGCGAGGTAACAAGAAAGTCACAAATACCTCGCTGAGAATAATACCAAGGGGTAGGAAAGGAAATGACCTCTCTGGTCAAGAAAAGACTCTTGAAACCGAAAGGGAAGGCACCAGGACAAATCCAAATTGAGCACTTCGTGGTTTTGCCCATACCTGGCTGTGGCCTCAACCAGCCAATTTGGAGACTGTTTTGTTCTCAGTCCTGACTCTCCATCTTGGAGAAAGGGGATCTTGATATAATGTCTTAACTCACTCTCATGGTTCTTTGTCACCAGGCAGATGAACCAGAAGGCATAGTAACTGCTACCCGTAATCCCAGAATTTACAAAAGGTTTAAATGCCTTATCAGGCTTCTAAGTAAATACTAGCAGGCACCTTGGGAGATTCCCACTCAGGGACCACTTAGGCCAAATATGGTGGTTTTTATTCTAAATAATTTCCGAAAACATATATACCTCTTCTGTAGTTGCTATTTCAACAACATGAACACTTCCTCATTAGTGCACCTGGAACTCCTGGCATAGTTCCTGGAGATAGCTTTCCATTTGAGGTTAAAAGAATTTCAGAATAAGTGACTTTGGAATGGTTCTTGGGAAAGGACCATGCCAGGAGCTTTCCATGCAAAGGAAACAGCACCGGTTCTTCAAAACCCTCAATACATATTTTAGGTAAAAATTTAAAGAGAACTTTGCTCATAACCAGTTATACAACCAAAGTAATAATATCAACAATAATTCACCATCATGCTTTGTTAACCTTGAATAATTAATTCAACTTCATTTCTGCTTATTCCAGCTTGATTAATCCCTTCACACACATAAATACCAGCATCTTTCAGCTTTGTAGACATTAAGGTGAAAGTTGTATTTTCGGAAAGAAGCTGTAGATCCCCATTCTTTAGCTTCTTGCTCCACAGGATATTTGGAGCCAGAAGGCCATCACTAAAGCAGGTCAAATTTACAAAACTACATTCCTCCAGGGTGGAGGAGGGGCTAACCAGGATGGTTGTATCCCTTGGGGCAACTTAAAAGGTAAAGCCACTTGTTAGCTTAACCTCTTATACTCTGAGTTCCAAAGAGTTTTAATAATGTCACAAAACTAGGCTAAAGATTCAGCAGATTAATTAGAACAGTTCATAAACCTTGATAACTTTACCAAAGGAGATTTCTGTCCCTAATTTATCATTTGCATTAGCAGAATGATAGAGAGTAGAATACACGCATCATGAATATTTTCTAATAGAAGTTTGGTAGAAACCTCCTTGCTACCAAAGAATGTATGGTCACCAGTGGTATGTGTCGCCATTGTGGTAAATTAAACATGGCCAGAAATTATTTGAATCTCCTCTCATCAAACAAAAGTCTATTTGTCCACTCCATTTTTTTTTTTTAAACCTGGGTTGGCCTTGTGACTTGCTTTGACCAATAAAAGATGGAAGAAGTAACACTGCAGGACTTCCAAGCTTTCAAGCTAATGAAAACTAACTAGAAAGGCAACTGTCATTACCACCCTCTTAATACAAACACTGTGCTGCAGTGAGTAAATCTGGTTAAGTTTCCTTGAAGGTGAGATACCACCTGGGCAAGGGGAGGTCCGTACATCTCAAGCTAAGGTCCCAAACATGTGAGTGAAGCCGTTTGAGACCAGCCCCTTTAATCAACCTGCCGATTGACTGACTAAGCATAAGTGACCTCAGTTGATACCATATTGAGCAGGAGAACTGCCCAGCTGATCCCTTCCAAAAATGTCTACTAATAGAAGCATAAGCAAATTAATGGTTATTATTTTAAGTTTTGGGGGTGGTTTGCTACAATCACTATTTTGAAATTTCCTTTCATTTTTTTTTTTTTTTGCAGAGGTTTTTACTATCGACCTCATGTTAACTACTGCCTGGCAAACATGATAAGGAAATCCATATTAAATTGTGGACATATGATGTATGTACTTACCGTTAACATAAAGTGTCTGTGTACTCTGCCTTTGTTTGGGTTCAAACTCCATTTTATCAATATTTAACTTAGCCCGACAAACAAGAACTTTTCCAGTGTCTTCGGTGGTAGGGATGAAGGTCATTTCCAAACTCTTGGTTTCTGGGGATTGCCTATCCATGTCCTGGACAAAGTCTTTCTTCATCATCATAATACTTTCCCCCTTAAGTAGTTCAATCTCCAATCGGTCAAAAGGGTACACATCAGGAACCTTGCAGCTTACGGTGACAGGGTTTCCATTCACTAGACGATCACTCATCTCAATTTCTGGATCACTAGGGAACGCTGCAGATATCAAGCAAAAGTGATGCTTACATGTGACATTCAAGGAAAAACTGAACAAATACTTATTAAATGCAAAAGTCTCAAAATGACAGCTTTAACTTACCTGAGGGTGGTTACCAATATATAAAAAATGGCATTAAATTTAAATATTTATGATATTAATATAAATAATGCTGGAAACAAAAGAAATGCCTAGTTCATCAAGTCATCAAGTAATAGAAAAAACCACTGACATTGAGTCGATTCTAACTCGTAGAGACCCCACGTGTTACAGAGTGGAACTGCTCCACAGGGCTTTTTTTGGCTGTGATTTTTACAGAAGCAGGTGACCAGGCATTTCTTCTACAGTGCCAATGAGTGGGTTGAAACTGCCAAGCTTTAGGTTAGTCCCAAAAAACCAAACCCACTGCCATCGAGTCCATTCCAACTCATAGCAACCCTATGGGACAGAGTAGAACTGCCCTATAGAGTTTCCAAGGAGTGCCTGGTGGATTCAAACTGCCGACCTCTTGGTTAGCAACTGTAGCACTTAACCACTACGCCACCAGGGTTTTCTTTAGGTTAATAGTCAAGTGCAAACCATTTGCACCACCCAGGGACCTAAGTAACAAATACACTTCTTCCTTTTTTCTTCTTAGTGATGCAGTTTTGCTGAAAGCCATGACTTGATCTTTTCTAAGAAGTGGTCAGCTTCTACCATCTTATTTAGTAACTAGGTATTTTAAATGTTTATAAATTAACAGAGTATGGGAGTACTAGTCCCCTGATATTGATCATCTCAGTCTACAGAACAGCCTGATAAAACTGGTATGTATGACTTATTTTACGGCTAGAAAAACTAAAACTCAGAGGATAAAAGACCCATCGTGCGTTACACCTAGCAAGTTGCCAGGCTGAGATCTGAACTCGTATTTCACTGATCTCAGCTCCCAGGCTGGGTTTCACAGAGCCACACAGCCTCCCAGGATCAGAAAAGACCTACAAGACAGTTCTCAGTGTAAACATTTTAACTTCTAACGACCACATTTAGCCAGCAAGTTTTAAGTATTTCTCAGATAGTACTTGTAGTTAAAGAAAAAAAGAATATCAAAGATTTTGCTCATAAATAATAACATTATAATGCATTCTAGGCAAATCAATAGGAACGAGACTAATCTGGCCATCAAGAGCAAGAGCAATGCTAAAAAAAATTTTTCCCTAAACAAAGTGTTTCCGTAGCGCCATATCCACTTCACTGCTGGACCTCATTTCTGCTGGGGATGTGCCTGACTCAGCAGGTCTAGGCTCGGGGTAATATGATAAGGTCATAAAATTTACCCTTCTTTTGAGAGCTTCAAATCCCTTTACAAATATATTCTGACTCATTCTGGACAAAATCCTGATAGGTAACACAAGTTGGGTCAGGGTTTCTGGTGGAAAGTCTCTACAATATGTTCTCTTGAATTCTGCTGAATAAAATAAGGCAGAGTAATTCTCTTCTCAAAGAAATAACTTTTTGGTCACTTTACCAATTTTATCCCTCATCCATTACAAACTGAGGAATTCCAGCAATGTCAAATTCTTAGAGATTTGAGGTTGTAAAGGATTTTTATGAAGGTGAGAAGAACAGTAAGGAAAAGGATAGATCATATATTACATTGTAAATCAATATTAAGATGGAGTCTCCAGTGTCGTCTCCTAGTTCCGCTTTTCACCGGAGCTGTTACCTGACAACCCTCATCTCCAGTCTAACTTCTGTCTTCATATTTGGCTTCCTCCTACATTCTATTGCTTCATTTCTTTTCCTCCTGCAGCTTTTCAAATGTACCTTCAGAATCAGTTGGTTTAGGCCTTATCCCATTCAAATGGTTGAGGAGGCAATCATTCCCACCCAGTTACCTGAATAAGCGCTGACTCTTGATTGGGAGGTGTCTGACTTTAGTGCTAAGCAATTTCCCCCTACTCCTTGGTTACTACCACCTCCAGTTCAGTATGCACACAGAGGGAGCATTGGTGTGTTCAAATGAACAATGATCATATTGACAAGACACAAACTTAGGATTGTGAATGCTGTGTACATAAGCAATGTATACTTAAGATTTAGGCCGATTATGTTGCATCAGGCAATTCTGGTTCAGAGATTTAGGAACCATGTTGCTGTTGTTAGCTACTGTTGAGTTGGCCACTAACTCATGGCAACCCCATGAGCACTGGGATTGGGCCCTTATGATCTATATAGAGTTTGTATGGACTGATTTTTCAAAAGTAGATCACAGGCCTTTTTTCCTAGTCTGTCTTAGTCTGGAACCTCCACTGTTACCTGTACAGCATCATAGCAACACGCAACACCTCCACTGACAGATGGGTGGTAGTTATACATGACTGGAATCAAACTGGGTCTCCTACATGGAAGATGAGAATTTTAGCCCTGAACCACCACTATCCTCTTAATAGGGACCGTAAACCAAAAAAAAAAGCCAAACCCAGTGCAGTTGAGTCAATTCTGACTCATAGCGACCCTATAGGACAGAGTAGAACTGCCCCATAGAGCTTCCAAGGAGCGCCTGGTGGATTTGAACTGCCGACACTTTGGTTAGCAGCCGTAGCACTTAACCAGTACGCCACCAGGGTTTCCTTAGGAACCACCTTAGGAACCATACACAGGGCTAAATTCCCTTTCCAAACACATGGGTCTCATTGCATATCACAGACTTTCGTTCTTTTTTTTTCCAGTTGAACTTAAAAAAAAAAAAAGCAATAAACAATTCTGAAAAATACTTACAGTAGAGTTTCACCTGGATTTCTTTTTCCAGCATCTCATGCCCACAGGTCACTGCACACAGGTAAAAGTGTTCATTCTCCAAGCTAACAGGACTCAGGGTTAGCGTGGACTTGGTCCCCTCACTTCTCACTTTCCCACTGAGTGGGCTGTCTATCTGGGTTCTCCAAGAAAAAGACGGGGACTCACATCCTGTGACACTGCACGTCAACACAACAGAGTCCCCAATCTGAGCAGCAACTGGGGAGTCCGGGGAGAGCTCAACTGTAAACAGTTGCCCTGGGGGGGGGGGAGAGAACAAAGCAAAAGGAAAATAAGATTCTTTTCTTCTTTCACCATATTGAAATATATGGTTCCCCGCCACCCCCCCCCCCCCAATCCTCTTTTAGCTAATACCTCTGCCAAGAAGGAATGACTCCTTTCCACCTTGGAGCTGTCAGAAATGAGACCACATCTTTTTAAGAATGAACCCAGGATAGTCCATTGATTCACTCATTTAACTGAATGGATGTAGATAAAAATTTGTCAAGACAGAGGCTGGCATCTTTTCATAAAATAATCCAGTCTCTTCTCAAATGTAAAAATCAAGTCATTGCAGTAGCGGATAATAGCTCAAATAGTACGAGTTGTTCTTACGTGTCAGATACTGTGCAAACCACTTTACGTATATGATCTCATTTAATCCTCACAATTTTATGAATGGGTAGTATTATTTTTCTTTCTCCGTATTCAGGAAACTGAAGCTTAGAAATGCTAAATAACTGCACAGTTTGCAAGTTGCAAAATTAAGACTTAAAGCCAGGTGGGTTAGATTTAAGATCCAAAGCTTTTCCAGTTACTAGAACAACTAAATCAAGACATTCTCATATGGAAATAAAACAAGATCTAAGAGAGGTACTACAAAAGTTACAACAAATGTCTTCTAACTAGATATACCTGTCATAGACCTGTGGTTAGAGCTTTCGTCTGAACATTAGAGAGCTACACCGTTGAAAACCACACAGAATCAAATTGGAAGCCAAGTAAAAACTTAAGCATTATAGTGATACAAAAGTCACTTCTAAAATCTGTTAGTGATACAAAAGTCACTTCTAAAGTTTGTTTGATGCCATAGGAAAATGCTTTACAATTAATTTAGAGGCTGAAAGCTTAGATGTAAGGGCAAGGTCCTAAGCCTTGAATATCCAGGAAAGCTGTTTGGGTGCAGAGCTATCCCTGCTGGGTGCACAGGCTCCTTTTGGGCGACCGTTGTTTAAGGGGAAAGGAATTCCAAATCCTGGCCCTCTGTTCCCCTGAAGAAACTGGGAGTGATTAGCCAATTCTGAAAGTGAGAGATGAGACTCCACGGGAAAGAAAGAAAATTCTCCTCATTGTAAATATCAGGCTGGGGATGGAGGAAGGAAATCTCAAAAAAGAAAGAATCCAGACACACTGGATTTTGTCAGGTTCGTGTCTGTGCCAGAAGAAGTTATTTTTTCCCAATTAGTTTGTCTAATTGTGATAAGTTAGTGTCTTCCAAGTACGACTTTTCCTCAAATTACCTCAATAAACTGATGTGCGATTAGATTTTAACAAAGAGAGAGGTCATTCGGAACAATCACGAGAGCGTCCTAATTTCTTATATGCTAGTGTGAGAATGGGGAACTACAAAAACAGATCCGCTTCCTGACTGCGAACAGTTGGCAGATCATTCTTGACTGTAGCTGCTTATTTTACAATGTAAACTTGTGGTTCCTAGAGGGGTAACAGGAAAGCTACTTCGAAAGCTCAATTCTGTCAGTTCTATCTTCAGAAGTTAGAATGCTACCCTGACACAAAGTGCAAAACACCCCTCCCCAACCCCAGAATGTATTTCCTTTTCGCCACGGAAATGGCAAACAGTTTGTTAAGGCTGAAGTTTATTCCAGGGTCAACAATTAGCTTTACTGGCTTTTGTAGTCTAATATCTTTCCCAGGCTCTTGGGAATGCCAACCTACCAACCGAGTTCATTTACTAATGGTGAGCTTGAACTTTATTTTACTTTTTTAGCTGTCCAAGTTTAAGTTCTATGTTTAAAATTTCTTTAATTTAAAAGCTCCACTTAAAAAATTTTGTGTGTCCCTGGACAGAGCAGGTGAAAAATCTAGAACAAAATTCTAACTCAAAAAGAAAGACCAGACTTGCTGGCCTGACAGAGACTGGAGAAACCCTGAGAGTGTGGCCCCTGGACACCGTTTCAGCTCAATAACAAGGTCACTCCTGAGTTTCACGCTTCAGCCAAAGATTGAACAGGTCCATGGAACAAAACAAGACTAAAGGGGCACACCAGCCCTGGGGCAGGGACTGGAAGGCAGGAAGGAACAGGACAGCTGGTAATAGGGAACCCAGGGTTGAGACGGGAGAGTGGTGACATGTCATGGGGTTGTTAACCAACATCAGAGAACAATGGGTGTACTAACTGTTTGATGAGAAACTTGTTTGTTCTGTAAACCTTCATCTACAGTACAATAAAGAAAACTAAAAAAGAAAAATTTATATCACTATCAAGTAATGAAAACTGATATTACTTTACATAAATAGAAAGCAAACATTCACTGAGCACCTATTATGGGCCAGGCACTGTACTAGGCACCCAAACATTACCACACACACACAGACAGAGGCCCTGACTTTAAGGATCTTAGCTGTTTAAAGGAAAGATACATTTAAAAGATACGTTATTTTTGGCACTCACTAAAATGTATTCAAATTACCTATTTATATGTCTGGCTTTCCCTCCTAAAATATCTAAGACCTTACCCAGGGTAGTCTCTGTGATTTTATTCATAATTCCCAGCACCAAGCCTGATTCTTAGACTAAGGTTTTTAGTATGTGTTGAAATCAGTAGAAGTGCAGATTTGTCTATAAGAATTGTTGAGTGAACTCGAAAGAAGGAATGACTAACTTTGCCTGAGAGCGTCTGGAATTGAGAGGCTGACCTGAGCTTTGTCTTGACGCCCGGGTAAGGCTTTGCCAGGTGAAGGAAGGGGAGAGGGCATCCCGTGCAGAAGGTACAGCATGCTCTGAGGCACAGCGTCACCAACAAAACTGCAAATGTAGTTTCTGACCAGACTGTGAAGAGTTTTTTTTATGCGACTATTTTAAGAAATGTTCATTTTAATTTAGGTGCAATTAGGGTTTCAACTAAAGTCATATAAAATGAGCATCTTTCTGTTTAAGCGTCATAACTTTGGTAGCATAGGATTGATTCTTTTGGGGACAAAACGACAGCAGGGAGACCATTTGAACACAATTAGCTATATTCAAAAAGATATTGTATTAAAATGGGCCTGTGTTAAAATCATAGTAATGCCGCTAATGAATTATTTGACCCTATACAAAGTATGAACTCTACTTGGCCTCAGTTTTTATCTGTCTCATATAGTTGTGTTGAAGATTAATGAGACAATACATGCAAAGTGGAAAGGAGAATTCCTGGCAAATCTTAGGTGTACAAGCAGGAGTCATTCTTAATCTATGAGGCTCCATTTTCTCATCCATAAAGTGGATATAAAATACTTGCTTTTAGTTATTTCTTAAGATTACAGGTAATATACGCAAGTGCCTGGAACATAGCTAGGTTCAATAAATGTTATTTAAGAAGATTACATTGCAAGAATCCAAGCAAGAGATGATAAACTAAGGCAACGGAGGAGGACTGAAGAAAAGAGGTCAATCCTAGGGATCGTTCTGAGGTAGAACCGAGAGGATTTGACAATTTGGAATGGAAGCATGAATTCGGGAGTACATGGTAGTTCAAATCTTGGGAGTTTATAGTGAGAAGAGGGCCAGAGATGAAAGCTTGTTAACATCATTATAACACGGGGCTGGCAGAAGAGCATAAACCAGGGAATGAGACAGTGAAGGACAATATGAGATGGAAAAGAAGCAGAAAAGTAGACCCATAAGGAAGCAATTTTTCACACTGAAACCATTTCACTATTGCTCTACTACCAATGGCAGCACCTTTCTTAACCCTTTTGCACATTCTACTTACCTTGAACAACTAATTCCACTTCTTTTCTGTCTCTCCCAATCAGATTAATTCCTTCACATACATAAGTTCCAGAATCTTCTACCCTCATGGCAATTAAGGTGAGAGTTGCATTCTCAGAAAGGGGCTGTAGATTCCCATTATCTAATTTCTTGCTCCAGAAAATCTTTGGAGCTGGCAGGCCCTCACTGGAACACACCATGGTCACAGAGTCACCTTCCTGCAGAGTTGTGGAATGGCTCACAAGGATAACTGTATTCTTGGGTGATACTGAAAAGGCAAGGCACAATATCAACCATTGCTAAGTATTATCTTGATCCGATAGGGATAGTATATATTTTTTTCATAGTCTGTATTTACGTACTTCCAACAATTTGATGAACTTATGCTGCCAAATTAATATAAAGAACTGCTGAATCATTAAAAAATGGTCAATCCAGTTTCGGAATAACTCGAACGAGTTACATTTTTTGATGTTTCGTGTTTTTACACGGTCATAGATTCAAAATTCAGGAAGGATCTTTACAGTCATCTAGTTCAATCTCCCACCTACGGTAAATATCTAAACACCCTTGCCGGTTGCTCATCCAAGTCATCTTCAGTACTGACAGAGAGTGGCAACACACCACCTGACAGAGCAGTCAATTTGATTTTTGGACAGTTCTAATTATCAGAACATTTTCCCCTATATTGAGTGGACTCTTTCTCTTTGTAACTAAATCTTACACATTGGTCATAGTTCAGCCCCCAGCTGTTACACGGAATGAATTAAACCCTTCTTTCATTTGACTGTCTTTTAAATACTTAATTATAGCTCTCTTTTCCAAGTATTGTCTTCTCCAGGAAAAACACCCCCTATCTTGACTATTTATTCTCAAAACGTTGCTAAAAAGCCTTTCCATCTTGGTCTCTTTCTGTTAAGCATACTATCTGTAGTGAGACTCCTTTTAAAATGTGGCCCCCAGAGCTGAACTCAGCATTTTAGTCTAGAACAAAGCAAGTGAGTCTACTTGTGGGACTACTCTCTAGCACTTCAAGACTGTCTTAAATCCCCTGGCAGTCTCCTAGGGCCTGGGGGCATTCAAACCCCATCACCTCTCCTACCAGACGCACATGTGGATATGTGTGCACACATACGCATGCACGCACACACACTGAGAATAAGGGCTCACCTTCTCAAATCTCTATAGCTGTGCAGCTAATATTTCAAGGCATTTTATGAGAGTTTACAAAACATCGTTTAAAAATATTTCCTTGTTTGATCCTATTTACTACAATCTAATCAGGTGATATCATTCCCTTTTTACAGATTGGGAAATGGAGGCTTAGAGAAATTAGGCAAGTTCACACAGTTAATGGAGCCAGAACTTAAGCTGTCTTCTCAACTCAAATCCAGTGCTCTTTTCTTTGAATTATGCTGATGGCAACTGCTACGTTCACTATAAACACAAATGGAGTAAAAACTACATTTTTCTTTTTTTGCATTTAGTTGCTAAGTTTATTGCTATTCACCAGAATCTAAATTCCCGTAAAGACTAGGCTGTATACACAAGTACTTACTGTAGACTTGCAGTTCTTTTGTGGTCTGTCTTTCTCTGGTCACAGGATCAGCTTCATCAGTTTGACCAATGTTTAATTTAGCTCGACAAACAAAGGTTTTTCCAATATCCTCGATGACAGGAGTAAAGGTTACTTCTAAACTCATGTTTTCCAGGGACTTCAAGCCCATGCCCTCCAGAAACTCCTGATTCTTCAGGAGACTGTCATCCTTCAGTAACTCCACCTCCAGCCTATCAGATGGGTAAACATCAGGGATCAAACAAATGATGGTGGCCGTCTTTCCAACCTCCAGTGTGCCACTCCAATAGATCTCTGGGTCTTTAGGGAGTGCTGAAAAGACCAAATGAATAAATGTGAGTGGGCTTTTTGCTTATGTTACAGAAGATTCCTTACTATTTTAACACAAAACAAACCAAGTCTAATGCTTTGGTTAATACAGTTTTAACACAGCAGAATCCATTGTTTAAATAGCCTTCCATAGGTTTGGGTGGGTTCAAGAAGCAAGAATCAAAATCAGCCATCTTTTGAAGGGCTCTATTTTCCTGTATGTACTGGCTGCCTTGGTTGAACAAATGGTTAATCACTTGATTACTAATCAAAAGATCGGTGGTTTGAACCCCCCCAGATATGCCTCAGAAGAAAGCCCTAGTGCTCCGCTTCTGAAAGGTAACAGCCTTGAAAACCCTGTGGAACACAGTTCTACTCCGCAACACACGGGGTCACCATGAGTCAGAATTGGCTTGATGGCAATTAGTTTGGGGTTTTTTTTATTTGCTCCTGTGTGTGTTAAGGGGTGTGTGCTATTGGTGTAAAAGAAGAGACAAAAAGGGAATGTTTACTGAATACTCATATGAGCCAGTCACTGTGTTACACATTTAGCATAAATGATTTTATTTTACCTTTACAAAAACCCCAAAAGATTGAGACCACATTTCACAGGTAAGAAAACTGAGGCTTAGCACATTCGTGTAACTTGACTGAGGTCTCACAGCTACGTAAAGCTGGGATTTAAACTCAGGATTTCTACTATTTTGCATTGCTACTGCAGATTCATATTATGTTATGTCATTCTCTTGTTTTAGCCAGGGCAGATGTACTTTCATTTTACAGGTTAGGAATCTGAGGCTCAGAATGTCATTGCAAAGCATAGTTATCAGGCAAGATATGCGAAGAGACGAAAAGTGCAACTTTAAATAATTGGCTTCTGAGAATGGTGCCTCTGACAGGAATTTACCCACTGGAAAGAGACACCTGTACAATCTTAAATTCAGGTTTTCCTCCTGAAACACCTAGCACAATGTCCCAACCAGTGCTCCACTGGAAACTCCTAGTTCCAAGGGGACGCACTATTTCAGCTGTGTCAGTCAGCCACGGCCTCCTATGCAGGGGCGACCATTTCATTATAAAACATTGTGATGGTAACACGTGGTTGGCCCTATGCAGTAAGAAGAATACAAAGGCCCCAACTCTAAAGAATAATACGATTGAATGTGGAGTGGAAGCAGGACTGTTAAACATAATAAGAAACAGACATTCTTGGAGAAAAACCTCAGGCAAAATAATTAAAGCCACAAGGGTCTTTTCTTTTTTACAACTCTGACTTTTTTGGTATTTGTGGGCAAAGGTGAAGGAACTGCCAATGCTGCTACTAATGAAAAAGCTCAGTAGTTTTTCATTTTTTTCACCAACAATTTCTGACCCTCATATGCTGTGAGAAATGTGCCTATAATCCACACAGTTCCATGTCAGGTAATGTAAGAATTTGCTACTTTTGCCTGTGTTTACATAAAGAGGCCTTTCAAGGGGCTTAGGGGACGATAGAGACGCCAACTGTGCGTGCGGGACCAGCGAGATTGAAAGCAGCGGGGAGGTGCAGTTTCTTGGAAGCATTAGCAGCACATGGCGCTTGCTGAAGACTCAATTAAGGTTGACTGGGCAAAGTCAGGCAGGCTCCAGTATAGCAGAAAAGAGCCAACATCGTTCTAAGGTAGTCACAGGAGGTCTTCCTGAAGAAATGACCGTAAATGGATGCAGTTTTTTTAGAAAGAGCTGTCATCAGTAACCAAGAGCAGGTGATTTATTTCAGGTTAGTGTTTACTCCTCTTGCTAATTTTGTGTGCTGAGACTGGACCAGGATGCATTTCGGTAGGCTAAACCACCAAATTAAGGTAAATTAGAGGTGCTCATTTATGAAGCAAATTGAATTCATTACACAAATATCCATGAGGTTCAGCATCAAGGCTTATTCGGACCAAAAAAAAAAAAAAAAATCCTAACTTTATCTAGACCAAAGTCAAATATTTGCAGATATTTTTCTCACATCTAAAGGGAAAGCTGTATTATAGATCTTCTACTTAATATTTAAACTAGTTTCAAGCACCAAATTATGTATTATAGATCTTCTACTTAATATTTAAACTAGTTTCAAGCACCAAATTACATAAATAAATGGGAAACCCTTAAAGGATGTAATTCGTAAATCATTTAGACACATGGCCAAGTAAGCATGTTAAGACATAATCAAATGCAAATATTTTAAAGACTAAATAAATAAAGAGAACGCTAGAGATTTTATTTCATAGCTAAGAAAACCAAAGCCAAGGTCAGATCTTACTCCTGACGGCCATGTTTGCAGTAAAGTTGGAAATAGAAGCCAAAATTTAAGTTCCTGATCTAGTACTAGACTCAGTTGTCTCTAGCTATCTTGATGCAGTAAGCCCTATAGCCAAGAATCTGAATATGAATATTTGCCTTTTCAAAAATTATCTTAAAGCAAAATTGCGAGAAAACCAAAGAGTTTCCGAAGCACTCACAGTAGATTTCCACCTGGTTTTCTTTTTCTAGCTTCTCATCTCCGCAAATCGCTGTGCACAGGTAAGAACATTCGTTGTCAAAACTAACAGGATCCATGGTCAGCGTGGACTTGTTCCCCTCACTCTTCACCTTCCCATTCAGCGGACTGTCTATCTGGCTTCTCCAGGAGAAAATTGGGAAGTCACAGCCTGTGGTGCTGCAAGTCAGTGAGACCGAGTCACCAATCTGAGCAAAAATTTTGGCCTCAGGGGAGATCTCGACTTTAAAAGCTTGAGCTGCCAAGGCAAAAAGAGAAAAAGCAAACTTACCTCTGGCTTATTTAGTATCCTACTCCCTCGTCTCTGTTCTAGCATAAGGTCTAAAATACCATCTGGCTGATCTCTTTCCTAAGCTGAATCAAACAAACTGCAAAGCAGCCAAAAGGCCCTGACTTCTTTGCCACAGGGGGTGTTGGAATCATCTTTACTTAGGACGACTCTCAGTTCCAGCCTTGATTTCCATGCATCAGCTGTTTTATGATTTGCTAAGTTTGAACTCATTAAGAACAGGAAACTAACTGCTAGAGATAGAATCCAAATTACTCATTTGACGCTGGAAAAAAAAAACATCAATTTGCAGTTCGAACTATGACAATATAATTCTGTGTAACAAAACCCAATGGCACGTTAAAACTTAAGTTTTCCCACTATTTAAAACCCCTAGTTCTTTTCTTCACTACCATAGTACTACTAAAGCCAAAACCAGGCAAAAATGGAGTGTTAGCCTTTGAAACAGAAACAAGGAGAAGCACTTACAAGCTGCAAACACCAGCCACAGTAGATTTGAAGTTCTCAAGATCATGACCATCTTCTGAGGCATTTTAAGTTCCTTCTGCGATGGGAAAATAACCAGTTTCCTAAACCCCTCTTTCTGTCCCACTGACACTGCCGGGGAAAAGTCTCCAACTCCTAAAGCCAGTGAGGCTCAGTGAGGAGTGAAATGGAAAGTCTGCTCTTTATAAAGGGTCTTGTTGCAGAGGCGGAGGGAAATCCCTTCAAGGGGAAACCCGAGGCAGAGCCAGGGAAAAAAGTTTCACTGACACTGAGCCAAGTCCCAGCATTAACTCTTTCAGTTGCTCTCAGGACAGAAACTACTCTCTGCAGCCTGGAAAAGAAAACACTTCCAAGGCTATCAAAATTCAGCATTTTATTATTATTTTTTTTTTTTAGGAGTTGATTTTGAACCCCAAAATGATATCTTTGCTAGAAAAACATAAGGTAATACTTAGTAGAACTAGGCTTTCTGAATCCATAGAAGGAGAAAAAACGGTGGGGGGTGGGGGCAGTTGGGCCGAGGAGAGAAAATAGTAAATCTGACTCTAGTTTTTGAAGTGGATAAATAATCAGTGTGTCATGTGGACTGATTTTTTTTTTTTCCATAAAGAAGCTATATCTGCAATTCTAAAATACAGATGAAATTTTTTCTTATAAGAAAAAGGGAGAGTTTCTTTTGATGAGTCATTTTCAAAAAGGGAGACAGCATGACTTCTTAATTTTATGTTTCTTATTCATAAATATAGGAAACCCTGGTGGTGTAGTGGTTAAGTGCTATGGCTGCTAACCAAAAGGTTGGTAGTTTGAATCTACCAGGTGCTCCTTGGAAACCCTATGGGGCAGTTCTACCCTGTCTTCCTGGGTCGCAGTGAGTCGGAATCAACTCAAGGGCAATGAGTTTTTTTCTTTTTTTGGTATTCAAAAATATGGCTCTTTGGACAACAAACATCAGTTGTCTGAAATGATGTTCTTGAGTAGACAGTAAAGGTATGTAACTAAATTTTGCCACCAAAGTAGGGGTAATAATTTTTTCTCTTTGTTTCAGAGAAGTCTCCAGGCCCTTGATTCAAGTGCTGGGTAATTGGAAGTCTTTTGCAGACTTAAATGCAAATGTATGGAATTCATCTGAGGTGGTAAATCTCTTGGGCTATGGGATTTAACCACAAACCCCAGTTAAAGCATGAAAAATCATGTTTTTCCTATATGGGAGGGAATGAGAACCAATTTTATGTTATCTCCACCCCACCCTTACCCCTAGCCCCATGAGATGACTTTTTTTAAAAGCTCAATTATCCAGCTGTTTTAACGCTGCGCACTTATAGCCCAAGTCCTTTCAAAATGCTTGCTCATCAAAAAAGAAACCGGATTAGCCACTTCCTTGTGTTATATATGTGAAAGTCTACCTCCCCCAGTGGAACATCAGTTCCTTTCAAGGCAGAGACCAGTTCTTGTCCATCTTTGTATCCACCTCTAACTTCCCAAAATCCACTGCATGGCTTAATGATATCTACTGCATGATTTAGCACTGCTCCACCAGGGCTCCAGTTAACTCTTAGTGAATACAAAAAAGTACCATAATAAATATTATAAATTTAAAATTTGTAAAAGAATCTTCCAAAATACTAGCAACGATATGCAAATACTGCATGAGAAAAATGTTAGATTCTACAAGAAAATTCCAAAGTTCTTCATCTATTTATTAAATGTTAATATTGAGTATCTACTATTTTTCAGGCACTGTGTTAAGGTTTCCAAGGCAGAGAAAATCCCTTCTGTATAAGAATTCACAGACTCACTTTGTGGAGGCCTTGTGACACAGTGGTTAAGAGCTCAGCTGCTAACCAAAAGGTTGGCAGTTTGAATCCACCAACCGCTCCTTGGAAACCCTAAGGGGCAGTTCTGCTCTGTCCTACAGGTCTGAATAAGTCGGAACTGACTTGATGGCAATGGGTTTGGGTTTTTTGTTTCAAACAGCACTGTCATATGTAACAAAGGCCATAGCGAGGTTTGGACTCTACAACTGTCCCTACGTGACTGGAGAGGCCTCTGGACCACCTCTTGGATATTGATGTGACTCCCCCCCATCCTTAGTAAAAAATAAAAACAAGTGGGAGAAGCTATTCTAGGGCTGTGGTAATACATAAATGTGACTTCACCTACTAAACATCTAGGAATCAGAAGTGGCTTAGTGAACAATTAACTGGTAAACAAGTAACCTAAGGGCTTTTTAAAATGTTGGCATCATGGAAGAAGATTGTCAGCACCATTTATGTTGGCTGCTTAACTTCAGAACAGATTGAAAGGGGATTACGGAGCTTCAATAGTTTGAGGCACAAAGATGAGTGATCAATAGATTCCAAAATGGGATCACCAAGACCAAGTCATGGTAAATAACTTCAGTTCTGAATTGAATATGATTCCAAGGCTGGCACATTGGAGAAATGCCTAACTGATTTGGTTTATAGTGGTTTTAGCAAAATATTTTATGAAGTCCCTCATTATATCTTTGAACTAGATGCCATTTGAGGTCCTACCTGCCCCTCTTAGATTGGGTTGATTGCACCCTCTCCTGTGGCCTCACAACTACTGCATACCTGCGGCAAGGCACCTGTCATGCTGCATGTATCTGTTAGCATGTCTATCTTTTCTAATTTGCAAACTCAGGAGGTTTCATCTTTTTTAAGGCACTCATTAAAATTTGTCAAACAAGTGAGTAAATAGAGTTGCAAGTATAAAGTTAACAGATTCAGGCTAACCTGTCTAGATGAATTGTTACAGGGTTTTGTCTTTGAACTCATTCAGCTCAACATTTTTATCAGTGAGATAGAGGACATGATTATCTAATTTTTTCATAACACAAGACTGGGAGAGAGAGAGAGCTAACTTAGAGACGACAAAATCAAGACACAGGACAATCTCAAAAGAATATAGTTGAGAAAATGATATAAAAGTTAAAGGGAATGCATTAAAATCCAGCATTTAAATGTAAAATATCAAATGCTTGAGTACAGGATGGGGGAGATTTGACTTGATAGCCCTCAACAGGAAGACACTCTGGTGGTTTTGGTTAACTACAAAGTGAGCAGGAGCTGATATTGCCGTGAGCAACCCAATAGCTGTGATAAGCCCAGGTTGTACTCATGGCAATTCAACCTTCTAATCACCTGAGGTTATGGTCTTTGAGCACTGCGCACTCACCAGACCATACTGAGAGCAGTGTGTCTGATTCCAGCTGCCATTCCTTAAGGGAAACACTGACAAAAATAGAGGGTGTCCAGAGAAAAGTGGCAAGAATGGTAGATGGCTCCAAAATCCCTGACCTAGTAGGATCTGTTGAAGGAACAGGGCATGTTTTGTTTGGAGAAGAAACACCTATGAAGCAATGCAATAACTGAATGACTGCTGTGCAGAGGAAAGAAGGTACTTGTTGCTCTGTTATACCAAAGCACCCATGGGGAGCTGTGCACTAGATTATTAGCTCTACAATGGTAGGGACTGTGACTATCCTAGTCACCATTTAGAGTTTCAGCATTTAACACAGTGATCAGTAGGTAGTAGTAAGTACTTGTTAAAAGAATAAATGGTAACAATTTGATACAGAGCTTGACTCAGAGACCAACAGAACTGAATTTTTTTTTTACTCCGCCTAGGAATTGTGAAAACTTGCACAAGTATATGTAGCCTCTCTGAGCCTGTTTAAACATGTGTAAAATGGGGCTAACAGTACCATTTCAAGTGATACACAT
Source organism: Loxodonta africana (assembly GCF_030014295.1). Taxonomy (NCBI): domain Eukaryota; kingdom Metazoa; phylum Chordata; class Mammalia; order Proboscidea; family Elephantidae; genus Loxodonta; species Loxodonta africana. Next base: position 177,709,775 of record NC_087344.1, read on the forward strand.
GATTTTATGGCTTGCAAATCAAAAGTAACAATGAATGGGAAATGTCTTTAGACAAACAACAAAAATATTACAAAAATGGCACATAATAATGTTGTTGTTAGGTGCTGTTGAGTCAATTCCGACTCATGGTAACTCCATGTGACAGAGCAGAACTGCCCCATAGAGTTTTCTTAGCTATAGTCTTTACAGAAGCAGATTGTCAGGTCTTTTTCCCGCAGAGCTGCTGGCTGGGTTCAAACCACCAACCTTTACAGTTAGCAGCTCAGTTTAGCCATTGTGCCACCAAAACTCCTTGTAATAATATTAAGAACCATATTAAGTTCATTGTGGAAAAGGATTTTTCAGTTATTAAATCCATTCAAAAATAGAATTGGTCACCTTTTGCTCCCAGTCACTGCAAGTGTCCAAGCAAAGGTTAGATGACCTCTGTAAGTTTTGTTTTAGATGAGATTCAACCTGGATGGCCAGTAAGGTTCCCTAATGCTAAGATGGTGTTATTGTGGGCAGTAGTATTCGTTCTTTCTAGCCTAACTTCACCAGTTCCCTCACTGTCAATACAAAATTCTGAGTATCTTCTAATGTTGTGTGGTTCCACCCCATCACACTTCAGACGTACTTGCAGTTTCAAATCTTCCAGGACTTTCAGTAGTCAATTTAGGATGGATCTCCCTGGAGCAGAAGTTCTTAACCTTTTTTCTGGGGCGACCTAAGACAGCTGAGGGAGTCACGTTCCTAGCAGCAATTCTTACTGAGGAGAGAGGAAAAAAAAATTCCTTTGTGCAGAGCATAGCAGAATGGAGTGGGGGAAATGAAAAACCACTTCAGTATGTTCTACAATGTCAATTCCTCTGCTGCTTTGAGAAGCATTACTTTAGACTGACCCAAACGATCTATATCTATGACTCAGTTGCTTTGGTTGTATGTAACAGAAACTTTTTACAGTGTTTTAAAGAAGCAGGGGTCCAAAGGTATGTAGTTCAAGGCTGGATCAGCTACTTGAGGAAAACACCAAGGACCAAGATAGATTCTAGTTTTATACTATTATTCTGTCATCCTTAGCACGAAGTTTTTGCTTTCATAATCTCAAAATGGCTGCTCCACCTCCAGGCATTATATTTGCATTTCAAGCAAGAAAAAAGAGGCAAGGGTGAAGAGCAAGAGATCAAAGCCAGTGAAGCTTATTCTTTTTTAAAGAGCTTTCTCAGAAACCCCAGGTGGGACTTCTCATTGTAAAGGTGGAATATTGAATATTTTAACTGAATATATTTATTGCCCCAAATAGATCAGGATTCTGTTAATAAGAAAAAAGGAAGAACGAGTGATGTGGAGGCAAGCAGCAGTGTCTGTCATAGTTTCCTAATTCAGTTCAGTTTACAAAATGTTTATGGGGAAATACTATTTGCCAGATGCCATTTTAGCCCTGGGAATATTCAGATGAAAACATAGACAAAGTTTCTATATCAGAGTGAGGAAGAACCACACAGTATCAGTAAAGGGCTTTCACACAGCTAAACTTGTGAGTCAGAAGAGGGGGCCATTTATTTATGTCTTCTCTGTAATCAGGAAATAAAATATAGCAAGCTCATGTAAGTTTGAGATTTTTCTGGAAAGCAAACTACAGAAAGATTCATTGTCTGGTAAAAAAGAAAAAAAAAAGCTACTTCACCATGGATTTGTTGTGACTTTCTGAAATTTTGAGGAAAATATCTCTTTTCATTACGAATAAAAAATGTCTAATAAAACACACATAGTGAATGACTTACTGTGTTTTTAATAAGCACTGAATTGTTACATAAAATAATCATAGGAAGAATCGCTAATATGAAAATTATTTCTCCTTTCCCTTTTGTAAATTTATTTAACAAAATTCAGAGTTTAATCACTTATGCTTTGATGATCCCAAGTGTTTAAGTTCAGCATTTCATACGGAGAAGGGTGCCTGTATGTATTCCAGGTCTCCTGTCTGGAGTGATCTTCCCCTCCTGTCTGTTAATTTCCATCTCAGGCCTTCTTAACAAATGCCTTGCCTTGAAATCGTTCCATTACTTACTATTTCCAGCATGTGCTTTGCTTTCTCAACAGATTTGAACTCTCTAGGTGTGAGAGCCATGCCCTTTTTAGCACAGCTTCAGCTCTGATGTTCTGTCTGCCCAAGTGCCTATTAAGGACCATTTGCTGTTGAGTTGGTTCCAACTCATGGTGAACCCATGTGTGACAGAACAGAACTGTGCTCCACAGGGTTTTCCATGGCTGATGTTTTTGAAAGGAGATCACCAGCCAGACTTTTCTTTCAAGGTGCCTCCGAGTGGAATCGAACCTTTAACATTTCAGTTAGCACTTTAACTATATTTCTACACCAGGGACTCCAAGTGCCTGTTTTAAAAAAAAAAACATGAAATAAACATGTGCATGCTTTCCGAGCTGATGGATGCTATCACTTCAATAGATTCAAGAGATAACTACTAAGGCAATAATTCAGGGAATTTCTCTCCATTATTAATAACACTTCACATTTGAGTAACTTTATCTGAACATTTTCTGAAGTGCCTTAAGATTATCAACCATGAGCCTCACAGCAACCCTAGGAGATAGGTAAGGTGGCTGTTTTAACCTTCATGGTGTTAACTGAGAAACTGAGGCTCAGAGAAATTAGGTTACTTGAGCAAGCTCACCCAGTAAGAAATAAGACTTGGGTCTTAAACCCAGTTCTTTTTACTCTCAGGTCATAACTCATTGCACTACACCAAGTTGCCTTAGTATTTGTTGGAGGGATGTGTTTTTTAGCTCAAGGATCAATGTTGTCACTTAGAGAACCCAGAAGGCCGTGTGTTCTAATACCAATCAGCTACTATGAATATGACAGGTAACTCAGGAGACAGCATTCACCTCTCCTCAAGTTGTTGACTATAACCTTCTCAATACCACCTTCAGGGCCATTTTTTAATTTTAAATACTGAAGTGACTTATGCTGAGGTTCAGAACTGCTGCAAGAGTCCAAGACAGAAAGGAATGAGGAGACTGCTTGAGAACACCTTGCCCAGGTTCACTCTTCAGGGCCTGACTAAAATTATAATTCTAAAAAAGAATTCCCTTTACCACTTGTTGGAGCTTAGAAGGAAAATTAATGGAGCCCATGAGCAGCAAAACGTACCTCCTATCCATGTTCTGGAAACCCTGTAGTGGTTAAGAGCTATGGCTGCTAACCAAGAGGTCAGCAGTTTAAATCCACCAGGCGCTCCTTGGAAACCCTACGGAGCAGTTCTACTCTGTCCTACAGGGTCGCTGTGAGTCAGAATCAACTAGATGGCAATGGGTTTTTTGGTTTATCCACGTTCTTGCAGCTGCCACCAGTCAGCCCTGAGTGGGATTTCCTGGGATGCCAGCCCTCTAAGACCATCTCACTGCACTTCCTGGCCCCCAATGAAACCAACTCCTTTCCTCATTGGCAACATAAGCAAAACTAAGGAGTGAGAAGATAAAAATATTTAGGTCCCCTCCCATTACAAAATGATTGCAAAACATCTGTTTAGCATTTGTGAGGAAAGACTTGGAGAGGATATTTCATGGGCTCGCAATAGATAGAGACAAATAAATGAGAGAGACAAAAGGAGAAAGTATCATGAGGGAAAATCACTCTAAACTGAAAGGTATTATATGTATTAATAAATTAGTCGTGTAATTTGGGAACAATCTCAAAATGTATAGTAACCCGAGTTTTGTATAGAAAACAAATTTAAACACATGCACACATTTCTTCTGTCATTTGACTACAGCATGAACATTCTTTTCCCAAAATATAATACTTTTGGAAATCTTTTTTTTTTTTAATTTAATTTAATGATTTCACTTATAGGCTAAATTAAAATCCCAACACTCATACATAACGCATAAGATTTTTCTTTTGGAACCTGGAGGCATTTCGAGAGCAGTAGCTTAGCATTTCACTGATACACTGTTTAAGAAGACTTTCTGACATTTGTAGGATGCCATGCAGAAAATGAAGTAGCCAGGAGGAAGGAAACGCGAGTTCTTACCTCCATTCTGTAAATAAAAGGGAAATCTGTGGCAAGTCTCTTCACTTCCAGGGTCCAAGTTCTCTCCACTGCAAAGTGGAAAAAGCGCAGGTTAGATAGTTTCTGAATTCCTTCTCTTTCATCATTATGATTTCTGGACCAATAATGAGCACCCACAGAGCCATAGACAAATTGGCCAAATGGCTGCTGCTGTGAGCATTATGACTAAAGGCATACCAACACAGGACTATATCCCTTCACAGGAACTCCATGGAAATCCTGTTCCATGCCTTAAGGTCATGGCAGTTGACTTTTTTGTATACTTTAGGTAGGCTTTCTGCTCCTGGCTGCAGGCTCTGGGCTTCTGGGTTTACTCTGTGTGTTCTAATGTTTCAATTTGTTAAGGAGGTTCTGAGTCCCTGGCCACAAACATGTCTGATTCTTGCCCAGTTGGAGCACAGTCAAGGTTGGTGACAAGATGAATCTTTTTCAATCAAGCACGTGCTAGGTGCTGGGGATATAATGGTAACAAAACAAACAATATCACTGCTTTCACGGAGTTTATATTCTAGTGATACAGATCAAAAAAATGTGACGAGCAGATGGTCTCACCGAGGGAAGGTAAGTTATAATGGACGGGGGGCAAAGCAAACGCAAGGTGGAAGTACAAAGTATTTGAACATGAGGGACTTTTAGAAGCTGCTCCTCCTTTTACCCCTATCCATAGTCTATTAAAAAAAAAAAAAGTTTGTTAGTAGCCAGGATATAAAATACATAGTACAAAAGAAATATCTTAAGAAGTCACATTCCATATGAAAGTGGTTACTAAGGATTAGTAAGCACAAGGAAACCAGTACTTACCTTGCTTACTGGGTAATTCACCCCTGGACAAATACTAGTGATATAAACACCATGCCCTAACAAGCTAAAATGTCCCAGTTAATATTGTCATCCCTTCCAATTTAAACACTGTATGTTCAAAGATTAGCTGAATTATAGAAAGATGTCAATTAAAAAAAAATCTCACATTTGTAAAGTGCTTTGTAATTTTTTAAATGTTTTAATATATTTTATCTCAGATGAACCTCTTAACAATCCTAGGAAATACGCAGGGTGAGTATTTTTATCTCCATTAGAAGGAAGAGGAAACTGAGGGTCAGAGAGGTTAACCGACTTACTTGAAGGCACACAGCTACGTAATAGGAAAACTAGGACTAGAAGCTAAGTTTCCTGATCCCCCATTCAGTGGTCTTTGCACTCTAGCCCACTGCCAACTTCCAAAACAGTCTCAGTTCAGCTCAACCCCAGACTTTTTTTTGGTCTTCCTTTCCTGGTGGCTGTCCAAGAAACCTCATGGATAACTTAGGCATCACCCTTTCCTTGGATGAGGCATCATCAGACGCAAAATATTTTTTCCCTCTGAGCTCTCAAAAATCAATTTTCCACTTCCAAACCACACTTAAAATTCATTGCCCACTTAAGGAAGTATATCTGCAAAAAGTAATGCTCTCAAGTAAATCAACTGAATTCAGAAATTCCCCAGCTTTCGATCTCTGTATATTTTTGTTGGCTCAGAGGTATGGGTTGGAAATTCCAACACTTGCATACAAATAATTACAAAAGCTTACTTTTGATTTGCTACAATATAATAAAAATGGGATTTAAGGAGAACATCCTGTTTTTTGAAGCTTTTGTACCGGGATAAATAGCATAAATAAGAAACAATTAAAATGTTTAAAAATAAAATTGCTGCAAAAATATTGCATTATCCTTATGGAGATTACTATTATTTTCTAAAAATTCCCTAGGCGGGCTTTTAAGATTCCCAAGAGAGATAATAAATAAATAAATGGGGAGAAACGCTGAATGAAAATCAAAGTGGACAGCTTTGACCTAAAGGATTCCTACATTTGAAGGACTTACTTGTTAAACAAACCTGTTGCCATCGAGTCAATTCTGACTCACACAATCCTATAGGACGAAGTACAACTGCCCCGCAGGGTTTCCAAAGAGTGGCTGGTGGATTCAAACTGCTGAAATTTTGGTTAGCAGTTGTAGCTCTTAACCACTGCATCACCACAGCTCCTTCAAGGACTTAGGCACCTAAGAATCAGTGGACTCTATTCTCCTGTCCTTTCTAGGGCTGCAGCATCTTTGCTTCCAATGACAATGACCTTCTCAAGCAAGCAGGTACCACACAGCCTGATATTTTCCACGCTTCTCAGATTTCTGGAAGAGAGATGATAGAGTCTGACAATTTTGTTTCTTTTCAAGGTTGTTTTTCAAGGAATTACTACAATGCCCCCTCCCCTTTTTTAAGATAAGCAAGCTGGACAAAACTCAGAAGAATTGTGGGATCTAACTCCTCTTGAAAGCAATGAATCCAGAAAGACCATCTTGAAAGTCCAGAAGATAAAAGTTCCTAGATCATCATCATGGATTGAATTGTGTCCCCCTAAAATATGTGTCAACTTGACTAGGCCATGATTCCCAGTATTGTGTGGTTGTCTTCCATTTCGTGATCTAATTACCCTGTGTGTTGTAAATCCTAGCCTCTATACTTGTGGTTATGACCTATTTGGGACTGAGCAGTCTGTTATGTTAATGAAGCAGGACATAATCTACAGGATTAGGTTGTATCTTGAGTCAATCTCTTTTGAGATATAAAAGAAAGAAGCGAGCAGAGAGGAGAGGTACCTCATTGCCACAAAGCAGGAAGAACTAGGAGTGGAACATGTCCTTTGGACCCAGGGTCCCTGCGTTGAGAAGTTCCTAGACGAGGGGAAGATTGATGACAAGGACCTTCTCCCGGACCTGACAGAGAGAAAAAGCCTTCCCCTGGAGCTGGTGCCCTGAATTTGGACTTCTAGCCTCCTAAACTGTGAAAGAATAAATGTGGGGGCATTATTGTAGTAATTCCTTGAAAAACAGCCATGAGAAGAACGCCATCCACTTGTGGTATTTCTATTATAGCATCACTAGATAACAAAGGCAATCATAAATGAGATGTTTATGTTGTAAGAGGTCTGAAAAATCACCTAGGCCAGTGGTTCTCAACCCCAGAATAGTGATTAGATATGAGCAGTACCTTAGTATTAATAATAATGTGCTGTCATTTAGAAATGATTTACTTTTAAAAGTGGATTAGATTAGAATCCGGGTAATTCCCATGGCAATGCCATCATGCTTACTCATTTGCATTCCAAGTGCTTTCTTCACTGGGTGTAAAGAAGGGGAGTTATGGCCAGCTTGCTGGGAATGGCTCATAACTCTCGGTCTATCTTATCTATGACACAGAGAGAAAGATAACCAACATTCTGTTACTTATAATGTTGTCGTTGTTGTTCGCTGCTGTCAAGTTGGCCCCCAACTCATGGCAACCCCATGCACAACAGAAGGAAACACTGCCCCATCTTGTGCCAACCCCCTGATTGGCTGAACTATTGCACCATAGGGTTTTCTTTGGCTGATTTTGGAAGTAGATTGCTAGGCCTTTCTCCCTACTCCATCTTAGTCTGGAAGCTCTGCTGAAACCCGTTCGGCCTCATAACAACACACGAACCACCACCAACAGACACGTGGTGGTTGCACATGAGACACATTGGTCAGAAATTGAACCTGGATCTCTCACATGGAAAGGCCAGAATTCTACCACCGCACCATCAATGCCTTTTAATTAGGATACTTGTAATTAGAAGGGGAAAAAAAAAGTCTACAACAGTATTTGCTTTACTTCCCAGCAAATATCTACAGGTTTTACCCAAAACCTGTTTTGTGAATTTGGAAATCATTCATCCTATCCTGTGGTGGGAAAAAAAAAGTGCTCCTGACTAAGTCCAACTGCATCAGATGTAAACGCAGCCATCAATGACCAGCTGGGGTCACAGTGAGCAGCAGTAGAGCCAGGGTTTGAACTCAAGTCCCATTCTATAGTAGCTCTCTTTCCACTAACCTTTCTTGACCCCAGAATATCTGCCTTTAGTGTTACAGGTTAAAATTAAAATAATTTTTTAATAGTTCTCTTGAATGTCACTTAAAAGCAATTCCTTACACTGCAGAAATAAAAACCAAATCAATCCAAACCCACTGCCATCGAGTTGATTCCAACTCATACTGACCCTATAGGACAGAGTAGAACTGCCCCATAGAGTTTCCAAGGAGTGCCTGGCAGGTTTGAATTGCCAACCTCTTGGTTAGCAGGTGTAGCACTTAACTGCTACACCACCAGGGTTTCCAACAGGAGAAATACAGTGAGTGAAAACAGATTTTTTTCAATATGTTTTGCTCACTATGGATTTGCATAGAATGTAGTATTTGCTTTGTTGTAGGAAAGGAGAATAGTATCTAAAATATTTCAAAGAGTAATTCTTGAAGTCACAACACATCTCTTCTATGTGGCTCTCAATGAGATTTCAAGACTATTATCGTATTCTTTCTCACATTATCCCTGGGAGATAGGATCATTTTTTTTTTTTAATGGTAAAGGGGGTGTTTTGTTGTTTTCCAGTATCATGTAGCTGGAGGCAATAGAACATAACCCACTGCCGTCCAGTCGATTCCGACTCATAGCGACCCTATATAACAGAGTAGAGCTGCCCCATAGAGTTTCCAAGAAGCACCTGGCGGAATCGAACTGCTGATCTCTTGGTCATATATAGAACATAAAAAATAGAACATAACAAATCCTAGTTCTCTCACTTCTTTTTTGGGTAAACTCGGGAAAGTTACTTTGCCTCTTTAATCCTTAGTTTCTCCGTCTATAAAATGGGGATAAAAATAACATCCATCAAAAAAAAAAAAAAAATTTTTTTTTTTTTTTTTTTATCTGATAGGATTGTTTAAACTTTGTGTGAGATAATTCATGTAAAGTTAGTAGCCTATTTCATGGTATACAGAAAATACTCAATAAACCTTAGCTATTAAAAAAAATTTTTTTTTTTTTTATTCCTGAGAGAGAGAGAGATATAAATCCATATCTGAACTCTGATTTGGGATCTTTATCTACTTGATTCTTTATTGTATTCTACTGAAAACTGATGATGTACCATCCAAAATGCACCAATCTCTTTATTATTTTAGGCTGGTTTTGTGAACTGGACTGTCTACAAATCACCAGCTGTTACCTATCGCAATATTGGGCCTCTGCTGTTTTGAAACTGGCTCAAAGCAAACCTCCCTCCCCCCACCCCACCCCAAGTTTCCATCTTCTTGGGTTGGCTTTTGCCTCAGGGCTTCTGAGATGGTGGCCTCCATTTTGAGTCCATTCTTGGAGTTTTGAGCTATGATGAGAATAGGGAAATGGAGTGACTATAAGGGAGTTTGCCCTAGTCTCAATTTTCTGTGTTATCGTTTTCCTTCTTTGTGTGGTGATTATTACTAGAAACAAAAACAGAAGGTTGTGGCATCAACTTAAAGGCTGGCCATCACATACCATGACCTGGCAACAAAGTTGAAATGGAGAGATTCAGATCACCACCTCCACACTGGTTGTATGATGTTCTACAAGAGTGGTTCTCAAAGAGTGGTCCCCGGACCAGCCACATAGCATCCTCTGGAAACTTGTTAGAAATGCAAATTCTCAGGCCCCACCTCAGATAGATGGAGTCAGCAATGCTGAAGACAGGGTCCAGCAGTCCATGTGATTTTGATGCCGCTTTTTTTTTTTTTTTTTTTTAAGTTTAAGAACTACTCTTCTCTAGGGAGTCCTAGGCTCTCCCACAGAGGGAACCAGAACACATTCCTGCAGCACAACCTGCTTCTTAAAACAGAGCTTTCAGGTACATTAATACTTCACTCCAGAGACGAATGAATTATGGAAAGAAGTATCAAGATGAAGAGAAACAGTATTTTATGTTAATGACCAAAAAATTAGATAACAAGGGCAGTGAAAAGCATTATGTTCTAAGGTCCTATTGAAGTTTACTTTTTTCCTCTAGGTTTAATAGCCTAATAATTTTTAAAGTGCACAAGATCTTGACATTTGCCTAGTCCAACAAAAGCCCAGAGGAGCCATCATGCTTCCAAATACATGCTCCTGGATACATGCTCCCTAATATATCTCTTGTTCTCAATAGCGAGAGCACAACTAGAGCCAAGACCTCTGGCTTAAAGTTAATTAGCTCACTGCTTTTTCATGGTTAAGAGCTCAGCTGTTACCCAAAAGGTCAGCAGTTCGAATCCACTAGCCACTCCGTGGAAACCCTGTGGTGCAGTCCTACTCTGTCATATAGGGTCACTCTGAGTCAGAATTTACTCAGAGACAACGGGTTAATGTACTGCAAGGAGCCCCGGCAGTGCAGTGGTGAAAGCAGTCGACTGCTAACAGAAGGGTCAGTGGGTCAAACCCATGAGCCATTCCGCTGGAGGAAGATCTGGTAGTCTGCTTCTATGAAGATTTACAGCCTTGGAAATGCTATGGAGCAATTCTACTCTTTCCTATAGGGTCGCTACGAGTCAGAATCAACTTGATGGCAATGGGTTAGGAATGTACTGTGCTAGTGTTTGAAAAATGAAAATGTCATGGAAATTGGGAGAACCCAAGGCAATTTTTCTTTTTTTTGTATTTTCTCTTCTTTTAATTCTGGTAAAATACATATAAAATTTTCCATTTTAAGTATGCAATTCTTGACATTAATTATATTCACAATGTTGAGCAACCATCACCACTATTTGTTTCCAAAACTTCATCACCCCAAACAGAAGCTCCATACCCATTAAACAATAACTTCCCGTTCACCCCTATCCCCAGCCCCTTGTAAACACTAACCTACTTTCTGTCTCTATGCATTTGCTTATTCTAGATACTTCGTATAAGCGGGATCATGCAATATGTATCCTTTCGTGTCTAACATTTCACTCAGCGTAATGTTTTCAAGATTCATCCATGTTAAAGCTTATAAAAAAAAAAATAGCAGAACTTTATTTCCTTTTATGGCTAAACAATACTCTATTGTACAGATACACCACATTTTGTTTATCCATTCATCTGTTGATTGACATTTGGGTTGTTTCCACCTTTGGGCTATTGAGAATCTCAGAGAATTTTACTTCTAAAATTCTAATCTGACCCATCACTTAACCTAGTTTCCCAACATTTGTTTTACTGGCTCTGTAAAACATATTTGCTCAAGTTACTAGTGGGTGATTGTCCAAAAAGTCATGGAGAAAATTGTCCTAAAAGCCACTGGGTGAATTGGGAGTGGGTGGTGAATGGATGGAAAACCAGTGGGAGAAGGGTAAAAGTTTATAGGAGACTCTAGACAGTCTCCTTCTCCCACTCCCCATGATGAGAATCAATCACAAAAACTTACTCTTGATGAAGTAAGTTTCCATCATGAAGTATAAGACTCATTCTCTCTTGTAAGAAGATTCTTTGATTTAACATAGAAGTTCAAGGCCCTTGTAAAAGACAGAAATATCTGTGCCAGAATGTCTGGAATGGCAGTATCGCGCTTGCTTGGGGACTGAGAAGCTCGTGCTGATAAGAGAGGTATTTCAGTGTGGTCACTGGGACAGCCAGAGACAGCATCAGAAGAATGAGGGGACGTTTGTGTGAAATAACATTAAAACACGAAGCAGTGCATCTATTATGATTGTGGGAAATACAAAACACTCAGATTAGCTATCATTAAGTATTTATGAAATATTTTTGAGAAATCTTTCACAAGGTGGCTTTGTTCCATTTTCTTTTCCTAGCAGATTTAAGCCTAGTGTCCCTTTTCCCAAGCCCATTACTCATTTTTTTTTTTTTTGGTCAGGCCTTTCCTTATGTCTCACTTACCAGATTTGTACTGGTGAGGTAGATTCCAACTCATAGCAACCCTTTAGGACAGAGTAGAATTGTCCCATAGTATTTCCAAGGAGCAGCTGGTGGATTTGAACTGCCGACTTTTTGGTTAGCAGCCAAGCTGTTCACCACTGTGCCTCCAGGACTTCATCTCACAAGCAGAACCAACTAAAAATTTAATTTCCCTTGTCTGGAGTCAGGAGTCAGTTGTTGGAAGTTCACCTCTGAGACCTTTGCAAGCAAATTGTAGGCATTAGATGGTCTCTCATTTTAATACAGAGGTACAATTCTTACTACACCAAAAAAAAAAAAAAAAAAAGTTAAATGAGTTCACTAGAGTTGCCATTATCCAATGGGGAACTTATATCTCCCACATTATTAGCCTAGCTCTGTGAGTTGCTAATTACACCATACTCACAATGGGAACAGTGGCTAGGCAGCTTACAGGAAATATAATACAACTAATCTAATCCAAACTTTTTCCAATTTCGGGATAAGACAAGTTTGTGGAAACAACACGATGTGGTACAAAAAGCAGAGAAAAATGCTATAGTACAAAGAGAAAGGTTCATACCTGGGTTCTACTCTTTATTCACTGAATGATCATGGGCATCTCATTCAATGTCTGATCCCTCCATTTAGTCACTGCAAAGTGGTGACGATAGTAATACACCAACCTTGCATCTGACAAGAAGTGGCAAAGACAAAGGCTGTTATAAACATCTGGCAGTACTTAAATTTATTGCAACCTTATCCTCAACAATTCTACTCCTGGCTGTAGAAGCCAGAGAACTTCTCACACAACTCCTTAAGGGTCATCATGTACGCGGATATTGACTTCAGCATTATTTGAGGTGAGGTTATTAGAAGTAATAGCACCCCTGGTGGTGCAGTGGTTAAGCACTCAGCTGCTAACTGAGAGATTGAAGGTTGGAACCCATCAGCAGCTTCTCAAGAGGAAGATGTGGCAGTTTGCTTCCATAAAGATTTACAGCCCTGAAACCCCTATGGGGCTGTTCTACTTTGCCCTATAGGGTCGCTATGAGTTGTAATCAATTAAATGGCAATGGCTTTTTGGGTTTTGAAATTAGAGGTAATCTGGATGCACATCATGTGAGAGTGGGTAGGGAAAATATACACGGTGTGTACTATGCAGTAGTTAGAAGCAAGGAACTAGATGTATACACAGCAACACGGATGAATCTTAAACAAAGGGTCCTGGGTAAAAGAAAATTAATAAAGAGATTGAAGTACATAACACGATATCATTTATGAAAATTAAATGAACACAAAGCAATGAACATTTTGCAAGAACATATGCAAACAAGAAGAAACATATTTAATACATTAGAATGACTACCTACAGGGAGGTGGAGAGGAATGGGAGTGAGGAATGGAGATAAAGTAGAATCAAGTAAAAAAAAGAGGGTTCTCTCTTTGGCCAGTGATAATAAAGTGCCATGAACTGAGAGGATGATTAAATTGACCCTCTGCATTTGATGTCCAGAAAGGGGAAAAAATATTATACAAATTAATACTTGTTAAGATCATTGTTGTCTCTTGCTCCAAACTCTCTCTTTCTTTCAACTCTTTCTTGAGAAGTTTTCTTTCTTTGGTCCTATTGCATCTTCTCCATTAGAGAAACTGATATGAATAACTCATTTATACTAAGTAGATGTCATGGATTGAATTATGTCCCCCCATAAATGTGTGTATCAATTTGGCTGGGCCATGATTCCAAGTATTGTATGATTGTCCTCCATTTTGTGATTATAATTTTATGTTAAAGAGGATTAGGGCAGGATTGTACCGCCCTTACCCGGGTCACTTCCCTGATCCAATGTAAAGGGAACTTCCCTTGGGTGTGGACTGCACCACCTTTTATCTCTCAAGAGATAAAAGGAAAGGGAAGCAAGCAGAGAGTTGGGACCTCATACCACCAAGAAAGCAGCAGCAGGAGCACAGCGCGCGTCCTTTGGACCTGAGATTCCTATGCTGAGATGCTCCCAGACTAAGGGAAGGCTGATGATGGGGACCTTCCTCCAGAGCAGACAGAGATAGACTCCTCCTAGAGCTGGCGCTCTGAATTTGGACTTCTAACCTACTGGACTGTGAGAGAATAAACTTCTCTTTGTTGGGACCGTCCACTTGTGGTATTTCTGTTACAGCATCACTCGATGACAAAGACCTTATGTAGCCCATTGTCTTATTCATTCTAATATTATTTTTTATTACTAGATAGAAAATAAAGCTTAAAATAAAGGGCTTTCCCCTTGGTGGTGAATTTTAAGGCCAAGACAAATGATCAAACTATTGAGGGCATGGAGAGTATTCCGCTGGTGCCAGTCTTAGACATCAAAGATCCTCAAAGATTAGTAACTATACATTGAAAAATTGAATAGGACTCCATATATCTAAAGAAACAACGTCACAAGTGACTGATTATTCTCTTATGTTTAGAAATTGACTAAAATTGGAAGTTTTTAGGTCAAGGTGATCCTCCTACCCCTCTCTGACAACACCCAAATGGATTATTGAGTGAACATGTCTGCTTTAATCTATTAACTCCCTTGAGATTTTTAAGTGGGGCAATAAAAGGAAAATGAGGTAGTTGGAAGATTTAAATAACCAGGATTTGGGGGCAACAAATTAAAAACTGGCGAAGGTAAAATACAGCTTCCTGGGTACATTGTCCAGATAGAAGCCCAGTAAAGTCTCTCCCACCAGGCACCTCACATTGCCTTGTCATCTCATTTACCTGCACCAAGGAAGTTAAGGAGTTACAGTGAGAGGCTCTCTTTTATGTATTAACAAAAGGCCAGGCGTTTGTAGGTGTACTGCGGAGGAGGCTTCTGACGTTTCTTATTCCATGGATTATGTTTAACTTGTCACCTTGTCATCTTTCTTTTGTGTTTCTTGTATTCCCCCTTTAACATTTTCACCTTGTTTTACTGACTCCTTTGTTCCATGAGATGTTAAGGGTCATCAAGCCTTCATAGCCATTGTGAAGACACTGTCATTTTATCAGGAAGATCAGTCACTGCATTTGTCCCCTTCTTTACCCGATAACTTCAAGAAGTTTAAAATGTCGCAGACACTTTTATTCTTTGCTCAGTCTTGACTACTCAGCTCCCAGGTCTTGTGAAGCAGTGAAGGAGCATATTATCTGGTCTGCCCTCAAGAGGTTTATTTTCCAACTTATCTTCCAAAAATGTTTTACAATAAGAGCATTCACAAATGAGAGCGTTACTATCTCGTCTTCTCTTACTACTTTCTTTGCTTAATTTAGGACCATTTTTGTAGTAATTATTTGAACAGCATGCTCTGTAGCTTCCAAGAAAGATCTGCGTATTGAGTTGTCAATTATTCAAAGAAATATGTTTGAGACACGATTATTTCTGGCATCCTGCCTTAAGTGGTTGAATTTAGTTTTCCTCTTTTGTAGGCGCTGAAATTCTATTATGATGTATATAAATAAGCAAAAAACCCACTCTATGTTGTTTGCCTGGATTTCCTGTGACCGAGCATTGCATGGAACTGGAAAATTCATTTCAGAAACCTCCAGAAATGTGTTGGCCAAGGATGCTGCCAGTTGCTCTAGCCAGTCATGATCCAGGGATAGAAACTAAAGGCACATGAAGAATGTTTTTCCCCTTTTGTTGTCTAAGGAAATATTGCTGTAATTTATTGAGCCAAAGGGAAGAATTGGATAGATGAATGATATTCCAAAATAGTATGTGCAGCTGTTGGTCATAGTGTAGCCTTCTTTCATTATCTTTAAGATTAACTGAGACAACCAGTTTTCTTAAGTGGATTTCTACTCTGGTGCATGGGTCAAAATGTACAACTATTTAAAAACCTTATGACTCAACGCATAATCGTGACTGCCCCTTCCCCCTCAAAAAAATTGTCAGAAAAGAGAAGTGAAAGAACTCTGTCAAATATGTTTCCAGAAAAGCTAAGCAACATAACAAAGTCGGTGATTTCTTTTTATCATTTTCTTTATATTACTTTAATAATTTCATACAAGAAAATCCAAAATCTATATTTACAATGCTATTAGAGGTGATATGATAGCGTATACATAGGCTGCTAACATTTCCCCAACAACCTTGATGTTGCCACAGGTGTGGTGGGGAAAGAAAATGGAGCAGAAACACTGATATAAGAAATAGGAGAAGATCCAGTTGGAAGGCACTGTGTTGCAGTTAATGAGGATGACAGGAGGAGGATGAGTGGGAAAGAATTAGTCAAGAGTTGAAGAGACCTGGAAAACATGGCCAAGAAGTAAGTTGAAGGTGAACTTTCCAGCTGTGCTCTTTTCTTTCCCTCTTATTGCATTAAAAGACTTATTCTGGTTTGTGGTGTCTCCATTGCAGGTCAGAAAAACAGCTACTTCAACAACAGGGCGGCGCTAGAGCCCAGGTGGGGAAGAAGGAAGTAACGACAGATGCAGGCACAGCAATGGCCCCTGAGAGTTCCTTTTGCCCCTTCTCTTCCCCTTCCATATGCTGAGGTTGCAGTGTCTTTGTAATATGTCAACTTGCCTAGGATGAACTACATTTCCAAGAACTCCTTTCCCTGTTTGTTTCCAGTTAAGGTTAAAGACATTTCTTGTAATATGTTGGAGAGTGGAAGTGAAGCAGCGCTCCTATCTTATAATGGTCATAAATCCAGAAGAGGAAAACCAGAAACTTTTGGAGCTCATGCACATTGTCACTTTGCTGGATTACTTCACAGATATGCAAGTGCTCCACCTTCCCCTGGATCCTCCTTAAGTTTCTCTGACTCATAGGCCAGGTGTGTATTTAGATCCATGATGCCTTCATGTTGAAGGCAGTGAGAACTGGCACAGGTTCCAATTCATTATTGTGGGTTCCAATTTGTCCTTGATCTCCCGAATTTTACATCCATCTGTCCTTCCTGACTGTCTTCTTTGCAGACTTCAAACTTCAACATCAGACTTGAGGACAACAACCTTAAAGAGACTGTTTAACCAGTTACATCAACTGTGTAAGTTCAAATCCCCCAAACAAGTATCTTAATGTAAAGAAATAGGCATATGGATAGATAGATAAATGGATAGCTGAGTGGATGGAGAAAGCGAGAGAAAGAGAGATGATAAATGCCTTTATTTAATTCTTCCTAGACTGACACAAAGATCTAGCGTATTACAGTCAAGGGAAAAGTTTTTAGAAAGAGCAGCCCCCTACATAAAGGCATGCATGACAAAGTTTGCTGGGGGAGAGGGTCAACTGGTTGTGGTTAGGGAAGATGGCAAAGAGTATGGAAGAGTCTTGGCTCTCCTCCTGGGGGTGAGTTCCCAACCCTGTCCTTATTCCTTAAAGTTACTATGAAGGTCACAACTTAGAGTATAGAATTTAGCCCTTTCTTGACTGATAGCCTTAACTGATAGCCCAGAGGAATATGAGTTCACAGGCAAACTAATGAAACATCAGACTTCCAGAAGCGGCATTAAAAAATAAACTGAAAAGCCTATTGCCTGATAATGCAGGTCTAATAAACCAGATAGATAAGTGATATAAAATAAGCATTTGATCATTTTCAAGATGAGGGAGATATTGTTGTTGTTGTTGTTAAGTGCCGTCGAGTCGGATCCAACTCATAGTGACCCTATCCATAACAGAACGAAACACTGCCTGGTCCTGAGCCATCCTTACAATCCTTGTTATGCTTGAGCTCGTTGTTGCAGCCACTGTGTCAATCCACCTCCTTGAGGGTCTTCCTCTTTTCCGCTGGCCCTGTACTCTGCCAAGCATGATGTCCTTCTCCAGGGACTGATCCCTCCTGACAATATGTCCAAAGTATGTAAGGTACAGTCTCGCCATTCTTGCCTCTAAGGAGCATTCTGGCCTCACTTCTTCCAAAAGAGATTTGTTTCTTCTTTTGGCAGTCCATGGTATATTCAATATTCCTCTCCAACACCACAATTCAAAGGCATCAATTCTTCTTCAGTCTTCCTTATTCATTGTCCAGCTTTCACATGCATATCATGCAATTGAAAATACCACGGCTTGGGTCAGGCGCACCTTAGTCTTCAAGGTGACGTCTTTGCTCTTCAACACTCTGAAGAGGTCCTTTGCAGCAGATTTGCCCAATGAAATGCATCTTTGGATTTCTTGACTGCTGCTTCCATGGCTGTTGATTCTGGATCCAAGTAAAATGATATCCTTGACAACGTCAATCTTTTCTCCATTTATTATGCTGTTGCTTATTGATCCAGTTGTGATGATTTTTGTTTTCTTTATATTGAGGTGCAATCCATACTGAAGGCTGTGGTCTTTGATCTTCATTAGTAAGTGCTTCAAATCCTCTTCACTTTCAGCAAGCAAGATTGTGTCATCTGCATAACGCAGACTGTTAATGAGTCTTCCTCCAATCCTGATGCCCCTTTCTTCATATAGTCCAGCTTCTCAGATTATTTGCTCAGCATACAGATTAAATAGGTATAGTGAAAGAATACAACCCTGACACCCACCTTTCCTGACTTTAAACCAATCAGTATCCCCTTATTCCGTTGGAACAACTGCCTCTTGATCTATGTAAAGGTTCCTCATGAGCACAATTAAGTGTTCTGGAATTCCCATTCTTTGCAGTGTTATCCATACTTTGTTATGATCCACACAGTCGAATGCCTTTGCATAGTCAATGAAACACAGGTAAACATCCTTCTGGTATTCTCTGCTTTCAGCCAAGATCCATCTGACATTAGCAATGATATCCCTGGTTCCACGTCCTCTTCTGAAACCAGACTGAATTTCTGGCAGTTCCCTGTCGATACACTGCGATAGCCATTTTTGAATGATCTTCAGCAAAATTTTCCATGCATGTAATATTAATGATATTGTTCTATAATTTCCACATTTGGTTGGATCACCTTTCTTGGGAATAGGCATAAATATGGATCTCTTCCAATCAGTTGGCCAGGAAGCTTTCTTCCATATTTCTTGGCATAGACGAGTGAGCACCTCCAGCGCTGCATCTGTTTGTTGAAACATCTCAATTGATATTCCATCAACTCCTGGAGCCTTGTTTTTTGCCAATGCCTTCAGAGCAGCTTGGACTTCTTCCTTGAGTACCATCGGTTCCTGATCATATGCCACCTCTTGAATAACAACTAATTCTTTTTGGTATAATAACTGTGTGTATTCCTTCCGTCTTCTTTTGATGCTTCCTGCATGGTTTAATATTTTCCCACATGGAATCCTTCACTATTGCAACTCGAGGCTTGAATTTTTTCTTCAATTCTTTCAGCTTGAGAAACACCAAGCGTGTTCTTCCCTTTTGGTTTTCCATCTCCAGTTCTTTGCATATGTCATTATAATACTTTACTTTGTCTTCTTGAGAGGACCTTTGAAATCTTTTTTTCAGTTCTTTAACTTCATCAATTCTCCCTTTTGCTTTAGCTGCTTGACACTCAAGAGCAAGTTTCAGAGTCTCCTCTGACATCCATCTTGGTCTTTTCTGTCTTTTCAATGACCTCTTGCTTTCTTCATGGATGATGTCCTTGATGTCATTCCACAACTCGTCTGGTCTGCAATCACTAGCGTTCAATGAATCAAATCTATTCTTGAGATGGTCTCTAAACTCAGGTGAGATATACTCAAGGTCATATTTTGGCTCTCGTGGACTTGCTCTGCTTTTCTTCAGTTTCAGCTTGAACTTGCATATGAGCAATTGATGGTCTGTTCCACAGTCGGCCCCTGGCCTTATTCTGACTGATGATATTGAGCTTTTCCATTGTCTCTTTCCACAGATGTAGTCAATTTGATTTCTGTGTGTTCCATCTGGTGAGGTCCATGTGTTTAGTCACCGTTTATGTTGGTGAAAGAGGGTATTTGCAATGAAGAAGTCATTGGTCTTGCAAAATTCTGTCATTCGATCTCTGGCATTGTTTCTATCACCAAGGCCGTATTTTCCAACTACTGATCGTTCTTCTTTGTTTCCAACTTTCGCATTCCAATCGCCAGTAATTATCAATGCATCTAGATTGCATGATGGATCAATTTCAGGCTGTAGCAGCTGATAAAAATCTTCTATTTTTTCATCTTTGGCCTTAGTGGTTGGTGCACAAATTTGAATAATAGTCGTATTAACTGGTCTTCCTTGTAGGTGTATGGATATTATCCTATCACTGACAGCATTGTACTTCAGGATAGATCTTGAAATGTTCTTTTTGACAATGAAGGCAACACTATTCCTCTTCAAGTTGTCATTCCCAGCATAGTAGACTACATGATTGCCCAATTCAAAATGGCCAGTGCCAGTCCATTTCAGCTCACTGATGCCTAGGATATTGATGTTTATGCATTCCATTTCATTTTTGATGATTTCCAATTTTCCTAGATTCATACTTCGTACATTCCAGGTTCCGATTATTAATGGATGTTTGCAGCCGTTTCTTCTCATTTTGAGTTTTGCCACATCAGCAAAAGAAGGTCCCAAAAGCTTTACTCCATCCATGTCATTAAGGTTGACTCTATTATGAGCAGGCAGCTCTTCCCCAGTCATCTTTTGAGTGCCTTCCAACCTGGGGGGCTCATCTTCCAGCACTGTATCAGACAATGTTCCACTGCTATTCATAAGGTTTTCACTGGCTAATGCTTTTCAGAAGTAGACTGCTGGGTCCTTCTTCCTAGTCTGTCTTAGTCTGGAAGCTCAGCTGAAACCTGTCCTCCATGGGTGACCCTGCTGGTATCTGAATACTGGTGGCATAGCTTCCAGCATCACAGCAACACACAAGCCCCCAAAGTATGACAAACTGACAGAAACATGGGGGGAGGGAGATATTAATACCAAAAAATTGGAACTGCTATATATTATAATCAAGTGGAAATAGAATATAAATACAACATTTGAAATAAAGAATTTTTTTTTATAGACATTATTACAGAAGAAAAATGCAATATAAGAACAAATTAGTGAACTGGAAGATAAGAGTATGAGAATGAAGAATTCTCTGTGAAGGGACTAGGAAGAAATAAAATAGTGAAAATATATTTAAAAATTTAAGAGATGTGGAGGATAAAATTAGAATGGTTGACATTCATACAGGAGTCACATACACACAAAAAGAGAGGGAGAATATGATTTTAGAAAAGAAAAGAAAGAAATATTCAAAAGAATAAAGACCAAGAGTATCTCAGAATTAGAGAAAAACCTATGACCTGGAAAAGAAAGGACTCGTAAAGACCAAAATGGTATAAAAACCCATTACCATCTAGTCTATTAAAATGGTATAGATAAGAAAATATGTGTTAACATATTGTAGTAAAATATAAGGAAATTAACAGGGAGAAAAAAATCTAAAATGTTGCTGGGACAAACTACAGATCACCTATAAGGAAACAGTTATCAGATCGACATCAGATTTTACAATAGCAACATGAATGCAAGAAAACAATAGATATTGTTTTGAAAGAAAAGAACTTCAGCTTTGTATTTTCACAATGAATTAAACTATTATTTAAATGTGGCAGGAAAATAAAAATATTTTCATGCATACAAGATCTCAGCCGTTTACTACACAAGAACCTATTTAAAAACCTTTTGAAGCAAGCACTCTAGCAATAAAAGAGCCCTGGTGGCACACTGGTTAAGAGCTCAGCTGCTAACGCACCACAGTTTGAACCCACCAGCCGCTCAGCTGGAGAGAGATGTGACAGTCTGCTTCCTTAAAGATTTACAGCCTCGGAAACACTATGGGGCAGTTCTATTCGGTCCTATAATGTAGCTATGGGTCATAACTGACTTGATGGCAATGGGTTTGGGAACTCTAGCAATAAGATTGATAAATCAAAGGATGCTGTAAAATATATGGTGGTTTCAGTTATCTAATAGTGCATAGAAAATCACCCCCAAACTTAGCTGCTTAATATACAATATTTATTTTGCTCACTAATTTGCAATTTAGGCAGGACTGTGAAGAGGGCTCATCTCTGCTCTACTTTGCACTGTGGATGGAGCGCCAGGGTTGGAATGATCTGAAGGCCCACTCACTCAGATATCTGACACCTGAGCTGAGAAGAATCATTTTTGGATTAGAACACCTTGGACTCCTTCAGTATCTCAAATTTGATGTAGTCTCCCCATGTGATCTTTCCTGCACCATAGCTTCAAATAGCCAAAATATATATTTACTTAAGATTCCCAAGAGAGACTCTCAAAAGAGAAAGACGGGCAGAAGTTGTATTGCCTTCTGAAGGAAACTCTTCTTGTCTCACCTGTCAAGAACTTTGAAGGTATGATATAACATGTAAGTGGAATCTTCAAAAAGAGGAGAGAGAAGGGGGCAACAGAAAAAAGAAGCTGAAGGAAAAAAAAGCTGAAAAAATTTTAAATTTGATTAAAGCTATAAACCAACAAATCCAAGCTTAATTTCTTAATTTTGATAAATGATCTATGATTGTGTAAGATGCTCACATAAGGGGAACCTAATAAAGGGTATATAGGAACTCTCTGCATTATTTTTGAAACTCTTCTATAATTATAAAATTATCTTAAAAAATAAAAGTAAAAAAAATTACTGTAAACTATAAAAAAAATACAAGGCCCAACTATATATTCTGCCCTGAAGAAATCTATTTCAAATACAAAGACACAAATAAGTTTAAAGTGTAAGGATGGGAAAAAGCTACCATGTTAATACAAATCAAAATAAAGCTAGAATGACTATTAATATCAAAGTAGATTTCAGAGAAAAGAATATTACAAGGAAAAAAGATCACTACACAATGATAAAAGGGTCAGTTCATCAAGAAGACATAACATTCCTAAACTTTTATGAACATAATAATAGACGTCCAAAATACATAAAGAAAAAACTGATAGGACTGCAAGGAGAAATAAATAAATCCACAATTATACTCAGATATTTTAATAGTCCTCTCTCATTAGGATACAGGAGACTTGAACAACACTACTAAACAATTTGACCTCGCTGGCATTTACAGAACACTTCATCCAAGAACAGCTGAATATACATCCTTTTCAAGCATACAGAGAACATTTACCAAGGTACACCATATACAGGGGCCTTAAACAAATCTCAATAAGTTTAAAGGATTCAAGTCGTACAAAGCATTTTCTCTGAGCACAGTGGAATTAAATTATAAATCCATAAAGAATAATCTCTGGAAAAATCACCAAATATTTGGAAACTAGTTAATACACTTCTACATAACCCAATAAGCCCAAGAAAAAATCAATGAGGAAATTAGAAAGTATTTGAAACAGAATGAAATTAAAAACACAGCACATAAATTTTCACAATGCTGCTAAAGCAGTGTTTAGAGTGAAGTTTCTAGCACTAACGTCAAGAAAAGAAAAATAGCCTCAAATTAATACCCTGTGTTAAACCATAAGAAACTAGGAAAATATTACCAAATTAAATCCAACTAAGCATAAAAAGTAAATAATAAAGATCAGAGCAGAAATAGATGAAATAGAAAATGTTGTTTGCTGTCGAGTCGATTCCAACCAATAGTGACCATATACGACAGAGCAGAACAGCGCCGTAGAGTTTCCTATGATAGTAGCAGGTTGTCAGGTCCTTTCTCCTGTGGAGCAGTTGGTAGGTTCGAACCACAGATCTTTTGGTTAGCAGCTGAGTGCTTAACCATTGTGCCAGCAGGGCTCCTTGAAATAGAAAAACAGAAATGAAAGGCTGTTTTTTTTAAATAAACAAATAAAATTGACAAAACTTCAGCCAGACTGACAAATAAAAAAGAAAGATGGTACAGATTATTGGCACCAGAAATGAAAGAGGCGACATCGCTATTTTACAGGTATTAAGGATAATAAGAAAATATTATAAACAGTTTTATGCCAATAAATTTGACAACTTAGATGGAATGGACAATTTCCTTGCAAGACATAAACTACAAAAACTCACTCAAGAAGAAATAAACTGAATGTGCATGTATTAGCCACTGACTTCACTGGTCCAATCTGCAAAACATTTGAAGAAGAAATTATACCAATTCTACGCAAACTTCCAGAACACTAAAGAGGAGGGAATCATTCCCAGTTCATTCTATGAGGTTGGCATTACCCTGATACTAAAACTAGAAATACTACAAGAAAAGAAACTGCAGATGAATATCTCATTAATGGATATAAAAATTCTAATAAAAATTTTAGCAAATAGAATCAATCACAAATTAAAAGGCAAGTAGATTGCGACCACTTCACCTAGAGAACAGGAAAAAGTCAAGATGTCTACTCTCATTGTTTCTATTCTACCTTGTCGTAGAAGTCACAAACACTAAAATAAAGCAAAAAAGTGGTGTGGGGGGAGGCATCCAGATTGAAAAAAAAAAAGTAAAATTGCCTTTATTCACAGATGATATGATTGTCTATGTAGAAAATCCTATTTAATCTACTAAAAAGCTAATAGAACTAAACAAAGAATTTAACAAGGTTTCTAGGTATAGGATCGATAAGCAAAAATTAACTCTCTTTCTATATACTAGCAATGAACAATTGAAAATTAAAATAAAGTCATCCAAGGCACAACAATTAGTCTCTATTTGCCTGGAGCAACAAAGAAAGAAGGAGAGTCAGGAATAGGAGAATACGAAATGCATGGCTAATTGCTTCCATGAGCAACTGCCACTTTTGTCATGAAACCAGAAGAACTGGATGGTGCCTGGCTACCATTACTGAATATTTTGATCAAGGATTCTATAGAGGAATCCTGATCAAAAGGGGGAAAAGGCAGAACAGAAGTTAAAATTCTAATGAAATCCACACTTTGGAGCCATGGAGGCTGGATGAGCCCCTGAAACTATTGCCCTGAGATAATCTTTAAACCTTAAACCAAAACTATCCCCTGGAGTCTTCTTAAAAACAAACAGTAGTTTAGCTTAACTAGTAAAAAATGTCAGCCTTGAGCATTATGCTGTTTTAAGAACTATCTATATGGCATCAAACTGACAACAGCAGCTAGAAAGAGTAGACGAGAAGCTTAAGGGGCAGTGAGTTTATGTTAATGAGGGAGGAGCAATTCAGAAAAGCAGGGTGAGACCAGTTGCACAACTCAAAGAATGCAATCAATGTCACTAAATTGTACATGTAGAAACTATTGAATTGGTGTATGTTTCATTGTGTATATCCTCAACAATACCAAAATAAATAAAATTTAAAATATAAAAAACATACAGTTTACTACATCCAAAAATACAAAATTTGTAGGTATAAATCAGACAAAAGATGTGCAAGACATGAAAACTGAAACTATAAAACACGCTGAAAAGAAGACAAATAAATGGAGAGGTGTACCATGTTCATTAATCAGAAGATTCAATATTGTCAATTTTCTCAAAATGATTTATAGATTTAACACAATTTCAGTCAAAATTTCAGGAGGCTTTGTTTTGCAGAAATTGGCAAGCTGATTCTAAATTTTATATAAAAATGCAAAGGACCTAGAATAGCCAAAACAACTTTGTAAAGAGGAACAAAACTGGAAGACTAACACTACCTATTTTGAGATGATAACACCGCTATTATTAAGACAGTGTAGTATTGGCATAAAAATAGACAAAAGGATCAATTTAACAGGAAAGAGTCCAGAAATAGACTGACACCTATACAGACAACTAACTGTTGGGAGGGAGGGAGGGAGGGAGACAGACGAAAAAAGAGAAGAACTTTCTACACACTGTCTTCCATGTATAAAATTTAACTCAAAGTGAATCAGAGAGCTAAATGTAAGCAACAAAAGCTGTAATATGTCTAGAAAAAATATAGAAGAAGATCTTGGTGAGTGTGGTTAGGCAAAGATTTCTTAGAGGCAATGTTCAAAATACAACCCATAAAAGAACAAACTGATAAGTTAGATGTCACCCAAATTAAAAATGCGTGCTCTTTGAAAAATACTGCTAAGAGAATGAAAAGGTGTGCACAGGGAGAAAATATTTCAGATTACATATCTGACAAAGGACTTGTATCCAGAATATAGATTAACTACACCAAGTGCTGGCAAGGGTGTGGAGGAACTGAAACTTGCATCCACTGCCAGTGAGAATATAAAATGGAACAAACACTTTGGAAAACAGCTTGGCAATTTCATTAAAAGTAAAATATGCCCTTACTTTCTAATTTGGTCATTCTACTCCTAGGTATTGTCCAAGTGAAAGGAAAGCATATGTCTGTGCAAAGACTTATACACAAATGTTTACAGTAGCTTTGTTTGTAATAGCCAAGATCTGGAAACAACTAACATGTCCATCAACAGACAAATGAGTAAATAAACTGTGGTATATCAATACAAGGGGAAACTACTCAGCAATAAAAAGGAATGACCTCTTGTTATATATTACAACATGTGTGAACATTAAACAATTATGCCAAGTGAAAGAAACCAGTCCTCAAAAAAAAAGTATACATACGGACTCTACCATACCATTTATTTATATAAAATTCTAGAAAATGCAAACAGAAAACAGATCAGTTGTTGCCTGGGGACACAGAGGAAGAGAAGATGGGTGCAGGAAAAGGTGAGAGGGGAGAGAGATTACCCAGGGGCATGAGAAAACTTTATAGAGTAATGGATTTATTTCTTAACTTGAGTTCATGGGTATGTACACATATCAAAACTTATTGAAGTGTATACTTTTAATATGTACAGTTTAATATATGTCAATTATAAGTCAATAAAGCTTTCTTTTTTTTTTTTTGTTTTAAGGAGTGAGTCACTAATTGAGCCCATAGTCAAGGGAAGGGGGGAATTAGACTCTGAAATTTCATGGAAGAAGTACAATGAATTTGCATATATATTTTAAAGCCACCGTGCAAGGGGAAAAAAAAAGTGTGGATTAAAAAAAATAAGGAATAAAATAGCAAAAACAGTAAAGGTAAACCTCAATTTGCAAGAATAGTTATATCAACCTAGAAGTAAGTTTCTAGAAAATAGCAAATCAGGGGGGTGGTAGTGGAGAGCAAAAAGGAGATTTTCAAAAAAGGAAATAGAAATATGTTAACGTGCTTGTCTGCCTGGATATGGGAAAATATTAAGTGTAATAAATTGATTAAAAAAATAAGTATGTGTAAGTAAAGGTAGCCATCTAAGGAATGAATTAGAATATATACTTTCAAATGATCAGAATATAATTTAAGTTACCCAACAGAGTCAGAAAATTTTTTTGTTTCATTTTGTTTTAAGGAAACTAAGGCAATTGGAAGATATGAAATAAGTCAACAGAAATAAATTTTAATAAAACAGTAATTACCATAAAAATATACAGATAAGCTCACTGATCAAAAGAGGGTCTTAAGTCATATCCACAAAAACAACACCAGAAGTAATAATCTATAGGAGTCACACAATTAAAAGAAAAGGATAAGGAGAGTTGAAAATAAAGGGTAAAAGGCAAATATGAAAAGAAAATCAGAATAGAAATTTTAACATCAGATAAAATACAATTCAAAAGAAAAAGCCATAAGGGTTGAAGAGGGATGTTTTATATGCTGAGAAAAGGAATAATCCTTCAAGATTTAACAATTGGTAGTTGGAAATTTTGACATACCTCTCTCAAAAACTGTATTAAGCAAACAAACCTTAGGCAAAGCTTTAGAAAATTAATTCAATAAAAATGATTTGTAATACTTTTCTGCAAAATTCCACAAATTTTTGAGGGTTAAAATTAACTTACTGTGATGAAAAAAGCATAAAATTTGATATCTATCAGGAGACCCGGGTTCCAGTTTTCATTTCCACTTACTAGTTTTACTCCTTTCGGAAAGTCACTAATGTCATTGGATGTGAGTGTTCTCCTCTCTAGATGTATGACTCTAGGAAATTTGGAAATCAACAAAAATGAAATGGAACACTTGAAGATCAGTATCTTAGGCATTAGTGAGCTGCAATTAACTGGTATTGGCCATTATGAATCAGACAATAATATGGTCTACTATGCCAGGAATGACAAATTGAAGAGGAAAGTTGTCATATTCACTGTCAAAAAGAACATTTCAAGATCTATCCTGAAGTACAATGCTGTCAGAGATAGGATAATATCCACACACCTACAAGGAAGACCAATTAATCTGACTATTATTCAAATTTATGCACCAACCACTAATGTCAAAGATGAAGAAATTGAAGATTTTTACCAACTTCTGCAGTCTGAAATTGATCAAACATGCAATCAAGGTGCATTGATAATTACTGGATTGGAATGGGAAAGTTGGAACAAAAAAGAAGGGTCAGTAGCTGGAAAATACGGCCTTGGTGATAGAAATGACAGCGGGGATCACATTACAGAATTTTGCAAGACCGATGACCTATTCATTGGAATACCTTTTTTTCAACAAGAAGAATGGAAGCTATACACGTGGACCTTGAAGATGGAATACACATAATCAAATCAACTACATCTGTGAAAAGAGACAATGGAGAAGCTCAATATCATCAGTCAGAACAAGACCAGGGGCTGACTCTGAAACAGACCACCAATGGCTCATACGTAAGTTCAAGTTGAAGCTGAAGAAAACTAAAACAAATCCATGAGAGCCAAAGTACAACCTTGAGTATATCCCACGTGGATTTAGAAACCATCTCAAGAATAGATTTGATGTTTTGAACACTAATGACCAAAGACCAGATGAGTTGTGGAATGACATCAAGGACATCATCCGTGAAGAAAGCAAAAGGTCATTAAAATGACAGAAAAGAGTGAAAAGGCCAAATTGGATGTCAGAAGAGACTCTGAAGCTTGTTCTTGAACATAGACTAGCTAAAGCAAATGGAAGAAATAATGAAGTAAAAGAGCTGAACCAAAGATTTGAAAGGGCAGTTTGAGAAGACAAGGTAAATTATTATAATGAAATATGCAAAGACCTGGAGTTGTAAAACCGAAAGGGAAGAAAACACTTGACATTTCTCAAGCTGAAAGAACTGAAGAAAAAATTCAAGCCTCAAATTGCAATAGCAAAGGGTTCTATGAGCAAAATATTGAACAATGCAGGAAGCATCAAAAGAAGATGGAAGGAATGCACAGAGCCACTGTATCAAAAAGAATTGGTCAATGTTCAATCATTTCAGGAGGTAACACATGATCAAGAGCTGATGGTACTGAAAGAAGGAGTCCAAGCTACACTGAAGGCACTGTTGAAAAACAAGGCTGCAGGAACTGACGGAATACCAATCAAAATGTTTCAACAAATGGATATGGCTCTGGAAGAGCTCACTCATATATGGCAAGAAATTTGGAAGACAGCTACCGGCTAACCAACTGGAAGAGCTCCATATTTGTGCCCATTCCGAAGAAAGGTGATACAACAGAATGCAGAAGTTATCAAACAATATCATTAATATCACAAGTAAGTAAAACTTTGCTGAAGACAATTCAAGAACAGTTGCAGCAGTACATCTGTAGGGAAGTGCCAGGAATTCAAGCCAGATTCAGGTGAGGACGTGGAACAAGGGATGTCATGGCTGATGTAAGATGGATCTTGGCGATGCAAAAGCATTCAGCTGTGTGGATCATAACAAATTATGGATAACATTTCAAAGAATGGGAATTCCGGAATGCTTAGTTGTGCTCATACAGAACCTGTACATAGACCAAGAGACAGTCATTCTTAAAAAACAAGCGGATACTGCATGGTTTAAAGTCAGGAAAGGTGTGCATCAGGGTTGTATCCTTTCATCATACCTATTCAATCTGTATGCTGAGCAAATAAGCTGAAAGACTCGTCTGTACAAAGAAGAACAGGTCATCAAAATTGGAGGAAGACTCAGGAACAACCTGTGATATGCAGATAACACAACAAGAGGACTTGAAGCATTTATATTTATTATTATTATTATACTTTAGATGAAGGTTTACAGAATAAACTAGCTTCTCATTAAACAGTTAGTACACACATTGCTTTATGACATTAGTTAACAACCCCACGATATGTCAACACTCTCCCTTCTCACCCTTGGGTTCCCAAATACCGGCTTTCCTGTACCCTCGTGCCTTCTACTCCTTGCCCCCGGGGCTGGAGTGCCCCTTTAGTCTCATTTGTTTTACACGGTTGTCTAATCTTTGGCTAAAGGGTGAACCTCAGGAGTGACTTCATTACTGAGCTAAAAGGGAGTCTGGGGGCTATACTCTCAGAGTTTCTCCAGTCTCTGACAGGCCAGTATTTCGGTCTTTTTTTGTGTGAGTTAGAATTTTGTTCTACTTTTTTCTCCAGCTCTGCCCGGGACCCTCTATTGTGATCCCTGTCAGAACAGTCGGTGTTGGTAACCTGGCACTATCTAGTTGGGCTGGATTGGTCCTTTGGACTAATCTTTCCCTTGTATCTTTGCTTTTCTTCATTCTCCCTTGCTCCCAACAGGGTGAGACCAGTGGAGTATCTTAGATGGCCGCTCACAAGCATTTAAGACCCCAGACACTACTCATCAAAGTAGAATGTAAGACATTTTCTTTATAAACTATGTTACACCAGTTGAGCTAGATGTTCCCCAAGACCGTGATCCCCGCAGTCCTCAGCCCAGTAATTCGGTCCCGAAGGGAGCTTGGGTGTGTCTATGGAACTTCCATGACCTTGCCTTGGACAAGTTGTGCTGGCTTCCCCAGTATTGTGTACTGTCTTACATTCACCAAAGTTACCACTTATCTATTGTCTATTTAGTGTTTTTCCACCCCCATCCCTCCCCTCCCTTGTAACCATCAAAGATCGTTTCTTTCTGTGTATAAACCTTTTCATGAGCTTTTGTAGTAGTGGCCTCATACAATATTTGTCCTTTTGTGATTGACTTATTTCACTCAGCATAATGCCCTCCAGATTCATCCGCGTTGTGAGATGCTTTGCAGATTCATCATTGTTCTTTATCATTGCGTAGTACTCCACTATGTGTACGTACCATAGTTTGTTTATCCATTCTTCTGTTGATGGGCATCTAAGTTGTTTCCATCTTTTAGCTATTGTGAACAATGCTGCAGTGAACATGGGTGTGCATATGTCTATTCGTGTGATAGCTCTTATTTCTATAGGATATATTCCTGCGAGTGAGATTGCCAGGTCATATGGTATTTCTATTTCTGGCTTTTTAAGGAAGCACCATATTACTTTCCAAAATGGTTGTACCATTTTGCATTCCCACCAGCAGAGTTTATGAGTTTTAATCTCCCTGCAACCTATCCAACATTTGTTGTTTTCTGTTTTTTTGATCCATGCCAGTAATGCTGTGGTGAGATGGTATCTCACTGTGGTTTTGATTTGCATTTCTGTAATGGCTAGTGATCGCAAGCATTTCTTCATGTGTCTGTTGGCTACTTGAATGAGTTCTTTGGTGAAGTGTCTGTTCATTTCCTTTGCCCATTTTTTAATTGGATTATTTGTCTTTTTGTTGTAGAGGTGCTGGATTCTCCTGTAGATTTGAGAGATTAGACCTTTGTCAGATTTGTCATAGCCAAAATTTTTTTCCTAGTCTATAGGTTTTCTTTTGGTGAAGTCTTTTTTTTTTTTTAATAACTTTTATTAAGCTTCAAGTGAAAGTTTACAAATCCAATCAGTCTGTCACATATAAGTTTACATACATCTCACTCCCTACTCCCACTTGCTCTCCCCCTCTTGAGTCAGCCCTTTCAGTCTCTCCTTTCTTGACAATTTTGCCGGCTTCCCTCTCTCTCTATCCTCCCATCTCCCCTCCAGACAAGAGTTGCCAACACAATCTCAAGTGTCCACCTGATATCATTAGCTCACTCTTCATCAGCGTCTCTCTCCCACCCGCTGACCAGTCCCTTTCATTTCTGATGAGTTGTCTTCGGGGATGGTTCCTGTCCTGTGTCAACAGAAGGTCTGGGGAGCATGGCCGCCAGGATTCCTCCAGTCTCAGTCAGACCATTAAGTTTGGTCTTTTTATGAGAATTTGGGGTCTGCATCCCACTGATCTCCTGTTCCCTCAGGGGTCCTCTGCTGTGCTCCCTGTCAGGGCAGTCATCGATTGTGGCCGGGCACCAGCTAGTTCTTCTGGTCTCAGGATGATGTAGGTCTCTGGTTCATGTGGCCCTTTCTGTCTCTTGGGCTCTTAGTTGTCGTGTGGCCTTGGTGTTCTTCATTTTCCTTTGCTCCAGGTGGGTTGAGACCAATTGATGCATCTTAGATGGCCGCTTGTTAGCATTTAAGACCCCAGACGCCACATTTCAAAGTGGGATGCAGAATGATTTCATAATAGAATTATTTTGCCAATTGACTTAGAAGTCCCCGCAAACCATGTTCCCCAGACCCCCGCACTTGCTCCGCTGACCTTTGAAGCATTCATTTTATCCCGGAAACTTCTTTGCTTTTGGTCCAGTCCAATTGAGCTGACCTTCCATGTATTGAGTGTTGTCTTTCCCTTCACCTAAAGCAGTTCTTATCTACTGATTAATCAATAAAAAACCCTCTCCCACCCTCCCTCCCTCCCCTCCTCGTAACCACAAAAGTATGTGTTCTTCTCAGGTTTACTATTTCTCAAGATCTTATAATAGTGGTCTTATACAATATTTGTCCTTTTGCCTCTGACTCATTTCGCTCAGCATAATGCCTTCCAGGTTCCTCCATGTTATGAAATGTTTCACAGATTCGTCACTGTTCTTTATCGATGCGTAGTATTCCATTGTGTGAATATACCACAATTTATTTACCCATTCATCCGTTGATGGACACCTTGGTTGCTTCCAACCTTTTGCTATTGTAAACAGAGCTGCAGTAAACATGGGTGTGCATATATCTGTTTGTATGAAGGCTCTTGTATCTCTAGGGTATATTCCTAGGAGTGGGATTTCTGGGTTGTATGGTAGTTCTATTTCTAACTGTTTAAGATAACGCCAGATGGATTTCCAAAGTGGTTGTACCATTTTACATTCCCACCAGCAGTGTATGAGAGTTCCAATCTCTCCACAGCCTCTCCAACATTTATTATTTTGTGTTTTTTGGATTAATGCCAGCCTTGCTGGTGTGAGATGGAATCTCATTGTAGTTTTAATTTGCATTTTGGTGAAGTCTTTTGATGAGCATAAGTGTTTAATTTTTAGAAGATCCCAGTTATCAATCTTATCTTCTGGGGTTTGTGTGATGTTAGTTATGGTTTGCATCCCGTTAACGCTGTTGTATTAGGGCCTCTAGCATTGATCCTATTTTTTCATCTATAATCTTTATAGTTTTTGTTTTTATATTTAGGTCTTTGATCCATTTTGAATTAGTTTTTGTATATGGTGTGAGGTATGGGTCCTGTTTCATTTTTTTGCAGATGAATATCTGCACCATTTGTTATATGCCAGCACCATTTGTTAAAAAAAACAAACTGTCTTTTCTCCATTGATGGATTTGGGGCCCTTGTCGAAAATCAGATGACCCTAGGTGGATGGATTTACATCTGGGGTCTCAGTTCTGTTTTATTTGTTAATGTGTCTGTCATTGTACCAGTACCAGGCTGTTCTGACTACCGTAGCTGTATGGTAGGTTCTGAGGTCAGGTAGTGTGAGTCCTCCTACTTTCTTCTTCTTCTTCAATAGTGCTTTACTTTTTCGGGGCCTCTTCCATTTCCATTTAAAGTTAGTGATTAAGATTGCTTTGGGTAGAA
Organism: Loxodonta africana; assembly: GCF_030014295.1. Classification (NCBI taxonomy): domain Eukaryota; kingdom Metazoa; phylum Chordata; class Mammalia; order Proboscidea; family Elephantidae; genus Loxodonta; species Loxodonta africana. The sequence goes on from NC_087344.1 coordinate 177,743,160, forward strand.
TTGGCATTTTCACAAAGTCGAGTCTACCTATCCCTGAGCTTCGTATGTTTTTCCATTTGTGTAGATCTCTTTTGGTTTCTTGTAGTAGTGTTTTGTAGTTTTCTTTGTATAGGTCTTTTACATCCCTGGTTGGATTTATTCCTAATTTTTTTTTTTTAGGGGCTATTATAAACGGCATTTTCTTTCCTGATTTCCTTGTTGTAGTTCTCTTTATTGATGCATAGGAATCCACCCAATTTTTGTATGTTTATCTTGTATCCTGCTAATCTGCTGAATCTTTCTATTACTTTCAATAATTTTCTCATGGAGTCTTTTGGGGTTTCTATGTATAGTATCATATCATCTGCAAATAGACACAGTATTACTTCTTCATTACCAATTTGGACGCCCTTTTTTTCTTTTTCTTGCCTTGTTGCTCTAGATAGGACTTCCAGCACAATGTTAAACAGCAATGGTGGTAAAGGCCATCCTTGTCTTATTCCCGTTCTCAAGGGGAATGTTTTCAGCCTCTCTCCGTTAAGAATGATATTGACTGTTGGTTTTGTATAGACGCCCTGTATTATATTGAGCAATTTCTTTCCTATAAATACCTACCACACCTATTTCATTGAGAGTTTTTCTTAGGAATGAGTGTTGGACTTTGTCAAAAGCCTTTTCTGCATCTATTGAGATGATCATGCAATTCTTTTATTTATGTGGTGGATTGCATTGATTGATTTTCTAATATTGAAGCATTCTTTCATACCTGGTGTGAAAACCACTTGGTCATAGTATATTATTTTTTTGATATGATGCTGAATTCTATTGACTAGAATTTTGCTGAGAATTTTTACATCTATATCCATGAGATTTGTTTGAATGTGTTCTTTGCTGAAGTGTCAGTTCATTTCCTTTGCCTTAGAAGAAGTACAAGCAGAATGCTCCTTAGAAGCAAGGATGGTGAGACTGCGTCTTACATACTTTGGACATGTTGTCAGGAGGGATGAATCCCTGGAGAAGGACATCATGCTTGGCAGAGTACAGGGTCAGTGGAAAAGAGGAAGACCCTCAATGAGGTGGATTGACACAGTGGCTGCAGCAATGAGCTCAACAATAACAACGATTGTAAGGATGCCTCAGGACCAGGCAGTGTTTCGTTCTGTTGTGCATAGGGTCACTATGAGTCAGAACCTGACTAGACAAGACAGCACCTAATAACAACAACAACATTCATAAGAGATATTGGTCTGTAATTTTCCTTTTTTGTGATGTCTTTGCCTGCTTTTGCCATCAGGGTTATGCTGACTTCATAGAACGAATTTGGAATTATCCCTTCCTTTTCCATGTTCCGAAATAGTTTGAGTAATACTGGTGTAAGCTCTTCTCTGAATGTTTGGTAGAATTCTCCAGTGAAGCCATCTGGGCCACAGGTTTTTTGGGGGGCGAGGAGGGGAGTTTTTTTTTTTTTTAATTACCTTTTCAATTTCTTCTCTTGTTATGGGTCTGTTCAGAGTTCCAACATTGTTTTGTGTTAGTTTGGGCAGGTAGTGTGTTTCTAGAAACTAGTCCATTTCCTCTAGTTTTTCAAGCTTGTTGGAGTATAGTTTTTCATAGCACTCTGTTATGAGTCTTCTGATTTCAGCTGGGCGTGTTGTAATGTCCCCCATGTCATTTCTTATTTGGGTTATTTGTGTCCTCTCCTGTTTTAGTCAATTTTGTCAGTTGTTTGTCAATTTTGTTGATCTTTTCAAAGAACCAGCTTTTGGTTTTGTTGGGTCTATCTATTGTTTTTCTATTCCCTATTCCATTTATTTCTGCTCTGATCTTTATTATTTCCTTTCTTCTGGTGGTTGTGTCCTTCTTACCTGTTCTCTTTCTATTTGTTAAAGTTGTGTAGCTAATGTTTTGATTTGTCCCTTTCTTCTTTTTTGATGTGTGCATCTATTGCTATAAATTGACCTCTGAGCGCTGCCTTTGCTGTATCTCAAAAGTTTTGGTATGATGTGTTTTCATTATCCTTTGATTCTGGGAATTTTTTGTTTTCATCTTTGATTTCTTCTACTACCCAGTGGTTTTTAAGCAGGGTGTTATTCTGTTTCCATGTAATCCACTTTTTTTCCTTGCTTTTCCTATTGTTAATTTCTGCTTTGATGGCATTGTAATCAGAGAAGATACTTTGTTTTATCTCAATGTTTTGGATTTTGTTGAGGGTTGCTCCATCGCCTAAGATGTGGTCTATTCTGGAGAACATTCCACATGCATTGGAAAAGAATGTGTACTTTGCAGCTATTGGGTAGAGTGTTCTATATATGTCTATGAGGTCAAGTTGGCCGATTGTGCCCTTTATATCTTCTGTATCTTTGTTGAGTTTCTTTCCAGATGTTCTGTCCTTTACCATGAGTGGTGTGTTGAAGTCTCCTACTATTATTGTGCAACTGTCAATTTCTCTTTTCAGGGCTGTTAAAATTTGTTTTATGTATTTTGAAGCCCTGCCATTGGTTGTGTAGATATTTATTATAGTTATGTCTTCATGATGAGTCATCCCTTTAACTATTATATAATGCCCTTGTCTTTTATGATGGATTTTGTTTTAAAGTCTTTTTTATCTGAGATTAGTATTGTGTCACTCCTGCTCTTTTTTGGGTAGCTGTTTGCTTGATATGTTCTTTTCCATTCTTTGATTTTTTAATAAATGTAAGTCTTTGTTTCTAAGGTGTGTCTCTTATAGACAGCATATTGATGGCTTCTGTTTTTTTAATCCATTCTGTCACTCTCTCTTTATGGGTACATTTAGGCCAATTACATTCAGTGTAATTATTGATAGGTGTGAGTTTATTGTTGTCATTTTGTAGTGCTTTTTTTTTGGTGGTGCTTACATTTTCTTTGTTCCTCTTAGTGTCCTGTGTTGAATTCTTTTCGTTTGTGAGCTTATTTTCATTTCTTTTGTTTTTGTAGATTTTGTGTTTACTGAGACTTTATGTTTTTCTTCTTTATTTTGATGAGTAGGTTTGTTAATTTTCTTTGTGGTTTGAACCAGTCTTTCATTGCTTGGTATCGTCTTGTCTTCCTCTCTATTTGAAAGTTCTATAACTACACCACTTATTCCCTCTTTTATTGTTCTGACACTGTTGTCATTTACAGATTAACCTCTCTCGTTCCCTGTTGTAATTCTTTTGGTTTTGGATATTCCTTGAGAGTTCATTACCTCAGTTATTTTCCAGCTGATGCGGTCTTTCATCCTAGATTCATGCTGTTGTCTGATGTTGTTTGCTCTCTAACTGAAGGACTCCATCTAATAATCCTGTAGGTTTTGTTTGGTTTTTACCTATTCCCTTAATTTCTGTTTATCTGGAAATATCCTAATTTCACCATCATATTGGAGTGAGAGTTTTGCAGGATATATTATTATCGGTTTGCAATTTTTTTCTTTCAAGGTTTTATATTTGTCATCCCGTTTCCTTCTTGCCCACATGGTTTCTGCTGAGTAATCAGAGTTTAGTCTTATTGTTTCCCCTATGTATGTGACTTTTCATTTTTCTCCAGCTGCTGTCAGGTTTCTTTCTTTGTCTTTGGTTTTAGCCAGTGTTGTTATGGTATGCCTTGGTGATTTTCTTTTGGGGTCTATCCTATGTGGGGTTTGTTGAGCTTCTTGGATGGTCAGCTTTTCATCTTTCATGATATTAGGGAAGTTTTCTGCCAGCAATTCTTCAATGATCCTCTCTGTGTATTCCGTTTTCTCCCCTTGTTCTGGAACTCTGATCACTTGTAAATTTTTGCTTTTGATTGTATCACACATCATTCTCAGGATTTCTTCATTTTCCTTCATTCTTTTCTGTGATTTTTTACTCAAACAAAGTGTTATCCAAGAATTTGTCTTCAATTTCACTGATCCTGTCTTCCATTGTTTGAAACCTTCTCCTCAGCCCTTCTATGGCACTGTCCATTTCTGAAATCTTGTTGGTTATCATTTGGATTTCTAATTGCTGTTTTCGTATGATTTGGGGTTGTGAATTTATTTTGACATTTTGTTCCTGTATTATTTTCCTGAATTTTTCCATTGTTTTGTCTGTCTTTTCCATGATTTTGTCTATTTTTTCCTCATTTTTATCTGCTTTTTGCTTCTACTCCTGGGTAGCTCTGAATATTAGAGATTTCAATTCCCTATCAGGTAGTTCCAGTGCATTTTCTTCTGCTGTTTATTTTGAACACGTACCTGAACCATCCTGTCCTATTTTTTTAAATATGTTTTGATGTTGTCTGCTGTCTTTGGGACATTCAGTGGTTATTTTTTTCATTTATTGACTATCAATTTGTTTGTTTTGTCCTTGTTTTGTTTTATTTGGTTATGTCTGAGCAGGCAGACTGGGCATTATTTGTTGTTTGCTCATCTGTGAGCACAATACTTCTCACCACCTTGTCAAATGGGCAGAGCCAGTCACTTAGCTATGGTGCAGCATGGAAGGTCCAGTGGAAAGGGAGGGACTGGGATGGGTTGTTTGTGGCACATACTGGGGCTGACAGGGTAGGGCTAGGGTCAGTGCAGGGCAGGTTCCGGTAGACCATGCCTGTGCTGCTTGAGGGAGTGATGTTCAGTGCATGGTGCAGATAGGCAGAAGGATGGGTGCATTTGTGATATGTGGAACTAAGGGAATGTGGGAAAGAAGAGAAAGAGGAGAGAAAAACAGGAGCCAAAAAAAAAAATAGCGCTAAGGGAGCCTGCTGTTGGAGTGGTGCAGGCCTGGGAAAGCCACATGCCAGTGGCTTTCTAGCCAGACAGTGAGGCACAGCTTGTCAAGAAGGGACAGATATGGTACACGCAACTGGATAGGCAGGAGAAAGGAAAGGAAGAAAGGGAGAGAGATAGGAAACTAGATTTAAAAAAACAAAGGAGAGAGAAAGGCACACGTGGTTAGGTGGTTGGGAGGAAGGAAAGGAAAGGAGGTAGAGAGAGAGACAAGAAACAGAGGGGAAAAAAAGAAAAAAATGCCCCAAGGGAGTCCACTGGAAGTGGGTCCTCAGGCAAACAGTGCTGTACAGCCTGTCTAGAAGGAGTGGAGATGGCGTATGGCACTAGGTGTTCAAGAGAAAGGTAAGGAAGGGAGGTAGAGATAGTCAATACAATGGGAAAAAAAAGAAGAAAGAAAAGAAAAATCCACCAAAAGAGTCTACTGGAAGTAGTTCCCCAGATGAGTGGCACTGCACAGCCTGTCAAGAAGGGGCAAAGCTGGCACATGGCACCAGGTGTTCAGGGGAAGGGTAAGGAAGGTAGGTAGAGAGAGAAAATAAATCAAGAGAATCAGAAGAAAAAAAAGAAAATATGCCCCAAAGGAGCCCAGTGGTGTGGTGGTATGGACAAGAGAAGTAAACCTCACTTGGCTCAGACCACGGGAGTGGCTCCCAAGGTGTTGGGCCCTGCATAGCCTGTCTAGCAGGGATGAGGATGGCACACAGCCAGGTTTTCAGGAGACAGGAAAAGAAGGAAAGTAGAGAGAGATGAGAAACAGAAATGAAGAAAAACAAAAAGGAAAAAAGAAATGCTCCCGGAAATCTCTCCTGCATGGCACCATGGACCAGGGAAGTGGCTCCCCAGCTGCACAGCACTGCACAACCCATCTAAAGGGAGCAGGGATGGTACACGTCACCAGGTGTTCAGGAGAAAAGAAGGGAAGGATGGTAGAGAGAGACAAGAAATCGAGCAAAGAGAAAAAAAAAATCCCAAAGGAGCCCACTGATATGGTGTCATAGGCCAGGGAAGTGACTCCCAAGCTGTTAGGCATGGCACAGCCTATCTAGAAGGGGTAGAGACGGCATACAGTGGCAGGTATTCAGGAGACAGGAAAAGAAGGAAAGTAGAGAGAGATGAGAAACAAAGAAATGAAGAAAAAGAAAAAAAATGACCCCAAGGATCCCACAGGCATGGCGGCACAGACCGGGGAAGTGATTCCTCAGCCAAACGATGCTTCACAGCCTGTCAAGAAGAAGCAGAGATGGCACACGGAGCCAGGTGTTTGAGATAAAGAAGTGAAGGAGGTGAGAGAAAGAGAAGAAACCAAAAGAAGCTTAAAAAAGCAACAACAGCAACAAGAAAATGGCACCAAAGGAGCTGGCTGGTGTGGGTTGGGCAAATCCAAGCAGCGCGGAGCCAGCAACTCCCCAGTCAAGTGACTGAGGCCCACCAGGAAGCAGCAGAGGCCAAGGAGGGGGAAGAAGGGTGGGGGTTGGGAAAGTGTATATCACTGGTTACTGAGTGCTCTGTCTCCCGCTGGGAGCTCCGTAAAGCTGCCTTCTGACACTTCCTCTCTGCCCATCTCGGTGGGTGAGGAGTCCAAGATGGCGAATCTGTGCTGTGTTAGCTGATAGGGGACCTTCACTCTGTATCTTTCCTTGCTTCCTGTTCTCTATCGGTTTCTTATTCCATTTAGTGCTTAACTAAGTTCTTTATCTCTTCCTTTGATGCTTAGTGTTCCAGGATTGACATTTGTCCCTGTTGTACTTAGTTTTTCAGGTCTTTGCTGTGGAGGGACAGCGTGGTGCTTCTGTCTATAGCACCATGTTGGCTCTGCCTCTTTGAAGCACTTATTGATGAAGGTCAAAAACTACAGCTTTCAGTATGGATTACACCTCAACATAAAGAAAACAAAAATCCTCATAACTGGACCAATAAGCAACATTATGATAAATGAAGGAAATATTGATGTTGTCAAGGATTTCATTTTGCTCGTATCCACAATCAACAGTAGCAGTCAATAAATCAAATGATGAATTGCATTGGGCAAATTTGCTACAAAAGACCTCTTTAAAGTATTAAAAATGTCACTTTGAGGACTAAGGTGCACCTGACCCAAGCCATGGTATTTTCAATCACCTCATATGCATGTGAAAACTGAACAGTGAATAAGGAAGACAGAAGGATTGATGCCTTTGAATTACGGTGTTGGCAAAGAATACCGAATATACCATGGACTGCCAGAAGAACGAACAAATTTGTCTTGGAAGAAGTACAGACAGCATGATCCTTAGAAGTGAGGATGGCAAAATTTCAACTCATGTACTTTGGACACGTTATCAGGAGGGACCAGTCCCTGGAGGGCATCATGATTGGTAAAGTAGAGGATTGGCAAAAAAGAGGAAGACCCTCAATGAGATGCATTGACACAATGGCTGCAGCAATGGGATCAAACACAGCAATAATTGTGAGGACGGTGCAGGGCCGGGCAGTATTTCATTCTGTTGTACGTAGAGTCACTATGAGTCAGAACTGACTCAACGGCACCTAGCAACAAAACAATTCTCATCTCTACAACAACTATGTGACTTTAAATTTTCCTGTCTGATTCTCAATTTCTTAATTACTAAAGTAGACATAGTTGATTCTTGTTATTCACGGTAGTTATGTTCTATAAAGTCACCATGAGCACTGAATTAGCAAATACTGAACCACTGCTCCTAGAGAAATACATGGCTAGGTTCCTTTGAGCCCCTGATAACACAATTTTGTCCACCAATCAGTAGACAATCTTGTCTCATGTGTGTTTCTGTTTAATATATATTGTTTATTCATTAACATTAAACTCAGTCAACAGCACTATAACTTATGCATGAACGAAGCTTATCTAAGACATGTATGCTCTCTGTAAGGCACATCACAGCCTTCTTGCACTTAGGAAAACTTTACAGCACTTTGGCACTACATTTGGGGGGTCATTTCAAACACCTAAAAAAAAAGCACAAATATGTGAAACGTGGCACCAAATAGACCATGAAAAGGAAATTTGTTTACAGAATGAAAGCTGAAACAAGAAGGCAGAGTGTTGCTTTGCTCAACCTTAGCTGGGAATGTGCGTGTTGTGTCGAAGACTCAAACTTTTTGCTACCTTGCATATGTCTGTGAATGACCACAAAAGCACAAGTATCAATTTTGGTGTTACAAATAAATTTTAGCAAGGAGGTGAATTCATAAATATGGAATCTGTAGACAGTGAGGATGGACTGTACCTAAAAATACCTGCTCTGCATAACTTGCCAGGTTGGTAAACCTCAAATAAGAAATGTATGGAAAAGTGCTTACAAAACGTTATGCCTTATAAATTACTATTATTGTCATTATTGTTATCATTAGAGCAGTACTTTGCTCACTGTTTAGCTGTACCTTCAATATGATAAATACTATCATTTACTGGGTGCCATCTATGTGTACAATACGGAATAAATACATTTTCCCATTATTTTTCACCAACCTAAGAGTAAGATATTGATATCTTCGCTTTACAGATAATAAAATTGGTTCAGAGAAATAACAAAACTTGACAAGTGTCGCCCAGTTAGAAAATTACAGAGCTAAAATTGAACCCACATCTTCCCAACACCAGTATTAAAATGCATCAACACTATGAGAACAAAATAAAATATATATTATAAACATTTTAACCAAATAGTGAATACCAAATCCATTGCCATGATGTCAATTCCGACTCATAGAGACCCTATAGGACAGAGTAAAACTGTACCATAGGGTTTCCAAAGAGCAGCTGGTGGATTGAAACTGCCAACTTTTTGGTTAGCAGCCAAGCTCTTACCCACTATACCACCAGGGCTCCAAATACTGAATAGACACACTGAAAAGCATTAAGACTTGAAAATGAAATGCCCTCTTAATCCTTAAAGAGGTGTGGAGGATATTAGGAAGTAGAGATGCAGACAATATTCATCGCACCTCAGAACATTCAAGAACTACAGTGTCATAAACATAATGAGGCATCTACTTCCCTGAGTCCTCACCCAATGACAGCCAAGAATTGCACAAAGAACCATTGTACTACCCACAATGCCACAGAAGACACTATTTCAGAAGAAATGTATGAGGGATATTTTCTTTGTCTACACATGGAGCTTTCCCAGAAAGCGCAAAACAAAACCAAATGTTGAAACAAAGGAACAGTCTTTTTTCACAGTGGTGGAACCAGCTGAATTCCCCGGGTTCTTTTCTACTCTGGGTCTATCAAGGAATCCACTGCTTTTCATGGCAAGGAAGAGCAGTCCCTGTGCAAAGGAGACAGGTTAATAAGAGTCTCAGTGGTGGGGTTGCTTTAAAGATACTCAAGGCATCTACCAAGCACCTTCCCTCAGTGTTACCAAAGTGCAAACCAAAAACCAAGCCAGTTGCCCAATTTCAACTTATACAGAGCCCAAGTGTTTCAGAGTAGAACTGTCCTCCACAGGGTTTTCAATGGTAGATATTTCAGAAGTAGATCGAGATGCCTCTGGGTGGATTCGAACCACTCAGGGTTTTAAGCAGGGTGTGTTAACCATTTGCACCATCCACGGTCTGCACTGAAGCGCAAGACTTAGTTAAAACTGTGAGGAAGCCACTGTAAACCCTTCCCTACCCTCATCCCATATTTCAGATTCTTCTTGCTGGGAAAGTCCCATTTTTCCCTCCTCATGCCGGCCAGCTTTCTCCAACTTCCTCATCACCCTGGCTACGTACCAGTTTTTAATCATTTACACCTGAGAGTAAAAACAAACCATTTTGCTCCAGAGACATTTGTATTTGCGGTTTCCTCTCTAATATTGGGGCTGAGACACTCAGTCACCTAATCAAGGTAATTGTGGGGAGAAAGAGGAGGTGCTTTGGGTGGGAGAAACTGAGGGCCCTTTCTAATCTATAAAATCTCAGGGCTGAGGCTGGCCAACTTACTCCCCAGAGTGCAGGAAAAATGAGCGGGCAATTCCCCTTTCACTTGCCAGCAGTACACTTGAAGTCACACCATTTAATAGCTGAACATTTTGAGGAAGGAAATGTTGTGGCTACCTTGTCAGTGAGAAAAAAATATCCCATCAGGGATAGGTGGGCTGTTTTACTCACCACAAAGAGGAAATTAAAATTTTCCCACTGAAGTGTGCAGCTAAACCATTTTTAGGCCAGAAGTAATTAAGCGACAGTGAGAAAGAAAACAGACACAAATCATGAAAATTTATAATTACAAAACATATTTCAGTCTTAGACCTTTCAGCAGAAGGTGAGACAAGAGTAAAAACAGTCATCCTTTATACGTACACCTTATCCTTATCCACATTATGGATTTATCAAAAACAGAAAGTGCAATAGTGGTGAGGTTGGGGGTAAGGGAGTATTAGCTTTCCTTCACCCACTAGACTGTGATGGCCTTGAATGCAAACAGTGTAGTGTCATCTTTATATACTCAATGTTTGGCATGTAGGGGACCATGGAGAACATAAAGATTTCAACGTGTTTGTCAACTACAATCTACTGGTAGAGGCTACCAGGAGCTTTATGTTGAGGATTCCAAGGCTCAAAGGAAGAGAGCTAGGATCCATTAGTGCTGTCTTGTATAGGTGTGCTATGATCCTTAATGCTTTCTTCCATAGGTGTGCTTCGACTCATTAGTGATGTCTTTCATAGGTGTGCTGTAATTCATTAGTGATATCTTTCATGAGTATGCTATAATCTGTCAAAAACCTAAATTGCTTAGAGATACACCAAAAAATTATTGTAACAGGATCTATTTATTGTAAGTAGATACAATTGGAATGGGACAGTATCAACTAGGAGGCGCTCTGAAGAGGGAACAGTGAATGTGGGTAATATAGGTCATTGCTAATTTCTCAAAAGATAACATCGTAGCACGAGTAGAGTTGAGCAGGGCTTCAGAGTCCATAAGTTACAGAAACAGAATCACTAAGGAAATGCCATACGTCCTAAAACACAGCCTCTGGTCAGACCATGGAGTTCCTGCTTCTAGAAGCTGGCTACAGGTAGATAATTTTCAAAAGGTGCCAATGCCTAAGGCAAAATACTCTATGCTAAAGTGTTTACTAAGCTATTGTTTGACCTGAAGAAGGTGACTCCGTGACACCAGTTCCCAAGAGGTACAAATCCCCACGTGTCCATCAGTTTGTTGTACTGTGGGGGCTTGCATGTTGCCACAATGCTGGAAGCTATGCCACCAGTATTCAAATACCAGCAGGGTCACCCATGGTGGACAGGTTTCAGCTGAGCATCCAGATTAAGACAGAGTAAGGACCTGGCAGTCTAATTCTGAAAAGGTTTCACCAGTGAATACCTCATGAATAGCAGCAGAACATTGTTTAATATAGTGCCAGAAGATGAACCCCTCAGGTTGGAAGGCACTCAGAAGAAAACTGAGAAAGAGCTTCCTTCTCAGAGTAGAGTCGACCTTAATAATGTGAATGGAGTCAAGCTTTCTGGACCTTCATTTGCTGATGTGGCGTGACTCAAAATGAGAACAGCTGCAAACACCATTAATAATCGGAACATGGAATATACGAATTATGAATCAAGAAAAATTGGAAATTGTCAAAAATTAAATGGAACACATAAACATTGATATTCTAGGCATTAGTGAGCTAAAATGGACTGGAATTGGCTATTTTGAATTGGACAATCATATGGTCTACTATGCCAGAAACAATAACTTGAAGAGGGCTGGTGTTGCATTCATCATCAAAAAGAACACTTCAAGATCTATCCTGAAGTACAGTGCTGTCAGTGATAGAATAAATCCATACTCCTATGAGGAAAAACTGTTAATACGACTGTTATTCAAACTTACACACCAAACACTAAGGCTAAAAGTGAAGAAATTGAATATTTTTACCAACTTCTGCAGTCTGAAATTGATCGAACATGCAATCAGGATGCATTAATAATTACTGGAGATTGAAATGCAAAAGGTGGAAACAAAGAAGGATCGGTAGTTGGAAAATATGGCCTTGGTGATAGAAATGATGCCAGAGATTGCATGACAAAATTTTGCAAGACCAACTTCTTAATTGCAAATACCTTTTTTCACCAACATAAACAGTGACTATACAGGTAGACCTGGCCAGATGGAATACAGAGGAATCAAATTGACTGCATCTGTGGGAAGAGACCATAGAAAAGCTCAATATCATCAGTCAGAAGAAGGCCAAAGGCCGACTACGGAATAGACCATCAATTGCTCATATGCAAGTTCAAGTTGAAACTGAAGAAAATTAGGACACATTGACGACAGCCAAAGTATGACCTTGAGTATATCCCACCTGAATTTAGAGACCATCTCAAGAATAGATTAGAAGCGTTGAACACTAATGACTGAAGAGCAGACAAATTGTGGAATGACATCAAGGACATTATATGTGAAGAAATCAAGAGGTCATTAAAAAGACAGGAAAGAAAGGAAAGAACAAAATGGATCTCAGAAGAGACTCTGAAACTTGCTCTAGAGCGTAGAGTAGCTAGAGCAAATGGAAGAAATGATGAAGTAAAAGAGTTGAACAGATTTCAAAAGGCAGCTTGAAAAGACAAAGTAAAGTATTATAAAGACACATACAAAGACCTGGAGATGGAAAACCAATAGGGAAGAACACCCTCTGCATTTCTCGAGCTGAAAGAACTAAAGAAAAAGTTCAAGCCTTACATTGCAATGCTGAAGGGTTGGTTCTATGGGGAAGATATTAAACGAGTCAGGAGGCATCAAAAGAAGATGGAAAGAATATACAGAGTCACTACACAAAAAAGAATTGGTTGACATTCAACCATTTTAGGAAGTATCACATGAGCAGGAACCAATGGTACTGAAGGATGAAGTCCAAGCTACACTGAAGGCATCGGTGAAAAACAAGGCTCCAGGGATTAACGGGAAACCCTGGTGGCATAGTGGTTAAGAGCTACAGCTGCTAACCAAAAGGTCAGCTGTTCAAATCCACCAGGCACTCCTCAGACACCCTATGGGGCAGTTCTACTCTGTCCTTTAGGGTCACTATAAGTCAGAATCGGCTCAATAGCAAAAGGTTTGTTTGTTTTTAGTTTAGGGATTAACAGAATACCAATTGAGATGCTTCAACAGATGGATACAGCACTGGAAGTACTCACTTACCTATGCCAAGAAATTTGGAAGACAGCTGCCTGGCCAACCGACTGGAAGATATCTATATTTATGCTATTCCCAAGAAGGGTGATCCAACTGAATGTGGAAATTATCAAACAATATCATTAATATCACATGCTAGTAAAATTTTGCTGAAGATCATTCAAAAGAGGCTACAGCAGTATATATCAACAGGGAACTGCCAGAAATTCAAGCTGCATTCAGAAGAGGACACAGAACCAGGGATATCATTTCTGATGTCAGATGAATCCTGGCTGAAAGCAGAGAATACCAAAAAGATGTTTACCTGTGTTTTATTGACTATGCAACGGTATTGGACTGTGTGGATAACAACAAATTATGGATAACATTATGAAGAATGTGAATTCCAGAACACTTAATTGTGCTCAAGAGGAGCCCATGTATAGATCAAGAGGCAGTCGTTCAAACAGAACAAGGGGACACTGCGTGGCTTAAAGGCAGGAAAGGTGTGCATCAGGGTTGTATCCATTCACCATAACTGTACAATCTGTATGCTGAGCAAATAGTCCAAGAAGCTGGACTATATGAGGAACGGGGCACAAGGATTGGAGGAAGACTCATTAACAACCTGCGTTATGCAGATGACACAACCTTGCTTTCTGAAAGTGAAGAGGACTTGAAGCACTTACTGATGAAGATCGAAGACCACAGCCTTCAGTATGGATTACACTATAACATAAAGAAAACAAAAATCCTCACAACTGGACCAATAAGCAATATCATGATAAACAGGGAAAAGATTGAAGTTGTCAAGGATTTAATTTTACTTGGATCCACAATCAACACCCATGGAAGCAGCAGTCAAGAAGCCAAAAGATGCATTGCAAATTTTCTGCAAAAGGCCTCTCCACAGTGTTGATAAGCAAAGATGTCACCTTGAAGACTAAGATGGGCCTGACCCAAACCATGGTGTTTTTAATTGCCTCTTGTGCATGTGAAAGCTGATCAACGAATAAAGAAGACCAAAGAAGAACTGATGCCTTTGAATTGTGGTGTTGGAGAAGAATATTGAATATAACAGAGACTGCTAGAAGAACAAACAAATCTGTCTTGGAAGAAGTACAACAAGAATGCCCCTTAGAAGCAAGGATGGTGAGACTATGTCTCACATACTTTGGACATGTTGTCAGGAGAGATAAGTCCCTGGAGAAGGACATCATGCTTGGTAAAGTAGAGGGTCAGCTAAAAAGAGGAAGACCCTCAAAGAGATGGATTAAGACGGTGCCTGCAACAATGGGCTTAAGCATAACAACACCAGTGAGGATGGCATAGGACCGGGCAGTGTTCCGCTCTGTTCTACACAGGGTCGCTATGAGGGTGCCAACTGACCCGATGGCACCTAAAAACAACAACACAAGATTCAAAAGGATGCCTAATGGCAGATGGCCTGGGTGGGTAACCCCAATTCCATGAACCCAGAAATCTGGATTCTGGGAGAATCAAAACGATTTTGTTATTTTATTAGAGCTGTCTTCCATAGGGGCACTATGATCTGTTAATTTTGTCTTCCATGGGCATTAGCTGGGAGAGTGAGGGCACAATCCACCTTGTACTTCCCATCTCTTTGGTAAATACATTCAGTAAGTGACTTAGTGAGAAACAATGTATGTATTGCATTAGGCAAATTTGCTGTAAAAGGCCTCTTTAAAGTGTTAAAAAACAAAGACGTCACTTTGAGGACTAAGGTGTGCCTGACTCAAGCCATGATATTTTCAATTGCCTCATATGCCTGTGAAAGCTGGACAATGAATGAGGAAGACCAAAGAAGAATCGATGCATTTGAATTACGTTGTGGTCAAAGAATATTGAATATACCATGGACTTCCAGAAGAACGAACAAATCTGTCTTGGAAAAACTGTAGCCACAATGCTCCTTAGGAGCGAGGTTGGTGAGACTTCATCTCATGTATTTTGGACATGTTATTAGGAGGGACCAGTCCCTGGAGAAGGACATCATGCTTGGTAAAGAGTCAACAAAAAAGAGGAAGACCCTCAAAGAGATGGATTTACACAGAGGCTGAAACAGTGTCTCAAACTTGTGAGCCGTTGTGAGGATGGCACAGGAACAGGCAGTTCCTGTTGTACATAGGGTCACTATGAGTCAGAATTGATTTGATGACACCTAACATCAACAGCTATTCTATATATATTTAACATCGACAGCAAGTGATGACTGACTGAATGTATTTGTCTAAGTCAGTCTTTGGTGGAGAATAAGGTGAAAGAAATTTTGGCAATGTAAGAATTTATTCTTTGAGGTCCCAGGGGACTTCTCTACAGAAATATAAAATGACTTGTCCATGCTAGCTCAATGTCTGAATAATATCACACCATTTCCACCAAAGAGGGAAAGAGAGAAGAAAAAAACCCTCAGGCAGAAGAGTAAACATTTCTTTTCAGTAGCTGGTCACAGAACCAAAATTGAAGCGTGGGCTGCACTTCGTTTGATAGCAAGACAATCTGGCTATAGAGGACCTGCCATGAATTGAATTACGTCCTGCAAAAAAGGTGTGTATCAATTTGGCAGGGCCCTGATTCCCAGTATTGTGTGATTTTCCTATATGTTGTAAATCCTGCCTCTATGATGTTAATGAGGGAGGATGGGCAGCAGTTGTGTTAGTGAGGCAGGACTCTACCTACAGGATTGGATTGTGTCTTGAGGCAATCTCTTGAGATATAAAAGATAGAAGCAAGCAGAGAGAAGGGGGACCTCAAACCACCAAGAAAGAAGCACCAGGAGCAGAGCACGTCCTTTAGACCTGGGTTTCCTGTGCAGGGAAGCTCTTAGTCCAGGGGAAGATTGACAAGAAAGACCCTCCTCCAGATCCGACAGAGAGAGAAAGGAGCTGACACCCTGAATTTGGACTTTTAGCCCACTAGACCGTGAGAAAACAAATTTCTCTTTATTGAAGCTATCCACTTCTGGTGTTTCTGTCATAGCAGCACTAGATGACTAAGGCAGGGCCTGAGCTAGCAGAGGGCCCCAAAGTGAATGAAGTCTATATATTTACCCATTTTTTATATGGTCGCTGTGAGTCTGAATTGACTCGACGGCAGTGGGTTTGGGTTTATCTTCTTTTGGTTATACATCCTCAATAATACCATAGTTTCATAACGAAATCTCAGTGGAATTAAACTCAAATATCTCAAAATCATGTTATTCATTGCATTCATCTTTAATCACATGAGCGGATTGATCCAAACCTTCTGGCCTGACACACCTGGAGGCTGTTGACAATGGCAGTGATAGCAGCGGTGAGGTACTTCAAATGTGCTGGCAAAAAAAAGTTTTAAAAAAAGAACTACTTTGTCTACAAAACTTAGACCAGGCATCTTTCGGTTGGATGGGTCCTCAGGCCCCATTTTGAA
Organism: Loxodonta africana; assembly: GCF_030014295.1. NCBI lineage: Eukaryota > Metazoa > Chordata > Mammalia > Proboscidea > Elephantidae > Loxodonta > Loxodonta africana. The sequence goes on from NC_087344.1 coordinate 177,759,443, forward strand.
TGGCAAAGAGATTTCCTGAACAAGAAAAATTTTGCTTGATTCTTCCCCTATCTTTACCCCAATTTCAATGTAAACTCACAGCAAGACCTTTAATTTCTTTTTTCTTACAAAAGGATGATTGATTGCACCCAAATGAGAAAGGATATTCAGGTAGAGGAAAAGATAAATAGGCCTTCCTCTGCCCAAAAGAGATATGCAAACTCTTGTGTTTAGCTGTCTGGACAAGCCTATTCCCCACCCTCCACACACCACAGTCTCAGCTTTCAGTAGGGAATAATTACCAAAAATCTCCACGTGCATCAGGCATGAAGCACTGTGCAGCTGCCAAATACCTTCAGTGTAGTGGGAGTATCTAGTTTCCTTTAAAATGAGGTTATTATAGCAACTGTTCTCATACTGTCATGAAACCCTGATTAAATGCAGGAAAAACCTAAGTCTTTCTACCTTTTAACCACTACCCCGTCTGGAGAAAGAGAGACAACACAAAAAGGAATCAATACTGGGGAGTGGGAAGCTTGTCAGGAAGGTTTTCATGGAAGGGTAACCCTTGTGTTGAGTCTTGCAAGATGAGTGAATGTTCTGGAATTGTGGAAGAAGGGTTAACATGAGAAATGATTTAGAGGAGTGAAGCAACCAGGTATATAAGGCTCACGTCTTCCACATCATCGTCAGTCTCCGTCATGTGCTCATGATTTTGGATGGTGGGCATAAGAGCCTGAACTGTTTAAATAGTTTTTCTCTTCTACTCTCTTCTCAGCAGCTGGGGAGGCAGATCCATTCTAAGAAGATCCACCCTAGACAATGAGCAGTCTTTGGGGAGTTTTAAAGAAAGGATGACATGATCAGAGTTGTGTTTCAGAAAGATCGCTCAGGCAACAGTAAGAAGGATGAATGGCAGAAAGACCATTTAGAATTAAATGAAACAGCAAGAAAAGTTGGTAATCCGAACTCAGGGTCAGACCAACAAATGTGGGGAACATGAGTAGGCTAATTATTTGCTTAACCTACAAACCAATATTTCGTACATATTTGCTCAAGATTTGTTTACAGAATGGGCTGGGTGCTAATCCCCACTCAGCAAAAACAGAGCCCTATACTACCCGGAATCCACCTGCTTCCTAAGGTTTTCAGACATTTGGTGTATGTGCTAGGCTGAGGAGTTAATGGAGTGAAGCTACCATCCGTGGGATTATGACTGAAAGCCTTTAAGTCAGAATCCTGCCCAGGAGGAAAAATAACAGCAGTGCCATGGGGCCTCGGGTAGCTGTTACTGAACAAGTCCCATGAAGGTTTTAGGCTTCACCCCAAAGTCTTCTCAATGTACTTCTTTCAACCAATGCAGTATCCTCGTGAGAGGATTTCTGGCACATACAAGATTTTGAGTGATCTTTAAGCACCTTGTAGATTAGCATCCCAGACTCTCAGATGGCTTGGCCTATCCCTTAAACTAAATCAAAACACAGTATTTAGGTAGGAGAGAATTGATACAGGCACTATTAAAGAAGGAGAATCCTCAGACAAGCACAGGGTTAGGCAGAGAAAAAAGAGTCAGCAATTGACAGTGAGAAAGAAGATTTGGAAAGGTAGGAGAAGAAACTTGAAAGACTTGGGTCTTGGAAGCTATATTAAACAAGGTTGACTAACAGCCCCTAAATCTTAGTGGCTTAACATACAAAAGTCTCACACACACACAAAATACAATGTAACTTCTAGTAGGGAGACCCTCCTGTAAAGTTCTCCTCGAAGTGTTAACGTACAGACCCAGGATACTTCCACATTGTGGCTCTGATATTCTGTGGTTTCAAAGTTGCCCTGGTGTCAGTTGGCCAGCAGGTGTTTAGAGGATCATGCACCTCAGCTCAGAGATGATGCTCATCACTTCCTCCCACGTTCTATTGGCGATAACTAGTCACAGTACCCACTAGATGTAAAAAAAAAATGTAGTCCCTGGCTAGGGATTGCTTTCCAGAATCTGTATACCATGGAAAACCAAAAAACCAAACCAATAGCCATCAAGTCTATTCCAACTCATAGCAACCCTATTGGATGGAGTAGAACTGCCCCCATATGGTTTCCAAGGAGCAGCTGGTGGATTTGAACTGCTGACCTTTTGGTTAGCAGCCAAGCTCTTAACCACAGTGTCACCAGGGCTTCGTACACCACGGAAATGGAATATAAATTCAGTGATCATCCAACCAACTCTGCCATAGAAGCCAAGGGAAGATGAAGTTCAAACACTTGAGTGTTTCCTGCAAAAGCTGGAGTCTGTGTAAGGCAGAAACCTGTCAGAGAAGGAAAACTCAAATATTTTCCACTAAAATGATAGAAAAGTGGTAAGGCTGCACCCTGTCAAAGATGGAAAACTTGTGAAACCCAGAAAAAAACAAGGAAGTCCCGGAGAGTTTCGGCTCTCCTGGGCTCACTGTATTTAAAAAATTTTGTAAAGAAACTCAACCTTGTGCAATGTTGTGTTGTTGTTAGGTCCCATAGAGTTGGTTCTGATTCATAGATATCCAATGTACAACAGAATGAAAACACTGCCCAGTCCTGCACCATCCTCACAATCATTGTTATGTTTGAGCCCATTGTTGTAGCCACTGTGTCAATCCATCTAGTTGAGGGTCTTCCTCTTTTTCAATGACCTCTACTTTACCAGCCTTGTGTAATAGTATCTAATATTTACCAGTCATAAATCCTTCCAAGAGAAGATAAGGTTATACATAAATAGATAATATGACCTTTTTCATATTCTTTTATATATTATCTAATTTAATTGAATGAATAGCCACAGAATAATATGTTTTCAAGCTGACCTTCAAGCTGTTTTGGTTTGAATTGTGTCTCCCAAAAATATGTGTTGTAAATAATCCATATACATGTGGATGTAATCCCATCTGGGAATAGGGGGGAAACCCCAAGTTCTGCTCAGAGTGACTCAGATTGGCCAATAAATGAGAGACGGAGGGAGGAGAACAGAAAAGTCATTTTTATTTTGTTGCACAAGGAAAAGAGTCAGTCGGAGCTGCTGCCCCAAGACTGCTCCTCCAGGGCAGTTATGTTATGTGCTTTGATATGTTAATTAGTTCATTTCAGTGTAGGGTATGTCTTAAACCAATCACTTCTGAGATATAAAAGGAACAGATTAGGTACAGAAGCAAGCAAGCAAGCAGGCACAAATGGGAAAAGACTAATGCCATGAGGAGATCACCAAGGAACCAAGGAAGAGAAGCTGAGAAAAAAACAAGAATTTTCCCCCAAAGCGGACAGAGAAAGCCTTCGCCTAGAGACAGCATCCTAAATTCAGACTTCTAGCCTCCTAAACTATGAAAAAAAAAAAATTCTGTTCTTTAAAGCCACCCAGTTGTGGTATTTCTGTTGTAGCAGCACTAAGAAGATAAGACAAAATCGAATGGCGGGTGAATCCCACAGGTCTTCAGGTTTAGATGTGAAAGGTAACTGGATTTCTTTAAGACTTTGACTTCTTGCTTTCAGATCTGAATAAATATCCCAAATTTTGGCTATTTGATCCAGCACAAAAAGTGAAGCAGAATGTCAGTGGGAGACAAGTATAACAATAAATCATATATACACAATATGACACTACTTTTTCAGAAATATATGATACATATACACAGATATGTGTGTGTGTGTATATATGTTTATATAGAGATATCACTAAAAAGAACTGCCAGAAGAACAAACAAACCTGTCTTGGAAGAAGTACAGTCAGAATGTTCCTTAGAAGAGAGGAGTACTTTGAATATGTTATCAGGAGGGGACCAGTCCCTGGAGACGGACATCATGCGTAGTGAAACAGAGGGTCAGTAAAAAAGAGGAAGACCCTCAGTGAGATGGATTGACACAGTGGCTGCAACGAAGAGCTCAAACATAGCAACGATTGTAAGGATGGTGCAGGACCTCGCAGTGCTTCGTTCTGTTGTACACAGGGTCGCTATGAGTTGGAACCAACTCAACAGCACTTAACAACAACATTGCTAAAAAAATTTAACAACCATCTGCTCTAAGCAGTGTGATTACAAGAAATGGTTGCTTTCTCCTGTATACTTGTCTTCTTTCTCCAAAGTGCACTTTAGTAAGTATATATTAGGTTTACAATTCACCAGTCTAGAAAGAAACAAGGCTGTGGATTTTGTTAACCTTAAGGAAAAAAAAAAAAAGTTTCCAAGGTATATGCAATAGAGGATCTCTGAAGTACATCTTCCTCCCCAAGATTTTTTTCTTTTCCATGCAAGTACATTTGATACTTTGTAACCTGAAGCTACTTAATACTTCTGTATGCTTAATTGTCTGCTGTAGTTTGACATTATCAGAGGAACAGAAGGTGAACCTCTTGCCAAAGAACGTCCCAGATAAACAACTTCTTCAGGGATTTTAACCTTCCTAACAGATATTTCTGTCACAGAGGGCACAGAGGAAGTGACAGGATGTCCAAGTAAAATATGCAACAATGGCCTGAAGCACGTTTGTGAAACTACCCCCGAAGCCCTGACAAGCACAGTGCTGTACTGTATTCTTTTTTCTTTTTTGCCTTTTTGCCTTCTACTCTTCTGACCCTTTTGATTTCATTATTTGTCTGTTCTTCCTCAGTTGTCTCTGCAGCATCCTCTAAGACAGTTATTGGGCAACAGGGAACATGAGGCCAATGTTCATCTTATAAAAACATAGAGCCCAGTACAAAGTAAGCACTTAACAATTTTTTAAAAAAACACAGCCAAGATTGAAGACTAAAAAGGGAGTCATTGTAATAGCAATGTAGGGAGTAGCTAGTTGTTCAATTTAACCCTGATTTCAGAGGGGCTTCAGTGGTACCAAATCTGTAAACTCTTAGGAGGAACAGAAACAGAACAATTCATTGTCTTTGTCCTTTTCAGTAAGGAAAACCATTATAAACACAGTCGAACGCTTTGCTTTATACACTTATACAAGTGTTACAGTATATATAACTCTAATATAAAACTTCCTCATTTTTTCTCTGATTCAATCACAACTCTTCTTTAATTACTTTTTATATAAATTCCCCAAAGTGACTTACAGTCCCAGAGTGTCTGAACTAGGTTTTATAACTTCTCTATATATCATGGGTAGAGGTAAGCACTTTGCCAGGAACATGCTAGTTGCTTAATATATACGTGTTGATGTGTTTTTTAACCAAAGAAATATGTGTCCTTTTTAAACAACAACGACAAAAAATGTTCTGAAAGTCTAAAAGATTTTCGTAGAAAACAAAAACAACCCACAATCCCCTGTACACACCTCTACCCCTAGGTAACTACTTTGCGTTCTTACAGCCAGTTCTTCTGGTATTTCTTTCCATATTGCTTTCCAATACATGTATTATGTCTTCATTTATCACATTCACATCTTCTCTATTGACATCGTGCATTGGTAGAGGACCTAATGCCCTTACACTATCACTTCTCACAAATATCACAATTTTTGCTAAAAGAAATAATCAATGGTTATATTGCAGTGATTAAGGCAGAGATCCCCAGGCCACTGCCTCAAGTAGCTTTGAGTCAGAATCCTGTTTCCTTTGCTTGGCCTGGTGATACATGAAGCTATATGTAAACCCCACTGCACCTGTGTGGTATGATTAAGAATGTTGCTGACGTAACTTGTATGAACTTTCTACCTATAAACCCCTTAAAAGTAACCTTCCCCCTCGCCCTGGAGGAGTAGTCTTGGCGTAGCAGCCCCATCTGACTCTTTTCCTTGTGAAAGAAATAAAAGTGACTTTTCTGCTCTCCTACCTTGGTCTCCCATATATTGGCCAATTCAAGTCACACCAAGCAGAACTTGGGGTTTCCACCCAGTGATATGATGATGTAAATGTTCTTCTATTGTGCCAAAGCATATGCAAGAGTTACATTTTTTTCAACAACCTTCTGTTTTCTTTTTTCATTTCCAAAGTTTTCTATGTGACTAATTTCTCCCTCATATCTGTCAAATGCTTGTCTATATTATTTTCATGAACTCTTTTTTGCTTTCCCCTACAGCTCTCCCTTCTGCATTTCTGCCTCCTCATGCACAACTGTAGTTCTGGGTTGCCTGCCCTTGGTTACTATTCCTTATCTTGTTGTTTCCCAAGATTTGTCTTCGTATTTCTCGTTTGACTCGTCCCCCAGTAGCTTTCTATGACAGGATGCATTGCAGTTACATTTTTTTTGAAAACTTGTATATCTGAAAACAGTTTTTCCACATTTGATACTTGAATAAGAACGGGCCAGAGGTCAGTTTATAGCAATAAATAGATGAATTCCTAGAAAAACACTACGTACCTAAACTAACACAATCAGAAGTAGAACAACTAAATAGACCCATAACAAAAAAAGAGACTGAAAAGGTAATCAAAAAACTCCCAACAAAAAAAAGCCCTGGCCCGGACGGCTTCACTGCAGAGTTCTACCAAACTTTCAGAGAAGAGTTAACACCACTACTACTGAAGGTATTTCAAAGCATAGAAAAGGATGGAATACTACCTAACTCATTCTATGAAGCCAGCATATCCCTGATACCAAAACCAGGTAAAAGCACCACAAAAAAAGAAAATTACAGACCTATATCCCTCATGAACTTAGATGTAAAAATCCTCAACAAAATTCTGACCAAGAGAATTCAACAACATATCAAAAAAATAATCCACCATGACCAAGTAGGATTTACACCAGGTATGCAAGTTTGGTTCAATATTAGAAACAAAAACTAATGTAATCCACCATATAAATAAAACAAAAGAAAAAAAACCACATGATCTTATCAACTGATGCAGAAAAGGCATTTGACAAAGTCCAACACCCATTTATGGTAAAAACTCTCAGCAAAATAAGAATAGAAGGAAAATTCCTCAACATAATAAAAAGCATCTATACAAAGCCAACAGCCAACATCATTCTAAACAGAGAGAGCCTGAAAGCATTTCCCTTGAGAACAGGAACCAGACAAGTATGCCCTTTATCACCGCTTTTGTTCAGTATTGTACCGGAAGTCCTAGCCCGAGCAATTAGGCTAGACAAAGAAATAAACGGCATCCCAATTGGCAAGGAAGAAGTAAAATTATCTCTATTTGCAGACAACGTGATCTTATACACAGAAAACCTTAAGGAATCCTCCAGAAAACTACTGAAACTAATAGAAGAGTTCAGCAGAGTATCAGTATACAAGATAAACATACAAAAATCACCTGGATTCCTCTATATCAACAAAAAGAACATTGAAGAGGAAATCACCAAATCAAGACCATTCACAGTAGCCCCTAAGAAGATAAAATACTTTGGAATAAATCTAACCTAAGATGTAAAAGGCCTATACAAAGAAAACCACAAGGTACTACTGCAAGAAACTAGAAGGGACCTATATAAGTGTAAAAACATACCTTGCTCATGGATAGGAAGACTTAACATTATAAAAATGTATATTCTACCAAAAGCCATCTATACATACAATGCACTTCCGATCCAAATTCCAATGACATTTTTTAATGTGACGGAGAAACAAATCACCAACTTCATATGTAAGGAAATGAAGCCCCAGATAAGTAAAGCATTACTGAAAAAGAAGAAGAAAGTAGGAGGCCTCACTCTACCTGATTTTAGAACATATTATACAGCCACAGTAGTCAAAACAGCCTGGTACCGGTACAACAACAGGCACATAGACCAATGGAAGAGAATTGAGAACTCAGATATAAATCCAACCACATATGAGTAGCCAATATTTGGTAAAGGCCCAGTGTCAGTTAATTGCAGAAAAGATAGTCTTTTTAACAAATGATGCTGGCATAACTGGATATCCATCTGCAAAAAAATGAAACAAGACCCATACCTCACACCATGCGTAAAAACTGACTCCAAATAGATCAAAGATCTAAACATGAAGTCTAAAATGATAAAGATCATGGAAGAAAAAATAGGGACAATGTTAGGAGCGCTAATACAAGGCATAAACAGAATACAAAACATTACTAAAAATGACGACGAGAAACCAGATAACTGGGAGCTCCTAAAAATCAAACACCTGTGCTCATCTAAAGACTTCACCAAAAGAGTAAAAAGAACTCAGACTGGGAGAAAATTTTCAGCTACATCTCCGACCAGCACCTGATCTCTGAAATATACATGATTCTGCTAAAACTCAACTACAAAAAGACAAACAATCCAATTAAAAATTGGGCAAAGGATATGAACAAGCACTTCACTAGAGAAGATATTCAGGTGGCTAACAGATACATGAGAAAATGCTCTCGATCATTAGCCACAAGAGAAATGCAGATTAAAACTACAAAGAGATTTCATCTCACTCCAACAAGGCTGGCATTAATCCAAAAAACACAAAATAATAAAAGTCGGAGAGGCTGTGGAGAGATTGGAACACTTATACAATGTGAGTAGGAATGTAAAATGGTACAATCACTTTGGAAATCAATTTGGCATTTCCTTAAAAAGCTAGAAATAGAACTACCATACAACCCAGCAATCCCACTCCTCAGAATATATTCTAGAGAAATAACAGCCTTTACAAGAACAGATATATGCACACCCATGTTTATTGCAGCTCTGTTTACAATAGCAAAAAGCTGGAAGCAACCAAGGTGTCCATCAACGGATGAATGGTTAAATAAATTATGGTATATCCACACAATGGACTACTACGCATCGAAAAAGAACAGTGATGAATCCGTGAAACATTTCATGACATGGAGAAACCTGGAAGGCATTATGCTGAGTGAAATTAGTCAGTTGCAAAAGGACAAATATTGTATAAGACCACTATTATAAGATCTTGAGAAATAGTTTAAACTGAGAAGAACACATTCTTTTGTGGTTATGAGAGGGGGGAAGGGGAGGAGGGAGAGGATTATTTACTGATTAGATAGTAGATAAGAACTACTTTAGGTGAAGGGAAGGACAACACTCCATACAGGGGAGGTCAACACAACTGGACTAAACCAAAAGCAAAGAAGTTTCCTGAATAAACTGAATGCTTCAAAGGTCAGCAAAGCAGGGGCAGGGGTTTGGGGACTATGGCTTCAGGGAACATCTAAGTCAATTGGCAAAATAAATCTATTAAGAAAACATTCAGCATCCCACTTTGAAGAGTGGCATCTGGGGTCTTAAACGCTAGCAAGTGGCCATCTAAGATGCATCAACGAGTCTCAACCTACCTGGATCAAAGAAGAATGAAGAACACCAAGCTCACAAGGTAATTATGAGCCCAAGGGCAGAAAGGGCTACATGAACTAGAGACTACATCATCCTGAGATCAGAAGAACTAGATGGTGCCCAGCCACAACCGATGACTGCCCTGACAGGGAGCACAACAGAGAACCCCTGAGGGAGCAGGAGAGCAGTGGGATGCAGACCCCAAATTCTCATTAAAAAAAAACCAGACTTAATGGTCTGACTGAGACAAGAAGGACCCTGGTGGTCAGGGTCCCCAAACCTTCTGTTGGCCCAGGACAGGAACCATTCCTGAAGCCAACTCGTCAGACATGGATTGGACTGGACAATGGGTTGGCAAGAGATGCTGATGAGGAGTGAGCTACTTGCACCATCTGGACAGTTGAGACTATGTTGGCATCTCCTGTCTGGAGGGGAGATGGGAGGGTAGAGGCGGTTAGAAACTGGCAAAATGGTCACAAAAGGAGAGACTGGAAGAAGGGAGCGGGCTGATTCATTAGGGGGAGAGTAAATGGGAGTATGTAGTAAGATGTATATAAGTTTATATGTGAGAGACTGACTTGATTTGTAAGCCTTCACTTAAAGCACAATAAAAATTATTTAAAAAAAAAAAAAAATGGGCCAGTGAAATGAGGACATCAGAAAATTTTTCAGAAAAGACACACACAATATTAGAAATAAATATATGGATGTTAATACTCTGCTCATGAAAAAAGAAAACATGTGGTAAGGAGTCTTTAAGCTTCTAAGACACCTGGGCATGGGGACATGCTAACTCCCATTTGTACATTGAAGCCACTGTATCTAGTCAGATAGAGTTCTTTGCCTCCAAGCAATGAAAGCCAACTTAAATAAAAAGGGTGTCTATTGATGGGGTATTGGAGATGTTACATAATGGACAAAAACAAGACATAAGCCGGGAAGCTCTGGATATCCAGGCAGGAGGGACTACGTTGCCATGCCATTGCTGTTGGATTAAATGTATTCAATCAATTAAAATACACATGCACACACACACACAAGACCTAGCACATTGAAGAAAGCTATTGAAATAAAAAATAAAAAGTGTTTTTTAAATTTTATTTATTTTATACAGTACATAAAATACAAATTTATGTATCCATTTTAACTGTTTGTTTTCTTTCTGCTATCAAAGGAATAAACCAGGGCATGCTGTTTGGTTGTTTTGTTTTTAAGAAAATTTAGGCAAAAATAAAATTTCAAGATTGGAAGTGAGGCTGAGAGAGAGGGAGAATAAGAAACAGCCAAAGACCTCTGGGAGACTGCTCCATGCTGAGGCAGTATTGAATTGACACAGAAGCCTATCAAGAAGAAACTTTCCACCATTCTTATTACACAACTGTTAGTTAGCAGCCTATTGTCTCTGTTGGATTTTTGAATAAATAAATGTTTACATGATGTGAACTGTATCCAACTATTATTTGCAAGAGATGATAAAGTGCTGACTAATACCATCTTTAGCGAGGACATTGAAAACTTTCTTATCCAGGAAGACAATACTTAACAGGTCAAGTTTAACCAGTGATTGCCCGTGTTTAAAACAAAAGAGTAAAGTAGTGATAATAATAACAACCTTCACAACAATTTGTGGAAAAATTTAAAATTCAAGGACCAGGACGACTAAGTCTTCTAAGTGTAATGAAACTTGAAATATTTTATGTTGTTTATCATGCCACACAAATATATAAAAACCCATGCACACAATTTTGTTATGTAACTCTCATATAGGAAACCCTGGTGGCATAGTGGTTAAGTGCTACAGCTGCTAACCAAAGGGTCAGCAGTTCGAATCTGCCAGGTGCTCCTTGGAAACTCTATGGGGCAGTTCTACTCTGTCCTACAGGGTCGCCATGAGTCAGAATCGACTCTACAGCACTGGGTTTGGTTTTTGGTTTGGTATGTAACTCTCATATGGTAACAAAATCTGTGGCAAGCAATTTACTATTTCTTCCATCGGAGTATCTCTGGTCATTTTCTTTTCTTTAAGTTTTTTAATTGTTTTTCTCATTATTAAAATAAACATTTACATAGAAAGTACATACAAGTATAAACAAGCAGAAATAAAATTCTCATTAACATCTTGGCATATGTTACTAGCTTTTTTTTTCTGAATTCTTTACATAACTAAAATATGGTATATAAATTTAGAATCTTGATTTTTTTCCGCACTTACTCTTTGGACACAAATTTTTGACCTATTTCAGATTGTTCTCTTATAATACACTTTAAGCATCTTAACATATATAGCCAAACTACTTTCTAGAAACCCTGTACCCATTTACTCACCGACATTTGATGAAAATGCCCATTTTATTTCACTTTAATCAGCACTGGATTTTTTCTTAATTCTTTGCTAATCTGAAAGACAGAAATGTAGTTTCCTTTTTGTTTTAATTTACATTTATTTGAATCCTGTCCTTGTTGTTGTTAGGTGCCATCGAGTTGGTTTCAACTAATATCGACCCTATCTACAACAGAACAAAACCCTGCCTGGTCCTGCGCCATCCTCACAATCACTGTTATGCTCAAGCCTATCGTTGCAGCCACTGTGTCAAACTAGTTAAGTTTTTTATAACTACCATTGCCGTACAGTTGATTCTGACTCACAGTGACCCTATAGGACAGTAGAACTGCCCCATAGGATTTCCAAGGAGTAGCTAGTGGATTGCAACTGCCAGCCTTTTGGTTAACAGCCAAATACTTAACCACTGCATCACCAGGCTTCTGTTTTACTACTGGCTAATTATATTTTTTCATTTGAATTACTGACTCACGTCCTTTGCCCATTTACCTCTCAAGGTCTTACTTTTTTTTTTTTTAATCATTTTTTATGAGTCCTTAATACATTAAGAAACTGTCTATCATGTTTCCTGCAGATACCACACTTCCTTGATTCTAAGTTGTCACTGATGTAAGACACACTTTAATAACACCTTTTAAGAAATAAAAAAAGAAATACTGTATTCATGAGATGTTGATTATTAGACACCTTGACTTCAGAAATGTTAAAAAGTAGTCAAGGAAAAATTTTCTGTGTAGAGTTAGCTCTAAATCAATTCAGTATGAATGTACTGTGGACCCTGATAATTGATCATATCATGTGATGAGCATTGCTACTGGAGAGAATAATATGACCCAATGTTTAAAAGGTTATCCAGTTTGATAAAATGCATAGATTTTAATATAGCTCATTAAAATATTTAATCAGTGGCAATTGCCTGAATTTGGATCATAAATTACTGAAAGCCATTTAATAAGTGCTGCTTGATGATGTAGAAATTGATGGGCAAGAACTCTGCTGTGAGTTCTAATGTTCCATGTTGCGTTATGATGAGCTAGATTATTTTGGTTATTATCAGGAGACTTAAACAGATATAAAGCCAAACCAAACCCATTGCCATCAAGTCAATTCTGACTCAGAGTGACCCTATGGGACAGAGTAGAACTGGCCCATAGGGTTTCCAAGGAGTGCCTGGTGGATTCAAACTGCCAACCTTTTGGTTAGTAGCTATAGCTCTTAACCACTACGTCGCCAGGGTTCCCTATTACATATAAAAAACACACCAAAAAACCTAAACCAAATCCGTTGCTGTCGAGTCAATTCTGACTCATAAGGACCCTATAGGACAGAGTAGAACTGCCCCCATAGGGTTTCCAAGGAGCGCCTGGTGGATTTGAACTACCGCCTCTTGGTTGGCAGCCAAACTCTTAACCACTGAGCCACCAGGGCTCCATACAGACAGACATACATACATAAGTCTATATATGTTTATATAGAGAGACAGGGACCTTTGAGCATGTATGTGTATGTATGGGCATATATGTGTATGTGTGTATATATGTATATATATATACACATATGTATATTATATTTATATATAGGTTCAAAATTAGAAAAGCTGTATAGCGATGTCGTATCCTTTCACCTTAAATATTAATCTTTATGCAGAACAAATAATCCAAGAAGTTAGACTCTACAAGGAAAAACATGGCATCAGATTGGAGAAAGACTCATTAACAACCTGTGATATGTAAATGATACATCCTTGTTGGTCAAAAATGAAGATGACTTAAAGCACTTACCAATAAAGGTCAATTATTACAACCTTCAGTTTGGATTACACCTGAACATGAAGAAAAAAAAATCCTCACAACTGGATCAATAAATAATGTCATGATAAACGAAGAAGAAATTGAAGTTGTCAATGAGTTCATTCTACTTGGATCAGCAATCTGTGGCCGTGCAACCAGCAGTCAAGAAGTCAAACAACATCTTGAATTGGACCAATCTGCTGCAAAAGACCTTGCTAAAGTGTTAAAATGCAAAGATGCCATTTTGATGACTAAGGTGCCCCTGACCCAAGCCATGGTCTTTTCAACCACCTCATACACATGCGTAATCTGGACAACGAGAAAGGAAGACAGAAGAGCTGGTGCACCCAAATTGTGGTGTTGGGTGAAAATATTGAATATACTATGGACTTCTACAAGACCAAAAAAAAAGTCTCGGAAGAAATATAACCAAAATACTCCTTAGAAGCAAGGACGAAGAGACTTCAGCTCACTTACTTTGGATACATCATCAGGAAGGACGAATCACTAGAAAAGGACATCACGTTTGATAGAGGGTCAGCAAAAACAAGAGAAACCTTCCCTGAGATGGATTGACACATCAGCCACAACAATGGACTCAAACACACCAACAATCGAGAAGATTGTCCAGGCCCGGCAACATTTCGTTCTGTTACACATAAGGTCATCGTGAGTCAGAGGCAACTCAAAAGCAATAATAGCGATCCTATACTTATCTATACTGGGGCCCTGGTGGCTACGAGGAAACCCTAGTAGCATAGTGGTTAAGTGCTACCCCTGCTAACCAAGAGGTCGGCAGTTCAAATCCACCAGTTGCTCCTTGGAAACTCTACGGGGCAGCTCTACTCTGTCCTATAGGGTCGCTATGAGTCACTGTCGACTCAGCTGCAGTGGGTTTGGTTTTGGTGGCCAGAAGTCAGAATCAACTCAACAGCAATGGGTTTGTTTTCTTTTTTGGTTTTAGTGGCACAGTGGTTAAGTGTTTGCCTGCTAACTAAAAGGTTGACAGTTCGAATCCACCATCCGCTCCTTGGAAACCCTAGAGGGCAGTTCTACTCTGCCTTATAGGGTAGCTATGAGTTGGAATCAACTAGATGGCAATGGGTAACAGATATATACACACAGTTGCCATCAAGTCAATCCCAGCTCGTGGTGACCCCATGTGTTTCGAAATAGAACTGCCCTGCGTGGGGATTTCAGAGGCTGTAATCTTCAGGAGTAAATCATCAGGATTTTCTTCTACAGCACTGCTGAGTATATTCGAATTGCCTTTTGGTTAGTTGTTATTAGGTGCTGTTGAGTTGATTTTGACTCATAGAGACTGCATGTGGCCAAGTAGAATTGCCCCATAGGGTTTCCTTGGCTGTAATCTTTGTGGAAGCAGATCACCAGGTCTTTCTCCTGCGGAGTTGCTGGGTGGGTTCACACTGCCAACCTTTCACTTGGCGGGCATGAGCTTAAACATTTGTGCCACCAAGGCTCCTACAGTAGAGTGCAAACTGTTTGCTCCACCCAGGGACCTATTACATATATACCAAAAAAAAAATCCATTGCCATCAAGTTGATTCCAACTCATAGCAACCCTATAGGACAGAGTAGAACTGTCCCATAGGATTTCCAAGGAATGGCTGGTGGATTCAAACTGAGGGCCTTTTGACTAGCAGCCAAGTTCTTAACCACTATCCCAATGAGCCATTAATGTTGAGTGTTTAACAACTATAAAATTTGCCATAGGGCCACTTTCCAGAATTCTTCCCATGTCCAAAGTCCACCAAGATCCATAGGAATTCATAAAAAAATATAGTTTTGAAATTTGAGGATTTACTGATGTGGAGTTAGATATGTCAAACTTGTTATAATGGCATAACCTAATTTGGCTTGGTTCTGGAAAAATGGCCCTGTGGCACATTTAACAGATGTTAAACATTCAACATTAATGGCTCATTACATAAGTAATGGAGCCCTGGAGATGCAGTGGTTAAGAGCTCAGGCTGCTAACCAAAAGGTTGGCAGTTCAAATCCACCAGCTGCTCCTTGAAAACCCCATGGGGCAGTTCTACTCTCCTCCAGGGTTGCT
The DNA here is from genome assembly GCF_030014295.1 of Loxodonta africana. Lineage (NCBI taxonomy): Eukaryota > Metazoa > Chordata > Mammalia > Proboscidea > Elephantidae > Loxodonta > Loxodonta africana. Next base: position 177,774,830 of record NC_087344.1, read on the forward strand.
ATGAGTCAGAACTGACTCCACGGCAATGAGTTTGGTTTTGGGTTCTTATTGAATAAGAGCAGTTCTTGTATCAAAGGTCCAAATGCAGTACTGTAATTATCCTGCCTCACTTTTCCTTGGTTCTGGATCGTTGTGCAATCCCCCACAATAAAAGTAATTACAGGTAGCATTTATTGAGTGCGTATTAATGTGCTAATCACTGTGGAAGACTTCTCTTAATGAAAAGTAGTCCAAGAAGATCCCATAGAATCAGCTTACTTTTTAGGTCATTTCAATATTTATTAAGCACCTCCTGTGTGCCAGGCACTGTTCTGTGTGCCAAGGATACTGAAGCAAACAAGAGTGACAAGGCCCCTGATCTCATGGTACTTACATTGTGGTGGGTTTGGGGTGAGGTACAGACAATAAACAAGTTAACAAATAAATAAGAAAACAACAGAGTCTGATAAGTGCCCTGAAGCAAATAAAATAAGGTGTGTGGTGTGGCTGCTGGGGGTGTTGCTTTAGTTGGGATTGTCAGGGAAGACCTGTCTGAGGAGGTGTATATTGATAGAGTCCCAGGACAATCTCTTGAGTCCCAGGCTCTCCTGTGTCTGCCACTTTATCACAAAGCTTTCTCCATATGACTGCCAGACTATGCTTTAAATTAATTGAAGTCTCTTGGTCTTGCATTAAAAGCAGGCTACTGTAACTTATTTATAATGTTACTGTTTACATTTAGATATAATTATTATTTGAAATGTAAGATAATGGTTGGCTTTTAGTGATATAATTCGAAAAGGATCCTGGATACATTCTAAAGAGGCAGCCTGGTTGATCTTCATAGATAGCAATAACTACCCCAGTACGCTTCTTAAACAAAAGGCCCTCTGGGCTATACTTCCAGGGCAGCCACCCACTGAGGCCCACTGGTGGAATAACTAGTTTCTTAGGGTTTCATGGCTGCCAAAATGAAGCTCACTTCAGTCTCACTTCTACGTTGTGGTCCATCTTTTGCCAGGAATGATGAGAAAATGTAACCTGGTCTCCCACTAAACTAGGGACCTGTGGGTCTAGGCATTGCAGGAGGGAGCAACAATGTATGCTTGTGTTTTGCTCATAATTAGTGAAGCTATATTTTCTGAGTAAAGGTCATTCTACTTTTTGTCTTTAGCCGGCATAACTCAGTCTCACTCACTTTATCCTAATCCCAATCCTGTTGGATTTTGTCCTTGTTTAAAATTTTGATCATCATGGGTTTTTTAATTAATTATTTTTTAAATATTGCACTAAAACAATGTTTACCTTGATACCTAACTTTTTAGCTCTCTGTTACAGATTGAGTTGTGTTCCCCAAAAATACGTGTTGTAAATCCTAACCTCTATGCCCGTAGGTTATAATTCCTTTTGGAAATGGGTTTTCTTTGTTATGTTAATGATGCAGGATTAGTGTAGGGTGTATCTGGAGTCAATCTCTTTTGAGATATAAAAGAGATTAAACAAGTAAGCGAGAGAAGCAGAGATGAGGGAAGAGAGATGCCAAGCTACATGGAGATCACTCAGGAGCAGAAGCTCAAACAGACAAGGACCTCCCTCCAGAGCAGACAGAGAAAGAAAGCCTCCCCTAGTCCGGCACCCTGAATTCAGACTTCTAGCCTCCAAAACTGTGAGAAAATAATTTTGTTCATTAAAGCCACCCACCCATGGTATTTCTGTTATAGCAGCACTAGCTAACTAAGACATTTCCCTTTAAATTTTACAAAAGGAGCCCTGGTGGTACAGTGGTTAAGCACTCTGCTGCTAACCAAAACATAGGCAGTATGAACCTACCAGCCAATCCACGGGAGAAAAATGTGGCAGTCTGGTTCCATAAAGACTTACAGCCTTGGAAACCCTATGGGGCAGTTCTACTCTGTCCTATAAGTTAGAATGGACTCAACGACATTGGGTTTGGTTTGGTTGGGTTTTAAATTTTGCACCTGAGGTGAGTGCCGGACTCACTTCACCCAAGTCCTGGCCCTGCCTTAAATGACTGTGTGGAGCAGAGCCTAGACACTGTCCACATTGGGCTGTGAGAAATACATATTTGTTGTGCTAAGCCGCTGAAGCATGGGAGCATTTGTGACAGCAGCTGATGTTATTTACCCTGACTAATGCAACCTTATTAATTGCCCGTGGATTTCCAACCCTGTGGATGTTTCTTAAGCTTGTTCTTATTGTTAGCTGACAAAGAGTCATCTCCGACTCAAAGCAACCTTGTGTATAACAGAATAAAGCGTTGCCCGATCCTGCACATACATTCCACATTGTGATTACTAATGGATGTCTGTATCTGTTTCTTCTCATTTTGAGTCATGCTACAGCAGCAAATGACGGTCCAGGGCACTCCATCTGTGTCATTAAGGTCAACTGTACTTTGAGGAGTCATATTTTGAGTGTCTTCTTTTTCTTTTCCAGCCTAGGAGGTTCAGCTTTCAGCACTATATCAGATAATGTTCCGTTGTGATCCGTAGAGTTTACACCGGCTAATTTTTGGAAGTAGATTTGCTGGCCTTCCTAGTCTGTCTTAATCTGGAAGCTCCACTGAAACCTGTCGACCATGAGTGACCCTGTTGGTACTTGAAATACCAGTGGCATAGCTTCTAGCATCATGCAACATGTAAGCCACCACAGTACAACAAACTGACAAACAGGTGTTGGTTCTTAAGCTTATCCATTGTTTAGGAAAAACCTCTATTTCCATATCATTCAAAACTTCTCTTGTGGCTGACTCAGAAGGCCTGCTGACTGTTAGCTTTCAATTATCATTTTGGAATTAATTAAAAACCTTATATACCTCTCAGTTGTACAAACACACATATGTAATTCTTGGGAGGCAATATACATAGCAGATATATGCATAGATTATGGTGTCAGATATTTTGGATGTGAATACCAATTTAGTAGACGGCGTAACTAAATACTAACCTTTCTAAACCTAAATTTTCTCATCTATAACTGAGACAAGTAATAGAGAGTACCTAATATTGTTTTGTGAGGAGTAAATGAGATAACGTTTGGCATGTATCAAGCACATGACAATTGTTAATAGTTATTATTCTTATTTTCTGTTTTTCTTTTGAGTGGAAGCCACTTCTTACCTCTTCCCCTCTAGTGTTTGATGTAAACCTTAATTGGGAGAATGTTTATGAACCCGTAGTACCTGATTTTTCTTAGGAGAACCATTGGTATTAAACAGAAATTTAAAATGCATATTAAAAAAGCTCTACTAGAAAGAAGAAAAGGAAAAAGCCCTGGTGATCTACTGCTGAAAAATCAGCCAATTGAACCGTACAGATCCTGATCAAAAGGAGGAAAAGTGTGGAATAGAACTTCAAACTCATATGAAAATTAGAATTACTGGATCCACTGAGACTGAGGGAACCGCTGAATCTAATGCCTAGGAATAATCTTTAAACCTTGAACTGAAACTATCCCATGAAGCCATGGTTAAACTAAACAAACAAACAAAAAAAGTTGCCTCCAGTCCATTCCGACGCATAGCGACCCTATAGGAGAGAGTAGAACTTCCCCATAGGGTTTCCAAGGAGCGCCTGGTGCGTTTGAGCTGCCGACCTTTCCGGTTAGCAGCTATAGCACTTAACCACTATGCCACCAGGGTTTCCAAACTAAACAACAGTTTAGCCCAATTAATAAAGAAGATTTGCCTTGAGCATAGTACTTTTATACAGAATTACCTTCAATTCTTTATAAAAGTGTAAACTGACAGTTAATCTAAAGCATAGATAAGAAATTTAATGGGCAGAAAGCCAAAATTACTGGCGATGAAACAATATGGTTAGAGATAGAATGTTGACATAATGTGAAGTATGTACCCAACGTTGTGGAACTTTTCATGTAGAAATTGTGAATGCATGTGTGTTTGGTTGTGTATATTGCCACTGAAAATAAATAAAATATTTTTAAAAAGAAGATGAAGAAGAGAAAACACTATGGTTCACCATGAGTCGGAAATTGACTCGATGGCAATGGGTTTATGGTTATGGATCACAATAGTCCGATCCCATTGCGCATGAGGTCGTCAGGAGTTGGCGATGGCAGTTAACAACAATGAGAAAGAAGCCCTGCTAGAGAAGACAGTAGTACCAACAGCTGTCCTTTTTTTAGGCAGCGTCACGGGAGCCTTTAAGACTGCCACATTCCAGAAATTCAGGTGCCAAGACTAGTTCCAGAAAGCCCGGGTTCCCACTCATAATGCAAGCCATCAGCAGAGGAATTGTAAATAAAAGATAGAATCTCCTCTCCCGAGGGATCAAATTCAAAATATGCAATGGTAGCCAGAATTATGATATCTTTGCCAAGAAGAAATCAAGTTAAAAACAATGGACACTGGAATTTTCTCTTGATGTCAATTTCCCGCAGGGACTTCTTTTTTTTTTTTTTTTTGCTAGCTTGTTACCTGTAAGCTTTACAATTCACAGAAATGATTAATAGCACAAATAAGGATATTACAATATTCTCTATGCCCCAAAGGCTATTTACAGAAAAGATTCTCCTTTGGCTGATGAGAGAAGATGAGACTGGATAAGAGAATTAACTTTCTATTTCAATTTACTGAAAATATTTGCTTCCTGGATAAAAGACTCATAGAAGCTTGAAGCTAAGAGAGACCCTAGAAATCACTGAGACAACTTCTTTTTTTTTTATTTGAAAATGAAGAAACTAAGACCTCAAGAGGAAGTAAAGCCAAGTCCCCTGACTCTTGGTCTAGTGCTAAATGACTGCATTATAATTCTTTGCCTGGCATATGCTGGCTGGTCTTTCTTAACAGTTCTGCAATCAGACAAAAGCCTTCCAAATGACCTTTTTGCTATCCAAAGACTTCATAGCAAGCCACTGATATTATGATAATATTTGTAAATTCTAATTTCTTCTTACACTTAACAAAGTATTTAAAGTGGAAAAAGCCAAGCAATTATTTTAAAATCAATATCAATGTCTGTTTCAAAAGGAAGCAATAAATTTTAGCTGCTTAGGACTGGGGCCCCAGACATACATCTGCTCTTGTGAGTTGAAGCCTTGGGCACTTTCAGATAAGATATGTGTTTTGGTAGAATATAGAGAGAAGGAGAAGAAGCTGTGGAGGGACTGGTGGCCAAGCAGATTATCTTCAAAAGGCATGAAACCCAAAGAAGTGATGTCGTTAACGCTCCTTCACGCAGCATTCAACGAACGTATGCACCAGGCACTGTGCTAGGAACCGGAAAATCAAATACTCTGCCTTAAAGAGAGGCAAACATCTAAGATGCTGTAATGCAATCTGATAAGTATAATGACTAGCTTGCATTTGAGGAGTCAGACAGGGTTGCATAGACGGGTACTGGGGGCCTGAGTCCTGAGGGATAAGTAAGTGTAGGTGAACAAGATAGGAAGGACGTCCCCAGCAGAGGAAACAGTAAATTGGGTCATTTGACAGAGATGATGACTAGTGAGCTAAATTCTGAAGGATAAGTAGGAACAAGTGGACAAGAGAGGAAAGGGCAATCTGGCAGGGGAAGCACAGCAAATTACGAAAGCTTCATCCAACAAACACCCACAGGCCAGGGTCATGTGCCGCTCAACTTTCTAATCCCAACTCTAGCACAGAGCCTGGCAGAGAGTAAGATGTGTGGAATGAACGATTGTTGAGTAAATGGACGGGTATATGCAGGAGGCAAATATCCTGAATTTCAGTCCACAGAATTTGGCACCTGGTCCCAAAGGAGACCTGGGAATCTATGTATTTTTCCAAGCTCCCCAAACCTCTGGCATAAAGCATCGATCAAGCCTCTGTGATTACAGATAACATTTGGCAGCAGCTGTTTGGCTACCCAAGACACACCAGTCTGAAGAGGAAGAAAGCACTGTTTTCTTAGCTTTTGGCTTTGCTGGGAAATGGAGTAGATCTTAATACAGGGATAAAATAAACTGCAGGATAAATCAAGTTGTTTCTTCATATAAACATGGACTGGAGCATGTAGGTTGGAGATTGTGAATATATTGAATTCCCCCTCACAGAGCAGACAGTCTTAGCTTTGATGTCGCTTTTTCAGCTAAGGATTGGCTTATGGTATCTGGACAAGACTCGCTGTCCCTCTAGCTATACAGCTGAAAGAGTTCAAAAGCAAAGCAGCTAATGCTTCCCAAAGCCCTAGTGTCTTAGGCCTTCTCCTGCTTCTGGGGACTAAAGATTGGGCTAATAAGCCCATGGTTGTGAGGCACCAGGGCAAATTGCTTTCATTTTGTCATTTTTTGTTGTTGTTAATATAAAAATAATACATGCAAGTGGTAAAATATTTTTTTCAAACAGATCAAAAGGGTAGCATAATCAAGTGCTAGGTTGATAACTTTTTAATTCGGGTGATGGCTAACTCCTTAGGCCCTAATCCTACACCCTGGAGTTAAACATGATAAAGGCTTCTTCTATATTCTCCCAAATATTTTCTATTTGTAAATACACACACACACAGAGAGAGAGAGAGAGAGGAAGAGAGCCCACCTTTTCAACAACACAGAATTTTACAATATACATGATTCTACACCTTGCTTGTTTTTATTCTTCACAATATTTTAAGGAGATCTTTCCAAAGCAAAACACGGAGATCTACCTCATTCTTTTAACAGCTGTACAGTATTCCACTAGAATTACTCTGTTGTGGATTGAATTATGTCCCCCCAAAAATGTGTGTATCAACTTGGTTAGGCCATGATTCCCAGTATTCTGTGGTTACCCTCCATTTCGTGATTGTAATTTTCCTTTAAAGAGGATTAAGGTGGGATTGTAACACCCTGATCCAATGTAAAGGGAGTTTCCCTGGGCTGTGGCCTGTGCCACCTTTTATCTCTCAAGAGATAAAAGGAAAGGGAAGCTAACAGACAGCTGGGAACCTCATACCACAAAGAAAGCACTGCCAGGAGCAGAGCTCTTTCTTTGGACCGGGGTCCCTGTGCAGAGAAGCTCCTAGTCTGGGAGAAGATTGATGAAAAGGCCGACAGAGAGAGAAAGCCTTCCCCTGGAGCTGACACCCTGAATTTGGACTTTTAGCCTACTTTACTGTGAGAAAATAAATTTCTCTTTGTTAAAGCCATCCACTTGTGGTATTTCTGTTATAACAGCAGTAGATTACCAAGACATACTCTGTAGTGTTAATTTTTTTATCTTTGCAAATATAATCAGCGAAAAATATCTCATCAATTATAAGGGAGGGTTCAGCCTTTTTTCATATGTTTATTGGTAATTCATATTTCTTTTTCTGTGATTTGCCCATTCAGGTTCTTTGCCTATTTCTCTTTTAGGGTTTTTTTAGTTTTATTTTATTTTTTGGTCTTATTTGTTTTTCTTGTTTGTAACATGACCCTAATGACAAGGCAACTTTCTTTTGTCTGATGTGTGCTGCAAACATTTTGGGGCACAGTGCAGTGGTGATGTAGTTGAAAGTGACCCTCTGAGCCAGATGACTGGACTGCTTGATATTTGTCATTTCTGACAGGCAAGTAGACAACCCACTCCAACCTTCCATCCACTGAGATATACTATTCGAACAAAATGTTACAAGACTGGTCACTGTTAACACCAAGAACAGTGGGTAGTAAAAACTTTTCTCAAAAGAAAAAAATACCTGGTTTGGGTCTGTGTAACATAAACCATCCCATGAGAACCTTCCCATAAGTCTACCCCAAGAACAAGCCTTCATAGATCAGTGCAGACCGCAGTGACTTCTATCAGAGGCTGCAGGCTCCCCATCTTCCAGAACGATGACTCATTTGGAAGTGGAACCCCTCCAGGATGCCCTGTCTACTGGACTGTCCTTCATCCCCCACCACTTCCTCCTCCTCTCTCTACCCAACCAGCAGACTGATTTTGTGGTGTACTCTCAGTCAGGTAAACTCCAGGGCAACTGATATCCTAGCCTCTCCTTTCCTCTCATCCCAACCTCCCATGCTTCTTCTCTCTCCCAAATCTTTCCTCTGAGCCCTCTGTAACTCTCATTCCATGAGTAAGTTCTCCACATCCTGGAATCTCTTCATAGAGCCTTCCCTCCTTGCCTTACTTGAAACCTGGCTCCTCCTGAGACTCCCAGCAGCCATCTCAAATAAAAGCTGCTCCTTTTCCCACATCCTATGTCACTCTGGAGCCAAAAGATTAGATCAGAATCCTCTTCACTCCCTACTGCTACTTCCAGACTATTTATTTCTCCTTCCTGCTATTGAAAAATCCTCAATTTCCTATCATCAAACCTACAAACTTATCTACAGCTATACTGTTGCCATCCTCATTTCCTCTTATTTCAATATCCCTTCCTATCTAGGGTTGGAGCCCTGGTGGCACAGTGGTTAAGAGCTTAGCTGCTAACCTAAAGGTCAGCAGTTTGAATCTACCACCTGCTCTTTGGAAACCCTATGAGGCAGTTCTGCTCTGTCCTATAGGGTCAATGCGAGTCGGAATCTACCCTACTGGCAATGGGTTTGGTTTTCTTGGCATCTAGGTTTAACTTCTCTACTTGTGCTCTTGGCCCCACTCCCCACCCACCTTTCAAGGTCCCTTCTGCTAGTTTCTCCTCCCTCTCCAGTACCTTCAACCTCTTTTTCTCTCTGGATGGATAACTTCCTGGCTGCGTATTCAGCAGAGCACAGCTAGGAACCAATGAGGTAAGGGTTAACCTCACCGTATCTAGAGCCAGGTGGCCTGTGTGGCCTTAGCCAAGTTTTTCCATCTGTAAAATGGAAATAATAAGAGTATCTCTCTTACTGGTGTTTATGAGGATTCAATCAGTGAATTTAGATCAGTGCCTGGCCCATAGCAAGTGTTATGTAAATTATGTAAATATTTGTTAAGTAATTCATTGTTTTAAAACATGCTTCTCCCTTTGGACACAAGCCAAACACACAACTTTTTCATCGTTCCTACTTTCCTCTCAAGCCACCTCCCTAACTTCTTTCTTTCCTTGATGGGGGAGACATACTTTTTGAAAGAGTCTTCTACGCTTAATGTCTCCACTTTCTCACCTTCTCTTTATTACCCAACTTGTTGCAATTTGACTTCATTAAATATGTTTTTGGAGGCCATGCGTGGTGCAAATGGTTAATGCTCGGCTGCTAACTGAAAGGCTTGAGGTTCGAGACCACCCACAGGTGCCTTGGAAGAAATGTCTGGGAGCCTACTTCCAAAAATTCAGCCATTGAAAACCCTGTGGAACACAGTTCTACTCTGACACACATGCGGTTGTTATGAGTTGGAACTGACTCCAGGGCAACTGGTTTAAGCTCTTACCAATGGCACTGTTAAAACAAAAATTATATTAAACCAATAACAGAGATTGATTGAACCTTATTTAATATAGGATTTGTAAATCGGGGCAACACCTCGGCTAGGGAGTCAAAAATGTTCCAAAGATGACATAACCTCCAGTGATCCTTATACCCCATTTTATTGACATTTGGCATGGAAACAAGGCCAGATAGTGTGTTTACATAATAACAATTCACCCCAAAACACAGCTTCAAGTCTGACCTTGGGGTTCCTGTTTCTCCAGACTGACTGCACATAGCTAATTCTTCAAGAGCCCAGTGATACGGCAAAACAGTTTTACTAAGCTACTTACCAGGGTATCTTGTTATGTAAAGGTGACATTAGGAAACCAGGTTTCTCAAGACTCAAAGTTGAAAAAAAGATCTCAGGGCAGTGGCCTAGATGGGTCACCCCACCTCCATGGACCCCAGAGATCTGGATTCCAGGAAAATTACAACTGTTTCTCAATACTCACAATCTCCTAGTAGAAATCCAAACCACCTTTCAGCTCCACTTCAAACTTCGCCTCTTCCATTAGCAGCCACCTCCTCAGGGAAGCCTTTCCTGATGCTCTGCCCTTAAGTTGACTAATGTGTCCCCTGTATGTGCTCCCACACAGCCTGTCCTAAGTAAGCCTGCGTCTACAACCATGACTGCATATAAAATGAGGGTTTTCTAAATGCAAGGCAAAGTAAAAAGAGTTTAAGTTCATTACTTCATTTAACCCCTTCAACAATCCTGAGATGGGTACCTCAGCAGTATTTTACAGACGGAAGAATTTTAGGCTTAGAGTGGTTGTCGTTTGTACACAGTAACATATCATTTATTATCCAATGTCTGATACTTACCCAAGTATATTGTAATTGCCTATTTCTCTGAGTCACCCACTGGTAGGTAAGCTCCGTGAAGCTAAAAAAAAAAAAAAATTACTATTGAGTTGGCCCCAACTCATGGATGCCCCATGTGTGTCAGAGTAGAACTGTGCTGCACAGGATTTTCAACTGCTGATTTTTCTAAAGTAGGTTGCCAGCCCTTTCTTCCAAGGTGCCTCCAGGAAGACTCGAACTTCCAATCTTTCCATTAGCTGCTGAGTATATTAGTTTGCACTGCCCAGGGAAGCCTCCAGGAGCTTAGGGACTGCCTCGTTCAACATTACCAATCACAGTTCCTAGCATTTCATAGGTGTTCAACGTAAATAGATATTGAATAAATTAATTCTAAACCACCAAAAAAACTGCTTGCCAAGTTTTACTTCATCACAGCTACAGCTTTTTTTCCCATCAAAATTATATGAATATTTCTAACTTCTCTGGAAGCTTACAAATAACCCAGGCTGGGAAGTTTTCCCACTAATTTCCACAAATAGCTGGTAGAAGACTCCTTTCTCAGGAAACACCAATCAAGAGTGTATGCTAAATTTGCTGCTGGTCAGATCCCAATTCCGAGTTCCTCCCAGGCCCAGCTCCACCAGACCTTAGAGGCTGGGGCTTCTCCTTTAAAAGCATCTGCTTTCTCATGTTCCACAGACACTCAAGCTTTTTTCAGTTGTTTGTTTTTAAGTTGTGATTTCTCCATGACCACCACTGAGAGTCAGTTGACCTTTTCTCACAGTTTCAAAACAGCAGCCAAGAAGCTGGGTTCTGAAATTGAATAGGGGACAAGGGTTATGAGTCTAAGTCCTCTCACAGCACTGGGCCAGTCATTTTGTTGCCCTGTGAACTCTTAAGCATGGGTTCATATACATAAAGTTTTATCCAGCATGAACTGTCCCCCAACAAAATAATATTCACTGAAAAATGAAACTGCTCCCAACGGATTTCACCTCTTAGATTTCTTTAGCATTCATGCCTAACGTCTACAGCACCATGGTGGGGCCTTGCCTAGACATGGCTTCCTCGATCCTCTCAGTGGTTTCACTATGTCTTGGGTTCCTTAAATGGATTCTAAACTCCTAGGTGGGAAGAGCCTCTTCTCACCGGAATGGGTCTGCGCTTCCTGGATGCACGGAAATGGTTTATTTGAACCATTGAGAAATATCAACGAAATCACGATAAAAATTTTTTTTCAAGTCAGTGATTTAAAACTTCTGGTTTTTGTTTGTTTTTATGCTGTCTAAAACTCAGTCTGTTATTAATTACTCCTGAAGATTAGCTACCAGAATCAAAAGAGTAATAATGCAAGGCCACTCCACTTAAAGAAAACTGAAGTAAAACCATTCGAGGAGAAGGGTTTACTCTCCCTTTTCTTTCATCTCCTTGGTAATGCACTTGGAACACAGCACAGTCAGACTGAAAGAAACTTTGTTAAGACAGTTTCACAAAAGGCACTATTTACCTAGTGCGGGTTCCTTTCTTAACCATACTTAAAGGAGGTTCTTTATACTCAAGACAATAAGAAAATGAGAAAAATATTTGTTGATGACAAATGAACTCATACGTAATGCTGGGAGCCCTGATCGCACAGTGGTTAAGAGCTCAGCAGGTGACCAAAAGGTTGGCAGTTCCAATCCACCAGCCAATCCTTGGAAACCCTAGGGGACAGTTCCCTCTCTGTCCTATAGAGTCGCTATGAATTGGAATTGACTCAACAGCAGGGTTTGGGCTTTTGGTTTAGTGTTGGGTTGGCAGTTCAAATCCTCCAGGCGTTCCTTGGAAACTCTATGCGGCAGTTCTACTCTGTCTTATAGGGTCGCCATGAGTCGGAATCGACATGACGGCACTGGGGTTTTTTTTGGGGGGGTATTATATGAACAATGAAGGGTACCTTACGTTGTTGCTACTATTGATGCCCAATACATATAGAGAGCTATTTTGATTACAATTTCCTACTGTGTTACTTTTCTAAGATTGTGGGCCAGGAACTATACTTAAAATCAAACCATAACCAAACTTGTTGCTATCACGTCAATACCCACTCATACTGATCCTATAGGACGGAGTAGAACTGCCCATAGGGTTTCAAAGGCTGAAATCTTTGCAGAAGCACACTGCCACATCTTTGTCTTGCAAAGCGGCTGGTGGGTTCGAATCACTGGTCTACCTTTTGGCAGCCAAGCACTTAACTACTAGCGATTTACAGGGACTTAATTGGCTAAAATATCCTTACTAACTGTATCACAGATGAAGAGCCAGCATCCTGAATATAACCTTAAATTTTGGATTTCTATATATAAACTTCTGAAAAGGCTCCTCTTCTTTCTTTCCTTTTTTAAAATTGAAATATAATAAACATACAGTTGTTGCTGTTAGGTGCCATCAAGTATGTTCCGACTCATAAAGACCCTACGTACAACGGAACAAAATACTGCTGGGTCCTGCACCCTCCTCACAATCGTTGCTGTTTGAGCCCATTTTTGTAGCCACTGTGTCAACCCATCTTTTTGAGGGTCTTTCTCTTTTTCGCTGACCCTCTAATTTATCAAGCATGATGTCGTTCTGCAGAGACTGGTCCCTCCTGATCGCATGCCCAAAGTATGCTCACTTCTAGGAAGCATTCTGGCTGTACTTCTTTCAAGACAGGTTTGTTCATTCTTCTGACAGCCCACGGTACCTTCAAAATCCTTCACTAACACCATGATTCAAAGGCATCAATTCTTTGTTCATATTTCCTTATTCAATGCCCAGCTTTCACAAGCATATGAGGCGATTGAAAATGCCAACCTTGGATCAGGTGCACCTTAGTCCTCAAGGTGACATCTTTGCTTTTTAACACTTTAAACAGGTCTTTTGCAGCAGATTTTCCCAATGGAATGAGTCGTTTGATTTCTCGACTGCCGTGTCCATCGTGTTGATTATAATACAAATAAAATTAATTCCTTGACAACTTTAATATTTTCTCCATTTATCATGATGTTGCTTTTTGGTCCGGTTTTAAGGATTTTTTTTTCTTTATGTTAAGGTGCAACCCATACTCAAGGCTGTAGTCTTTGATCTTCATCAGTAAGTCTGTCCTTGAACTTTATATAAATGGAATTACAATTATGTTCTTTTGTGCCTAGCTTCTTTTGCTCAACATTATGCCTGAGATTCATCACATTGTTGCATATAACAATACCTTGCTCTTTTTTACTGCTGTATAAAATTCTATTGTGTGACTCTCCTACAGTTTACTTATCTATTCAATTGTTGGTGTACATTTGGATTGATTTCAGTGTTTTTTGCTATGAATAAAGCTACTGTGTACATTCCTGTATGTGTATGGGATGGATGTATTTCTCTTAGGTATATATGTAGAAGTACAATGACTAGATTATAGAGGAAGCTATGTTTGGGATTTTTATCTTCAGCTAATTTCAAAAAAAGTGGTGGTGGGGGTCTAGAAAAAGTACATTTTGCTGATGTTTACTGTGTTATTGATCTGCTTAGAGAGTATTTATAGCTATAATTAGCCAAGTTCAACAGATGTCCTTCTGGATAAAATCTCAAGGAGTGAGCGGAAAACATCAGATGGTGCTTTAACTACATCATTAATATATTGTGTATGGGCCAGTAAGAATTATCTATGTGACTTATTTGAACCGTTCAGGAAACTCCAAATTTCCAAATATGTTGGGTATTAAAAGTTCTTGGAAAGATGGGAGCACACTAATTAGATTCAACCCTAAGGGAGTGGCAAAAAACAGTTAAGTGCTCAGGTGCTAACTGTAGGTTGGCAATTTAAACCTACCTAGAGAAGCTGCCGAAGAAAAGCCTGGAGCTCTACTTCCGAACATCACAGCCATTAAAACCTTACTGAACATTGTTTTACTCTGAAACACATGGGGTTACCATGAGTCAGAATTGACTCGATGGTAATTGTTTTTTTTTTTTTATTATTCATTTGTCTTTGTTTTTATAAGAACTTTGGTACAGCACAAAACTGTCTATAAACCAAACCCATTGCCATCAAGTTGATTCTAACTCATGGAGATCCCATGTGTTGCAGAGTAGAACTGCTCCATTGCATTTTCTTGGCTGTAATCTTTACTGAAACAGATAGCCAGGTCTTTCTTCTGCAACGCTGCTGGGTGTGTTCAGACCACCAACCTTCAGGTTAGTAGCCAACCAAAAACACTGCACCATCCAGGGACCTAAAGCTGTCTTTACCATTGCCCCATAGCTTTTGGGTCGATTCTGACTCATAGCGACCCTCTAGGACAGAGTAGAACTGCCCCAGAGTGTTTCCATGGAGCGGCTGGTGGATTTGAACTGCTGACTTTTTTTTTTAGCAGCCAAATGCTTAACCACTGCACCAAGTTGTCTATATAAAAAAAAAACACCCTGTAGCCATCGAGTCAATTCCTGCTCATAGTGACCCTCTAGATCTCAAGTAATCCCTGAGGGATACTTTTTCACAGGGAATAAGGCCATGCTTTCATCTGTTGTTGTTGTTAGGAGCTGTCGAGTCAGTTCCAGCTCACATCTAGCTTTATCTTTTTCATCAGCCACTATGGGATTTGACGCTTCTACTTGGAAGTTGTCAGTGAGAAAAAAAAAAAAAAAAGATTTTCACTTATTATTTCATCCAAAGTATCCATCTTCAAATAAAATGTCTCCTCCTCTTTGTTAGGGTTCTTCCTAGGTTTGAGTTAAAGTCTTTGTGTAGGGAATAAACCTGGTGCCAAGTACAATTTAATGATTAGATTATGCTTATCTTCTGGCAAAGCTGAATTCTGATCAACTTCCTCCACGTTGTAGAACTGTTTCTTTCCCTTGAATGCTCCCCCGTCCTCCCCCACTCTCCCCACCACCACCACCACAAATGATTTGTAGTTACCTTTTCTGTTCTAGTCTTCTTTTGCAAATCACTTTATTTCCCGTAAAAGCCCTTTGACAATGCAGATCTCTACCCACTTGCTCACACCCCACTGGCTGTAGATCAATGGCACAACAGTTATCTTGGGGCTTTGTCTAGACTTTTTTTTTTTTTTTAGAAAACATCCCGGGAATAACTCCAAGCTTTCTGATTAACTGGGCAGTTCCGGAAATTAAGTGTGCCTTCACCGTTCCTCACTTGAATTACGGTATTCATTACCGGCCCTCTATATAAGGGTGTGCTCTTTTTTTTTTTTTCCTGAAAGTTTCTGCTAATACAGGATGTAACTGTTTGGATTCTTATGACATTGTTCCTTGCAGTTAATTTTACCTTCATATGTAAACCTTTATATTATATGAACCTTTAATAAGATTTCTTACTTAATAAGAGAATCAACTTTAGATCTTTTCTATAAAATTCTACCAAGTTTTTAACATAGAGATGAGTGTGGCCCTCAAATCTTTTCCCTTCTGATAGCCTTCACCCCAGTTTGTCCAATTCAACTTTGTTTCAAAGGAATCGGGTCAGAGCAGACTATTATACACACTATGTAGGCAACCACTATTCAATGACTTTCAAATTTGTTCCTAGGTTGGAATCAACATGCATGATTCAGAAAACTAGGATGACCATAATTGCATCCAAATCAATCATAGGATATGGCTGTATGGGAGACCCCAACTAATTGACAGTAATCAACATGCAGATAACAAAGCCAAGTCAGCTCTATCGTCCAGAGATGAGGGCAGGAGTTGCATCTTGCTAAGTGCCTTTCTCATACCTTGCCAATAGAAGAAAGGAAAGGAAGGAACTAATATTCATTGAGTGCCACGCGCCAAAAACTCTGCCAGGTACTTTACATGGGCTACCTGAAAATTCATGGCTAAGGGAAAGGAGTGACATAATTCCTCATAATAACAAGAATGGGGGATTCCTTAACCTATGTTATGGAGTCCTGGTGGCACGGTGGTTAAGAGCTCAGCTGTTAACCAAAAGGTCGGCAGCTCGAATCCACCAACTGCTTCTTGGAAACCCTATGGGGCAGTTCTACGCTCTCCTGTAAGGTCGCTATGAATCAGAATGGACTTCAAAGCAATGGGTTTAGGTTGTTTGTTTTGATTTCACAAGTGGTATGGATTTTACAGATTCTTGTCCGATCTGAGGGAAGTTTCCTTAGGAATTACTGGGATTGAGCAGCTGAGTTTAACGGACCTTGCTGGCCTGAATAATTGTTGGTATAACTCTTGATTATATTTTCGCAATGGCCGCTTCCTGTACTCTTCAGCTTTGCCGTATATCTGTCTCATAAAGAATTTAAAGCAGTTTCTTAATAATTCACTTACCTGTTTCTTTATTGCTGTTTATCTGCTACCCTGGTTGGGGCTTCTCCTCGGTTTCTGCTTAAGTTCTTACTTATGCTGGCTTTTGTCCTGCATGGGCCGCCTGCCCGCCTCACTTTTTCAGCAACTCCTGGCAGTACTCTTGGTTGTCTCCTGATTTTGTACATTCCAACTTTTTTGCCCATTCCTCCCACATACCACTCACTCTTGGCTTCTCAGAGTCAGCTCAGTCAGCTCCGGACTTCCTCCACTTCAGACTGATACCAGCTCAGTTGGTTTCCCACTCTTCTGTAACTCCATTCCAGATATGATTCATGGAGACTTGGAAACCCTGGTGGCATAGTGGTTAAGTGCTATGGCTGCTAACCAAAGGGTCAGCAGTTCAAAACTGCCAGGCACTCCTTGGAAACTCTATGGGGCAGATCTACTCTGCCCTATAGGGTCACTACGAGTCGGAATTGACTCGACAGCACTGGGTTTTTTTGTTTTTTGATTGACCGAGACACAAATAACTGTCCATGTCTACTGCTCCTCTGTACAGTTAAATGGATCAAAGTGATCAAAAGTTACAACCAGGATAGTTTTGAAAATTATTCTGTCCCCTAGCCTATAGATCCAGGCTTAAAAATAAAATGGGAAAAATTTTAAATGGTGAATTCTGAAAACCAACAAAACTCTCCAAAAGAACCTAAATCTGCTTATCATTTTTATTTTTTTCGGAATAGCATCTAATGTTTTGATAACATCTTTGAAGTAAGGAGCTATACGCCTAAATCATTTCCTGATGTTGGTTAAGTTTTGTAAGATACAAAACAATTAGAAACCTCTGATTTTATAACTATAGAATGTCCATACTATTGTGCTGGTTAACAGACATTTAGTTTGGATTTATTTCCTAGTATAGAATTAATAAGAGAATAAATTTAAAAAAAAAAGTCTTTTGTAAAAGGCTTGATAATTCCTGTATGAGAGAAGAGTTCTAAGCTGATTAAATGCTGATTAAACATATCTCATCTCCTAAATGGCATCCATCAGCATGCCACATCCCCACTGAGAGAGGGAGTCTATTCTGCCACCACCTTGAATATATGTTGTCCTCTGGATGCTTGAACCAAGAGAAAATGATGGAAATAGCATTGTGCCACTTTCAGGCCTGGCCTATGTGAGAACTAGAAGTTTCTACTTCCTGCCTTTTGGAGCCCCAAGCTGCCATGTAAGAAGTCCAGGTTACTCTGCTGGAGACAGAGGCCACATGGAGGAGCACTGAAGTACCAGACATGAAATGAAGAAGCCATCTTGGACCCTCAGCCCAGCTAAGCCTTCACATGGCTCTAGCCCCAGCTTCTGTATGACTGCAAGTGCATGGAAAATCCCAGATAAAGACCTTCCAGATGAGCTCCAACAACTCACAAAACTAGAAGAGATAATGAAAAATTGTTGTTTTAAGCCATTAAGCATTGGGTGGTTGGTTACTCAGCAGTAGATAGTAAAAACAAAGGAGTCCCAAGGCTCGGGATAAGACAAGAATCCAGACCAAGTACTTTCCATGAACAAATTTTATTTCTGAATTTCCCTCTCCATACTCAACATAGTTGGCTTTTCTCCAGTTGTTTCATCCTTAACTTTAGTAATGTATGTGAATTGTTGCTTTTAAACCTGAGACGTGTGTGTGTGTATGTGTGTATAAATGTAAAAGTTTGTTTCTAAATTTACTAGATAAATGCGTTTCACAAAAGCTACTGGCACATCAAAACATCAGGTTTATACAATTAATGAAGGGGAATCCCAACGGAGATCACCAAAATTTACATATCAAAGATTTATTGGGCAAGGGGGGCTACACCATCTGATATATGCTCTTATTCTTTTTCAGTAAAAGAATGCTAACAGATAATCCTATGGCCCACTAAAAAGATCGAAGAAGATAATTTGTTTCCTGGCTTCCTATACAAAATGTCCTGCATGATAATTTGCTATCTGACTTCCAGGAGAAATTTATTCTCTGCTTTAACTAAGAGACCAGTCTAACCCCCAGAAAGTAGAAACTGAAAACTTTCTAGAGCCATAACTTGACTTCCGAATATCAAATCAGCCTTCTTACTTAAACTCTTTGACCCTATATCCTTAGTTCAGTAACTGGGCCTTTGATTTGCTTTTTGTGTCCAAAAACAGAGAGAAAGTGTTGTGTAGTAAAAAGAAGAGCCAAAGATATATTTTACACTTGTGGCACAATAAATATTTTTCTTTGTGCTTATAGGTTATCTCTTAGGCCAATAATCTGTATATTTTTAGCATCCCCAGTGCTCTGCATCTCATTAAATGCCACCAACATTCATCCAGGTGTTTAAAACATAATTCAGTGATAACTTTGATGCCTCTTTTCCCTTCACATTTGTGTTAATTCCATCAAGTCCTGTCATATCTATCTCTAAAACCACTGTATTATATGCTTTAAAATGGTACAATTAAATACAATCTTATGGTATGTGAATTTTACTTCAATAAATCTGTCATTTTTTTTTTTTAAATCTGGAATTTTTCCACCTCTTCTTATCACCACTGCTGTCACCCCTGTTCAAACTGCCATCTTACCTCACCTGGATTACTGCAACAGATTCCTAACTGGTCTTCCTGCTTCAGGTCTTACCTTCTATGGTCTGTTTCCACATAGCCTCAAGAATGACTAGTCTAAGCATTGACTATTCTCTCTGCTTGGGACACACTTTCTCCAGAGCATTCAGATCTCTGCTCAATGTTTTCTTACTAAAGACTCCTTCCCAGGCTACTCCGTACGAAACAATATTCCCTCCCAGCACCCTCCCCATTATTCTTTCTCTCTTTAGTCCAATTTATTTTTTGTTTGTTCCTAGCATGCATAATTACATGACATCACATTCCTGTTTGTTCACAGTGAGTTAAACTCCATGAGTACAGACATTTTGTATCCAGCACTTAGGATAGTATCTAGCACATACCCATTGCCGTTGCCATCGAGTGGATCCCGACTCATAGCGAGCCTATAGGACAGAGTAGAACTACCCCATAGGGTTTCCAAGGTGTAGCTGGTGGATTCGAACTGCTGACCTTTTGTTTACTGCTGAGCTTTTAACTACGGCACCACCAGGGCTCCCTTCAGAGATTATAAACAAAACCACTACGCCACCAGTGTTTCCATCTAGCACATAAAAAATATATATATATATATTTTTTTTTTTACAAGAGCTTAATAAATATTGTTTACAGTTAAGTAAATATAAAGCAAGGAAGGGAGGGAGGGAGGAAGGGTGGGAGAAAGGAAGGAAGGAAAGAAGAAAAGAATATTATTAAACATTGTTTATTGCAAAGTTCACCAGCTCTTTTTTTCAGCAATACTCGCCTTATGTCAGGGATATCAACCTAGCCCAAGGCAACTATGTTCCTGTTGGATTTTATTTCCCCCCAGAATTGGTGGGTTGTAAATGTCCTAGTCATTTTGAAGATATACCAGCAATCTCAAACTGGTGAGAAGAAAAGATCTTCTCTGTAAAAAGGCCTGAATTACCCTCCTCACATTGAAAGAACACTTAGACCAACAAATGAGTTCCAAGCGATAAAAACTTGCCCTAAAAATATCAGTCCTGAAGCCCAATAATACATTCTGTAATAACATTGCACGTGAACACTTGGCAAGTCCTGGTTATATGTACATGATTTAAAAAAAAAGTTAATCACCTCCATGAACAACTGCCTCCTCTGCCAAGTTAAGAATGTCTGCCTTGAGCATTGTGGTTTTTCAAGGTATATCTATTTGGTTTCAAACGGTCAACAGCTGTTCAAAAGATTAGATAGGAAACTTAAGGGAAAGTGAGTTTATGTTAATGGGGGAAAAACAACTCAGAAAAGGAGAGTGAGAATGGTTGTACAACTCAAAGAGTGTAATTAGTCACTGAATTGTACATGTAGAAACTGTTCAATTGGTGTATGTTTTTTCTGTGAGTATTCTCAACAGCAAAAGGAAGGAAGGAAGGAAGCTAATCTAATTTTTAATAGATATTAACTTTTTTTTTATTTCTAAGAATGAACATATCCTTTATTCTCCACTACTCTGGTAAAAAAAAAAAAAAAAAAACCTGAACCCATTGCCATCCAGTCAGTTCCAACTCATGCCAATCTTATGTGCTACAGAGTAGAACTGTTCCATAGGGTTTTCTTGGCTATAATCTCTATGGAAGCAGATCACCAGGCCATTCTAAAGTGGTGCCACTGGGCGGGTTTGAACTACCAACATTTAGATTAGTAGTCGAGTGCAAATTGTGCTTGCCAACCAAGGAACCTGCTACTCTGGTAAGGACTGTCTTAAAATCACTCCTCCCCACTGACAATTCCTCTCTTACCTCATGTTTTACTCCTGCCTTCCTCTCACAGAATATGTCCTTCTTCTTTACCAAGGTCAGCCCACTCACCATACTCTTGATTCCACCCCTTCCAACTATTGCTCCATCATTCAAGCTCTGTAATTCTTATTATCGAACATCTCAAAAAAAAAAAAAAAAAACTATTCATCATTGTAATGGTTTCTGCCCCCATCGTCAATGATCTCCTACTCTAATCTCAATGCAGCTTTCTACCTTCTCATCCTTCTGGCACTCTCTAAAGTATTTGACTCCGTTGACCTCTCCCTCCTCCTCAGACTCTCATCAGCCTCAGTTTAGTTAATCCTAGGCTATTCTTCCTTCCTCTCCTTCCTGATAATGCTCCCCAGTATCCTCTCCTGACTTATCTTCATTCTCCCACACCCTACATGTCGGTAGTCCCTGCGGCTCTGCCTTTCTGCCTCTATTCCCCTTTGGTTTTCTCATCTGCATTCATGGCTTCAACTGGCACCTCTTTAGGGGGTCTCACAGGTCTACATCTCCAACCACAACCACAGTCTTAAACTTCTCCCCACATATGAATGCCTACTAAATATTTTTATCCGAAATTCCTCAAGCTCAACCTATCTACAAGAAAACTTACTATTTTCCCATTCCACAAGTCATTTCACTTTCTTTTCTAATTCCACTAACGACACCACCATCAACTAGTAGTCAAATGCTTAACCTTTTGTCCCACCCAGGAACTCCATTTAAGTACTGTGGAGCATACAAAAGTTGGTGAGACATGATGTCTGTCTTCAATTATCTTAGCCCTTGTTATGGATTAAATTGTGTCCCTCCAAAATATATGTTAGAATCCTAACCCCTATACCTGCGCGTATGACTTTGTTTGGGAACAGGGCTTTCTTTGTCACATTAATGAAGTCATATCAATGTAGGATGTGTCCTAAACCTAATCACTTCCCAGGTATAAAAAGAGCAGATTAGACATAGGATCAAGCACAAACGGGGTAAGATAGATACCATGTGAAGATTGCCTAAGAACCGAGGAACACTGGGGCTATAAAGGCTGAAGAAGACAAGGATTTTCCTCCAGAGCTGACAGAAAGAGAGACTTCTGCAGGCACTCTGAATTCAAACTTCTAGCCTCCAAAACTGGGAAAAAATGAATTTCTATTAAACCCACCCACTTGTGGTGTTTTGTTATAGCAGCACTAAAAAACTAAGATAGCCCTGAGTAGTGAGGTAAGACATGCTCTCAAGTTATTATGATACAAAGCAAAACGTGGTAAGTCCATGGGAGAATTGCAAACAAAGAACTACTAGGTTCCAGGAAAGGCAGAGGTTCCAGGAAAGGCAGAGGTGACGTTACACTGAAGGAATGAGAAAAAGTTGCATGAAGGAAGCACTCAGTAGGTTTTAAGGATTTTGTTACATTGAGAAACATGTGTGTTCATAATAAGGCAGAAGCAAATGGATGGCTAGCTGTAGTCAATAAAGGCTGATATTTCTGTGTTAATGAAATCACTTAATTTGCCACATCAGGGCAAGTGAAATGTTCCAGGGCAAAAGACAATGGGACTTGAGAATTTGTGAGTGGGTGAATTTACTTAACTAGATTCCTTGATGAAAGAAATCTTACTCATCGGCCCTGGCATCTTCTAAGCTCCAATTATTTCTGGTTAGTCATGTGGTTTTTCATATGATCTGCTGCTTTTGGCAGGCTGCTTAAAAAACTTTATCTCACAGTCAGCAACCAAAGACTTCCTATTTTCAGTTCTACCCTTGATGGGAGCAGTCAAGAAGAATCTTCAGGGCTGGTACTTCCGAGTTCGCTAGGGCTGGGGAAACTCCAGTCCAGGAATCCACAAAGAATGGTCAAGGCTCTCCAAAGCAGGCAAGCATAATCACCTGAAAGAGCCTAGAACAGAATTTTCAGAAGAAATCCTTCCCTCACTGACTCTGACACATGCTTCTGGGATGATTCAAATGATAAATGCCCTTCTCTTGGCCTCATAACTTACAAATTCAGGAATTGGTTAAACACCTTAATCATGTGCCCAGTGCCACAGACAGGAAAACATTGAGCACGGGGGCACAGGAGAGCCATAAGTGAAATTTTACCCTAGCTTTCCCCTAACCTAGACTGAGCTGGGCAGCAGAATAGCTATCTTTAAGGTCTCTTCAGCTCTGAAATTCTGTTGAGTCTATGAAACTCCTCAGATTCTAAAACTTTTTCCTCTAGGAAGTGGACAGCCTGCTCCAACTTCGACATTTTCCCAAATGAGAGTGAGATTCTGGCTCCTTACCCACCCTTCTCCCAGGGTTTTCCTAACTAAGCAAGGCAAAAAGGTTTGGTGAAATGCCAGCCCTCACATTCCTAAACCTGAGTCTAGGTGCCTCAAGCTTGAGTGACATCTTTTGGTAATAGTACCACAGAGTCAGGTGGGTGAAAGTAGGTTCTCCCCTTCTATGTAGAGGCCATCTTTAAAGACAGAGTACCAAGTGCGCTAAGTCTGTGATGGAATCTCTATAGAAGAATATCTTTGTAACCTCCACAGTTCAAACCTGAGCTCAACAACAACACAGTAATTCCCTGACTTTGGACAAGTTGCCTACTCTCTCAGTGCCTCCATTTTCAGATCTATTTAACAAGTACCTTGCAAGACTGTAATGAGGTTACATTGTGAATGTGAAAGTGCCAACATGTGAACTCAAAATGCACGTTAGTTCTCTTCCTCTCGATTCTCCCTTAGCCCATTTCAGTTCCTATTTTGAATATTATTTAATTAACTTTCTTGTTATTTTGCCTTTTACCTTTGAGTTAAATATTGCTTTTCTCTATGTTTAATATATTTCACAAGGAGCCCTGGTTGTGCAGTGCTTAAGCATTCGGTGGCTAACCAAAAGGTCAACAGTTTGAACCCACCAGCCTCTCTGCAGGAGGAAAATGTGGCAGTTTGCTTCCATAAAAATTACAGCCTTGGAAACACTATGAGGCAGTTCTAATCTGTCATATAGGGTTGCTATGGGTTAGAATCAACTCAACAGCAACAGGTTAAGATACTTCACAAAAAGCTGAGAAATAACACATGAAAAATGTAGACAACCCAGAATAAACAAAGTGCAAAATCATTCAGTGTAGAACAGTCATCTTTCAGGCTTATAGAGGAAAATTGAGATTTTCATCATCCTGCAAAGATTCCCTTAGCCCAAGATTACCTTAGTTTTAAAAGCCTCTAAATGCTAACACAGTGATCTGGTGGCACAGTTGTTAAAGCACTCAGCTGCTAACCAAAAGGTTAGTGGTTCAAACACTCCAGCTTCTCTGCAGGAGAAAAAATGTGGCAGTCTCTTCAATAAAGATTTCCAGCCTTGGAAGAATTATGGGGCAGTTCTACTCTGTCCTATAGGGTCACTATGAACCGGATTTGACTCGATGGCAATGAATTTTTTGGTTTAATATTGCCTGCGTGTTTTATAACCAACCAATTGTCTTAGGCTGAGCTCTCTATAGAAGCAAAACCAGTAAAGGGTATAAATACATACAGAGAGAGATTTATATCAAGGAAACAGTTCATGTGATTGTAGAGGCTGGAGTGTCCCAAGTTCGTGGAACGGAAGAGAGGCTTCTCCTGATTCACAAAGCCACAGGGGCTGGCAAACCCAAGATCAGCAGGTCAGAGAGCAGGACTTTTGTTCGTAGGCTGTGAAGATCGATGAACCCCAAGATTGGCACTTAAGGTGCTAGCTCAAGTCCCAAGAACCAGAGATCAGATAAGCAGGAGGAAGCTGCAGGATCCAGAGAGGGCAAAAGCCAGAATGTCCACTTATATTTGAATGCAGGCCACATGCCTAAGGAAACTTGCTTTCAACTGACTAGCTACTCACAGCAGATCCCATCATGGGGGTGATCGCATATAAATACTGAGAATCATGGCCTAGCCAAGGTGACACAAAGTCTTAACCATCACACCAGCCTTTAGTTTACAGAGGAAGAAACTAAAGGACAGGAAGGTAAGTGATTTCTCCAATGCCAAGAAGATACCACTAAATATCAGGGCTGAGCTCCTGGCCTTTGCTTGGTCTCATCCTTTCATAGGAGCAAGGCCACCAGCACAGGATAGGCTATTCATAAACATTTATTGAATAAGTGTTAAATGAATGCATGCTCAGTTTACTCCACTGTAAATCAAGGGTGACGCTAACTACTTTCTGAAATAGGTCCAACATCACAGAATAGCTTTGCTTCTCCAGTAATGTGGGCTTCAGGACTAAGCACTGGAATATTACTCAGGAGTCCAGATGCTTGTTTTTAGTTTTGCTGCTTTGGTTTGATAAGTCTTGATAATGGACACACAATTCACACAAAATGATACAACTTTCAGATATTTCATAAACTAAGATTCTCCTTAAAACAAAAAAGAGTCTACTGGAGTTTCATTCTATGAGGAGGCAAAGCAAAGAAAAAGGTCATACCATGAGTCAGTGCTATAGTTTTATGAAGTGCTTTTATAAGCCCTAGCTCATTTGAACCTTCCATTGACCTTATGAGAATGGCAGAACAGATATTATCATTTCCATTTGAAAAGTTGGAAGCTCAAAGAATTTAAGCGACTTTTCCCAGGTTGCAAACTTAATAAGCTATGGAACCAAAACTAGAACCCAGGTCTTCTCTTTCTAAATGAGAATCAGTCATTCTTGTGCTATCAGTTAGCAGTTATAAGGCATTTAACCCATGCTGCCTCATATGGCTCTTTTTGTTTATTAAATGGGCATAGTCCATCTTGCCCCCTTACTTAACAGTCCAAAGGACAAGACGATGTCATATTCATATTAGATTCCCAATACCTAAGCATAGTTTCTGTCGTAAGGTAGAATCTCAATAATGTTTAAAAACAATAACATTACTTTGGTGGAGAAAAATAACATTTTTTAGGCATAGCAGCTGCATTTTACAAGTTGGCTCTTCCAGAATATTTACTGGTTTCCCTGGGAACAGACTCCGGAAAAGTATATCATGCTTGGTAAAGTGAAGGGTCAGCAAAAAAGAAGAAGACCCTCAACAAGATGGATTGACACAATGGTTGCAACAATGGGCTCAAACATACCAACAATTTGTGAGAGTGACAGAGGACCAGGCAGCATTTCGTTCTGTTGTACACTCGGTCGCAATGAGTCGAAACCAACTCGACAGTACCTAACAACAACAACAACATTACCCAAGCAAGGATGAGAAGTCTATTTCTCAACAAAGGTCCCCTCAAGTTGGTCTGAGCACGATTATTCATAAAGAAGATTTATCCAATTTAGGAGACGCTGTTTTAACTCTCAGAATGTGCCCTCTTCCATTGGCCTCAACAACAACAAAAAAGAATCCCTGGTTTGCTAAATGCTGAAAAAAATATTTTCTCCTAAGTGCTAAGGTTCAAAGCATTAGCCTGCCTATCCACCTCTTTTTTTCCCCTGGTGTCGCAGTTGGAAGAAGTTCCCTGTTGCCATTCAGGGGCTGGCTTCAGTCAAAAGCTACCTTTCATTTTTAGAAAGTGAGAATTGTTTAAATAAGAATCTTCATCATTCATAGAGATACTGTTTACGGAGTTCTCATTGTGTGCCATGCTTTTTATGCTTTATCTTATTTATCCCTCACAGAAACCCTCTGGCTTTGGAAATATTATCAGTGTATTGTTAAGGATATATGCAAAAGCTGGACAATGAATAAGGAAGACCGAAGAAGAACTGATGCCTTTGAATTATGGTGTTGGTAAAGAATATTGGATATACCATGGACTGCCAGAAGAACAAACATACCAGTCTTGGAAGAACAGCCAGAATGCTCATCATGGTTGGTGAGCCAGTGAAAAAAAGGAAGATCCTCAATGAGATGGATTGACACAGCGGCTGCAACAATGGGTTCAAGCATAGCAATGATTGTGAGGATGGCACAGGACTGGGCAGTGTTTCATTCTGTTGTACATGGAACTGACTCAAAGGCACTGAACAACAACATGGTTAAGGAGAATGATTCTTAAAAGTGTTGGTCACTTGCCCAGGGTCATGTAGCTAGTAAATAGTGGAGGTGAGATTTGATCCTAGGTCTCTCTGAATTTGGAATTTAACAACTACACTATATAGTTTCTGTCATTCTAGGTGGTGGTAGATGAATCTCACATTTTAGCCTTGGCCTGATCTCTGTATGAGCCTTCTAGGCAGTGGAAAGTAGTCCCAGCTTCCTTTTGAACACCTGATGGATCAAGCTATTGACTGAGATAACAAGGGGGCAAACTTGCCCAATTTCAAGTCAATAGACCTAACCTGTAATTATGAAAAGGTTTTTAACTTTAAAAGTCTGCGCATATAGAATATAAAATTAAAGTTCAATATTTGCCAATTTATCATCAATGTGAACAAACAATCCAAATATGTAGGTCAAAAACTACAGTCATTTTTACACAATGAAAAAAAAAACACAGAGAGTCAAATTCTGAGAGGGAGAAATTGTTGGTTTTTTAATATACTTTATATTTTAGAGCAGTTTTAGGTTTACATAAACATTGCGTAGAAAATACCCGTTCCTCCCTGCACATAGTTTCTCCCGTTATTAATATCTTGCACTAGTGTGGTACATTTGTCACAATGGATGAACCAATAATGATACATTATTAGTAAATAAAGGCCATAGTTTACCTTAGTGTTCACTCTTTGTGTTGTCCGGTTTTATCAGTTTGAACAGGTGCATAATGTCAAGTACCCACCATTCAGTATCATGCGGAATAGTTCCACTGTTCTTAAAATGTCCTGTGCTTCCACTGTTTATCCCTCCTCCCTCCCCCTGTGCCCCTGAAGTGGGCTTGCTTTTTGTATACCTATGACAGAGAAGTGGCATGTGACTAAGAGGTACTACAGATGCCCAGGCCCTCTGATGAAACAATTGCTGGGTGAGAAGGCCATGAGAGGTTTGGCAGTCTGGATGGATAATCCATCACAGTACGGAAGGCACCCTCTCAAGAACATGTAAACCAGATGAAGAGCTCTCTCTGGAGGTTACAACAAACATGTGCCAGGCCTCTGTGTTCTCTGTCTAGGGTCATTTCACTTATAATGATTAACCTTAATCTTTAGGATTCCAGGAAGCATATAATACATCAGACAGAAGGCATCAGGTTTCTAAACTCTTGGCCTTTAATACGCAGAAGAAATCCTTTCTGGATGACCACATCTTGAGGTAGAAAACAGCAGGGCAGAGTCCAGTTCTGCATGGATTGTTTATTCAAAAAATCCCTAATAAATGGCAGAACAAAAACTGGATTTAGGTAGCTAAATTAAAAAATCTACTTCAATACCTTCCAAGATGGATACCTCAAAACAAAGATTTATTATAAATTTTAGCATATTCTTTGAAATTCAATTACTTCAGATTAAATTGATGCATATTTAGCCTGCTCCACTAATGCTGTGTTTCTGGAATATATCCCATGTCCTTTCCATCAGTTTTGGTCTTATTTTCAAAAATATGGAAGAGGAATTTGATGGGCCATATGTCCGTAGGGTTCTTTTTGTAGCTTGTTGTGAGTTACTCACATCCCCTCTTCTCATCTGTCGCTCTACCCCTGAACCCCTGAATGGTAGGTATTTTGCAAATGATTAATCTAGGTACAGCTCAACTTAAGGCAGAGATTTCCAGATGAGAGACTGATTCTGTACAGGGATCAAGTCTATGATTTTCCTATGTGTAATATCATACCCTTTGCCTTGTAACAAGCACTAACTCTTATAGATAAAGCGTAATCTTATAGGTGAAGCATTTAATAAACAATATGTCACTGCTTTTTTCATGTTTGTTTATGCCATCTACAAGCTCACAGATATAGAGATCCATAAAATACCTAGAAAGCCACTACATAAAATAACTGAATAATTGATGCAAATTCAACTCAAATGGTCATTCTGCTATTCATTTATTCATTCACACATGCACTCAACACATTTGTGTGTTGAGTGTGTGTGTGAGTGTGTGTGTGGGCTTTAAGTGTAAGTTTACTGTTCAAGTCAGTTTCTCATACAAAAACTTATACACATTGTTATGTGACCTTACTTGCTCTCCCTATAATGTGACAGCACACTCCTCCTCTCCATTCAACCAGCTCCTGACCCCTTCTGCCTTCTCATCTCACCTCTGGACGGGAGCTGCCTACTTAGTCTCCTATGTCTACTTGAGCTAAGAAGCACACTCCTCACCAGTATTATTTTATATCTTATAGTCCGGCCTAATCTTTGTCTGAAGAGTTGGTTTCAGGAATGGTTTTAGTTTGGGGCTAACAGAGAGTCTGGGGGCCATGTCGTCTGGAGTCCTTCCAGTCTCCGTCAGACCATTAAGTCTGGTCTTTTTACTAGAATTTGAGTTCTGCACCCTACTTTTTTCCTACTCCGTCAGGGACTCTCTGTTTTGATGCCTGTCAAGGCAGTTATTGCTGGTAGCCGGGCACCATCTAGTTCTTCCAGTCTCAGGCAGATGGAGTCTCTGGTTTATGTGACCCTTTCTGTCTCTTGGGCTCATATTTTCACAACAAGTATTTATTGATTGGCTACTATGTGCTGGCCACTGTGCTAGTACTAAAAATATAACGGTGAACAAGATAGATATCATGCCTATGATCACAGAACTTGTAATCTAGTGAGGGCTGGGGTTACAGAGAAGTTGAGAGGAAACCACAATACCTTGAAATAAATGTTATGATAATAGCAGAATTATAATGTGCAACTGGGACCACAAAAGAAGAACAACTAATACAGGTGTGTGTGTGTGTGTGTGTGTGTGTGTGTGTGTAGAGGGTTGTAGTTACCAAAGGCGCCCAGGATTAAATCTTAGTTGATATTTAAAATATCAGTTTTACTTAACATAAATGGTAGAGTCATAGGGAATGGGAAGAGGAGACACCAGCACGTATAAACACCTGAAGGTGAAAAAGAACATACCATTAATTCCATGATATTTTGACAATCTTTCCACATTTTACTTTCCTTCTCCGTAAAAGAAAGCAGCGTCATGGCTAAGCACTTGGGCAAGACTGTCTCAAATTACTGAAAGCTAACATACATGAAAGTTGTTTTTCTCTGTTTACAAGGATTAAGCTCTTTGGATATGTCATTTATTGCCTTCCCACTTAAAATGTGACCAACTTGCAGACAGG
Organism: Loxodonta africana; assembly: GCF_030014295.1. Taxonomy (NCBI): domain Eukaryota; kingdom Metazoa; phylum Chordata; class Mammalia; order Proboscidea; family Elephantidae; genus Loxodonta; species Loxodonta africana. The sequence continues at coordinate 177,804,816 of NC_087344.1, forward strand.
AAGCATAACTCATTCTATTTCCCAGAACCCAGTGCAATGTTCTGTATACATTGAAAGCTTAAGAAATGTTAGTGCTAAATAAATAAGATAAATGGCAAGGAAAGGTCAGCAGCCAAGCTGGAACGCCCAGAATTTTCAAGGGAGCAGCAATGTTTATCTAACAAGGTTTTTAGCCAATATAACTTTCTTACACTTTAACTTTAGAAGCTTGGTCAAAAAGGCAGTCATTAAATAATATTTTGGCAATACAACTAGTCACCATCCCTCTGCCTTGGTTGATTAAGAAAGCCAAAATCAGACGCTTCAAACCTACGAAAGGCTAGTTAGCTTCAGGGAGAAAAAGAAAATCTGCTCCATAGTTCACACATCAGTTGTACCCTAAACTCTGGTCAAGACAAGTAAAATAACATTATGTATAGTCTTTTTTTTTTTTTTTTTATAGTCTGTAGCCCATATTAAAAGCTAGACACTGCCAGGTGCTCTTGACATAAAAATAAATAAGTAGTACCGTATTTTACACAAATAACATGCAGCTTCTGCATTTTTTTGCCAACTGTGCCCTCCTCAACAAGGTGTTTTTGTAAGTGCCGCTATGTCAACTTTTTTTAACATGTTGCTGTGAAAAAATTAACATAGCGATCTTACGAAAATACCTTGTAAGGGAGAAGGCCTTGGTTGGCAAACAAACGTAGAAAGCGCAAATGATTTGCATAAAAATATGGTAGTCCTTGTCCCTAAAGTAGACCTGACACACAGTACACCTACTCCTTACTTAGCAACTATCTTGTTATCCGACACTTCACATTTTTTTTTTGTCCCTAAAGTAGACCTGACACACAGTACACCTACTCCTTACTTAGCAACTATCTTGTTATCCGACACTTCACATTTACAACAACAGTAAAAAATCTACTGACTATTTTGTACATTCTTGACACATCTGGCAGTAACAAATGCCGAGGTGTGAGGCAAGAGAACCTGGCTATAATGATTATGGTTATGTGTCAACTTGACTGGACCATGATTCTCAGTGGTTTGGCAGTTATGTAGTGATGTAATTTGGTTGTTATGTAATGATATAATCATCCTCCATTTTCACCTAATGCCACTTTTTGCATAATAACTTGGTCTTTGCAACCTAATCGTGTCAATAAGTGAGGAGTGCTCAATACATATCTGTTGAAAAGCTGAGTGAAACAGCCTAGAAGGAAGGTCACATACATAAACAAAGCATTATTATACAATATTAGTTTTGTTTTTATAAGTGGGACACCCTCCTAGACTGTGGAAATGTTCATATCCTATGAATTCTTTGACAGTCTTTGGGTGGTGCAAATGGATAAGCACTCAACTATTACCTGAAAGGTTGGCAATTCAATCCCACCCAGAGGCTCCTTGAAAGACAGGCATGGTCATCTGCTTCTAAAAGGTCAGAGTCTTGAAAACCCTGTGGAGCAGCTCTACTCTGCACACATAGGGTCACTATAAGTCAGAATCTACTCTACAGCAACTAACAACAACAACAAAATGGACTCTTTGTAGTCTTCAAAAAAAGCTAATTCTTCCTCTAAAAAGGTGCTGCTGTTGCTTTGGAAGACATTTTAAGGGCCGAATCTGTCTCACTTGGCAGGGAGACGGCAGGTTCCAACATTACTGTACCCTGGATGCAGCTGTTGGGCTGATCGAGCTGCCCTGAGAGTCGCAGCATTGGGAATAGACCCACAATAAGTGAACTGCAGTCATCCTGAGAGAATGCTCTTCTGCAAAGAACACACGTTTATAAGTAGCAGGGCTTCACGTCTGCTTTTGGATCACCCAACTCTAGCACAGAGGGCCACCAAGAAGAGAGAGTCAAATGCAAGATCTGACAAGAGGGATCAGTGACATTATTTCTTGGTGTAGGAGACAATTGTTTTAGTGTCTTCTGAAACTTGGAAAATCATATTTATTCATGCTATGTTTATTCATAAATGTCCTTGAAATAAGGTCTCTATTCCCTCAGGGAACAGCATTCTTACATTTCAGGGAGTCGAGTTCTTTTTACCAACCCCACCGATACTGATCAGAAACTCTGGCTTTTGAATTCCTTAGGTCGTAAGCAAACAGTTCACTGCCCAGAGCTCTTTCCTCAGGCCATGTTGGTGTGCATTGTGGCCAGGTGTCATGGATTGAATTGTGTTCCCCAAAAATACGTGTACCAATTTGGCTAGGCCATGATTCCCTGTATTGTGTGATTGTCCACCATTTTGTCATCTGATGTGATTTTCTTATGTGCTGTAAATCTTATCACTATGATGTTAATGAGACAGATTAGTGGCAAGTTATATTGATGAGATCTACAAGATTAGATTGTGTCTTAAGCAAATCTCTTTTGAGATATAAAAGGAAGCAGCGAGCAGAGAGACATGGGGACCTCATATCACAAAAAAAGCGGTGCCAAGAGCAAAGCATGTCCTTTGGACCCAAGGTTCCCGCATTAAGAAGCTCAGAGACCAGAGGAAGATTGATGACGCCCTGAATTTGGACTTTTAGCCTACTAGACTGTGAGAGAATAAATTTCCCTTTGTTAAAGCCATCCACTTACAGTATTTCTGTTATAGCGACACTAGATGACCAAGATACCAGGTCATCACTTTTTCCTGGGCAAATAAAGCCACTTGGTTTCTTCATACTTTTGAACTAAAGTGGATCATTGAGTGTGAACAGGGGAATGAAGAGGGCACTGCAACCCCTCAGTAAGCCTTAATCTCTCATCATGGTGAGGAAACAGGGCAAGGGGATAAGATGAGCCAAATGGCAACACGGTACCAGACTTAAGAAGCAATTTTTATTACTGTCTGTATATCTCACAGGTTGCTAGGTGGTACAAATTGTTTGCTCTCACCTACTAACTGCATCCTTTCACCATACCTATTCAATCTGTATGCTGAGCAAATAACCCGAGAAGCTGGACTGTATGAAGAACGGGGCATCAAGATTGGAGGAAGATGCATTAACAACCTGCATTATGCAATGACACAACCTTGCTTTTTGAAAGTGAAGAGGACTTGAAGCAGTTACTGATGAAGACCAAAGACCACAGCCTTCAGAACGGATTACACTTCAACGTACAGAAAACAAAAATCCTCACAACTGGACCAATAAGCAACATCTTGATAAACGGGGAAAAGATTGAAGTTGACAAGGATTTCATTTTACTTGGATCCATAATCAACACTCATGGAAGCAGCAGTCAATAAATCAAAAGATGCATTACACTGGGCAAATCTGTTGCAAAAGACCTCTTTAAAGTGTTGAAAAACAAAGATGTCACCTTGAGGACTAAGGTGCACCTGACCAAAACCATGGTGTTTTCAATTGCCTCATACGCATGTGAAAGCTGAATGATGAATAAGGAAGACTGAAGAAGAATTAATACCTTTGAATTGTGGTATTGGAGAAGAATATTGAATATACCATGGACTGACAAAAAGAAAGAACAAATCTGTTTTGGAAGAAGTACAGCCAGAATGCTCCTTAGAAGCAAGGATGGCGAGACTACATCTTACATGCTTTGGACATGTTATCATGAGGGATCAGTCCCAAGAGAAGGATATCATGCTTGATTAAGCAGAGGGTCAGTGAAAAAGAGGAAGACCCCCAACAAGATGGATTTTCACAGTGGCTGCAGCAATGGGTTCAACCATAACAACAATTGTGAGGATGGTGCAAGACCAGGCAGTATTTTGGTCTGTTGTACATAGGGTCGCTACAAGTCGGAACCAACTCAGCAACACCTAACAAAAACGGCAACTAACCACAAGGGTGGTGATTCAAACCCCTCCACTAGTGCCTCAGAACAAAGGCCTGGTGATCTGCTTCTGTAAGATTACGGCCAAGAAAATCCTATACAGCTCAGTTCTACTCTGTAACACACTGGTAGCCGTAAGTCAGAATCGACTCAAAGGCAATGAGGTTTGGTTTTGTAGTTTTTTTTACATCTCTCACTAATTTGGGAAGGAAAGAAAATAATTAGCAGGAATATCCCACAACTGAGATTCATTTACACAAAAATGTTCTCCTTCAAACTCTAACCTCCTTCATCCTTTTTTCCTCTAATATTCACTTCCCCAAGCTGATGGGAATATTACCTACTATGGATTCCTTTATTAGTTATTTGTTCATCCATCATTCACTCTTCAGGCATTTATTGAGCCCCTGTCATGTGCTAGACCCTGGGACTCAGTGCCAGCTTTTCTGTCTAATAATTAAATGTTTTACGTATAAAGTGCTAAGTGCAATAATAAGGTATCTACAAAACATGGGGACAGGGAATGAGGGGCATAAATCAAGAACTTCTTTAGAGCAGTTACTGATGACTTCCCTAAAAGTAGGATTCTGGAGCTGAGTCTTCCAGGATGTATTGGAGTTTACTGGGCAAATAAGGTCAGGTAGAGGTAGTGGTAAGAGACAAATTCGAAGGAAAGGAAATATAATAGCAACAGTCAACACTTCCTAATGTGCTGTAGGCACTGTTGCATTTATAACGTGTTAGGCATTGTTCTAAGCTCCTTGCCTACATTCATCTTTTTAATCCTTACGAGAACTGTATGAGTCAGTCTCTATTTTTACTTCCATTGTGGCAAATGATAAAGTATTAAACAAGGTGGCCAAAGTCATACAGCTGGAAAGTGTCAAAGTCACAATGAGACAAAGAGTCTGTGTTCTTAACCATTACAGGACTGTGTACAGAAAGGCATGTGCAAAGGCCCAGAGACGAAAGGGAGAACAGGGCATTCTGAGGGAGACGGAAGTAGGTATTACTAGGATAAAGAGGCCTGAGAGGTGCAACTAAAATAAATGAAGGTGAAAAGATAATGGGGCAGATTACAAAGGGTCTAGGTACCTTACTAAAGTTTTGTACTTAATCTTGAGAGCAATTGGGAGGCATCAAAGGCTTTATACCAAGATCAGATCCATGTTTTAGGAAGATGGCTGACAGCACAGTGGGCAATGGAAGGGGGTAAGGGTAGAAGTGGGCAGAGGGCAGGGAAGCCAGTTAGTATAGTACTGTAATGGCAGGTAAGAGATGGTGAAGGACCTGACTAAGGAAGCAAGAACAGGGTTGACTTTATCACCACTCCTATTTAAAATTGTGTTGGAAGTCCTAGCTGGGGCAATAAGGCAAGAAACAGAAATAAAGGGCATCTAAATTGGTAATGAAGAAGTTAAACTGTCCCTATCTGCAGAAGATATGATACTATACATAGAAAACCCAAAAGACTCCATGAGAAAACTACTGGAACTAATAGAAAGATTCAGCAGAGCAGCAGGATACAGGGTAAACATACAAAAATCAGCTGGATTCCTGTACACCAATAAAGACAACGATGAAAAGGAAATCAGGAAAACATTACTATTTATAATAGCCCCTAAAACAATAAAAACTTGAGAATAAATCTAACCAGGGGTGTAAAAGACCTATACAAAGAAAACTACAAGAAGCCAAAAGAGATCTACATAAATGGAAAAACATACCATGCTCATGGATAGGTAGAGTCAACATTGTGAAAATGACAATTCTGCTGAAAGCAATTTATAAATACAATGCAATACCAATCCAAATATCAACAACATTCTTTAAAGAGATGGAAAAACTTATTATTAACTTTATATGGGAAGGGAGGAAGCCCCAGATAAGTAAAGCACTATTGAACAAGAAGAATAAAGTAGGAGGACTCACACTACCTGACCTCAGAACCTACTATACAGCTACAGTAGTCAAAACAGCCTGGTACTGGTACAATGACAGATACATTGACCAATGGAACAGAACTGAGAACCCAGATGTAAATCCATCTACCTATGGTCACCTGATCTTCAACAAGGGCCCAAAGTCCATCAAATGGGGAGAAGACAGTCTTTTTACCCAATGGTGCTGACAAAACTGGATGTCCATCTGCAAAAAAATGAAACAGGACCCATAGCTCAGACAATATTCAAAATCTGACTCAAAATGGATCAAAGACCTAAATATAAAGCCAAAAAACAGGAAGTTCATAGAAGAAAAAACAGGATCAGTGCTAGAGGCCCTAATACATGGCCTTAAGAGGTTATAAACCACAACCAACAAAAAAGCTCCAGAGGAAAAGCTAGATCAGTGGGGTCTTCTAAAAATCAAACACTTATACTCATCAAAAGACTTCACCAAAAGAGTAAAAAGAGAACCTACAGACTGGGAAAAAGAATTTGGCTATTACAAATCAGGCAAAGGTCTAATCTCTAAAATCTACAAGAAAATCCAACACCGCTACAACAAAAAGACAAATAATCCAGTTAAATAACGGGAAAAGGAAATGAACAGACACTTCACCGAAGAAGACATTCAAGCGGCCTACAGACACATGAGGAAATGCTCAGGATCTCTAGCCATTAGAGAAATGCAAATCAAAACCACAATGAGATACCATCTCACCCAGGTGTTACTGGCACAAATCAATAAAACAGGAAACAACAAATGATGGAGGAGCTGCGGGGAGATCAGAACTCTTATGCACTGCTGGTGGGAATGCAAAATGACACAACCATTTTGAAAAACGATATGGTGCTTCCTTAGAAAGCTAGAAAATAGAAATACCATATGATCCAGCAATCCCATCCCTAGGAATATATCCTAGAGAAATAATAGTCTTCACAAAGCCATGGAAACTCCATAAACACATCTAAACTCCCTGAGGGACCGAATTGCTAGGCTGAGGGCTGTGGGGTCCATGGTCTTGGGGAACATCTAGATCAACTGGCATAACAGTTTATAAAGAAAATGTTCTACATTCTACTTTGGTGAGTAGCATCTGGGGTCCTAAAAGCCTGTGAGTGGCCATCTAGGATTCTCCAATGGTCTCACCCCTTTGGGAGCAAAGAAGAATGAAGAAAACTAAAGATACAAGGGAAAGATTAGTCCAAAGAGCTAATGAACCACATCTACTACGGCCTCCACCACAGAGTCCAGTACAACTACATGGTGCCCAGCTACCACAACTGACTGCTCTGACAGGGATCACAATAGAGGATCCCAGACAGAGCTGGAGAAAAAAGGAGAAAAATGTAGAACAAAATTCTAACTCAAAAAGAAAGACCAGACTTGCTGGCCTGACAGAGACTGGAGAAACCCTGAGAGTAAGGCCCCCAGACACCCTTTCAGCTCAGTAATGAGGTCACTCCTGAGGTTCACCCTTCAATGAAAGATTGAACAGGCCCATGGAACAAAACAAGACTAAAGGGACTCACCAACCTTGGGGCAGGGACTGGAAGGCAGGAGGGACCAGGAAAGCTGGTAATAGGGAACCCAGGGTTGAGAAGGGAGAGTGTTGACATGTCATGGGGTTGTTAACCAAGGTCAGAGAACAATGTGTGTACTAAATGATGAGAAACTAGTTTGTTCTGTAAACCTTTATCTAAAGCACAATTTTAAAAAATTAAAGAAAAAAAGAACAGGACTGAGAAGAAGGGAAAGCTACAGGAGCTGTTTAGATCATACAATTTGCAGAACTAGGAGGGAAGCTGGATGCATGTGGAAGTTGATCTAGAAAGAAAGAAAAGAGGAGAGACTCCCAGGTTCAGATTGTGTAGATAGCTGTGCGATTAACTAGAACAAGGAATATAAAAAGAAGACCCGGTTTAAGAAAAAGACACTTTGTTCAGTTTGGGAGTATTACATTTGAGGTGTTTGTTCAAGTTATCTATTGCTGCACAAACTTTCTAAAATTTAGTGGCTTAACTCATTAATTTATTATTATCATTCACGGTTCTATGAATCAACTGGGCTCAGTTGGGAAATTTTTGCTTGCAGTCTCTCACACAGTTGCTGTTAGACATCAGCTGGGGCTGCAATCCTGTGAAGGCTCAAATGGACTGCATGTCCAAGATGGCTCACTCTCATGGGTGGGATGCTGGCTATTGGATGTGAGCTCAGCTAGATTTGTCTACCTACACATGACCTGTCTTTGTGGCATGGGTTTCACACAGGAGGGTAGCATGTTTATAGGAGATGGAATCCCAAAAGCAAGCATTTCAAGAGGCCTAGGCAGAGGCTGCAAAGCTTCTAATGACCTAGTCTTGGAAATCACTTAGCATCGTTTCTGCCACGTTCCATTAGTTAAGAGGGAATCACAGGGCTGGCCCAGATTCAAGGGGAAAGGTCCCCAGAATAGCATAAAAACTGAGAGGCATAGCTCATTTGGGGCCCATCTTTGGAAACTAACACAGAGTCTTTGGGACATGCAATTAGAGACGTTTAGATTATAGTCTCTAGCCCAGGGAAAGATCTGGGCTGGGACCTAGCTGAGCAGATAATCAGAATATAGGTGTTGACTGAAGACATGGATGTAGATGAGATCTTCCAAGGATAATGTGTAGAGGACAATGAGGATAAACCAGGGGGAGTACCCTGGAACATCAGTATCTGAAGGATAAGCAATAGAAAAGCCTTTAAAGGAGATCAAGAATATGGGGCCATAGAAGCAAAGGAAACCAGGAAAGAATATGCCTATATAAGTCAAATGTAGCATTTCAAGGAAAGGAAATAGACATGTCAAATGCTGCAGAGAGGCAAAGTCATGTGGAAACAGTTTTTTTTTTTTTTTTTTTCCAAGAAATAGACTGGAGCGGGACAAGCTGGCAGGCAGGGTGTGGATAGAAGACATGGTCAGAGAAGTAACATGAGATTGAGCTGGAAAGGAAGACAGAAGCCTACCTTTCTGGATTTTATATATTATGGTGCGATTTCATTCTCAGTGCAATAGGAAGTCATTGGAGGATTTTAGGTAGCATTTTTTTATGACATTATTTAACACATTTTAAAAAATTCACTCTGCTTTGAAAATAAACACACACCTAACCAACAAGTCTACTCTTAGGTATTTACCCAAAATGGATGAAAACATGCGTTCACTTCATGAAAGAATATTCATAGAGATTTATTCATAATATCCCAAATCTGGAAACATCCCAGGTATCTATCAATAAAAGAATCATAGACAAGCTGTGGTATATTTATAAAAGGACTACTACTCAGCAATTAAAAGAATGAATTACTGACAAATGTAACGATGTGGTACCGTATTTTTTCACAAATAATGCATGCCTTCTATGTTTATTTGTCAACCATTATTTCCTCCTCCCGCAAGGTATTTTCCTAAGCACAGGAGGCTAATTTTTTTTACAGCAACTTGTAAAAAAATTGGCATAGTGGCACTTATGGAAATACCTCACAAGGGGAGGGTGCGGTTGGCAAACAAACTTAGAAGGCGCACGTTATTTGTGTAAATATATGGTATATGATTCCATTTATATGATATTCTGTAACAGGCAAAATTAATTTATGGTGGAAAAAATTAGAACAGTGGTTTACTCTGGGAGGTGGGGGGGCAGGGTATGACTGAGAAGGGAATAAGTAAACTTTCTGGAATGACAGTAATGTTCTATACTTGATAAGGGTTAAAGTTATGCAGTTGTCAAAACTGATCAAATGCAAACATAGGATTTAAATTTCACACTAAATGAAAAAATCTACATGAATATTGAGCTCCAGTTAATGATATGTATGCTGAAATGTTTAGAGGGAAAAGTGCTGACATCTGCAATTTCTTTGAAATGCAACAAAGTTCGTTTGGCTTAATGGATGAACAGAAGGACGGATAGATGGACAGAAATGTGATAAAGCAAGAATAAGCAAAATGTTAACAGTAGAGTCTATGTGATGGGTATGTGGATGCTCACTGCAAAATTATTTCAACTTTGCTGTGTGTTTTACAATTTCCATAATAAAATGTCTGGGGAAAAACTCCCTCTAGCTCCTCTGTGCATAATGGATTTGGGGGGGCAACCATGAAAGTTGGGAGGAGACTATTGCAGTGGCCAAAGTGAAGGGTGGTGGTGGCTTGGACTAGGGTAGTCAGAGTGGATTTTAGAGAGAAATAGGCAGATTCCGTGCTTTTTTTTTTTTTTTTTGGAATAGAAGCAGCAGCAGGACTTTCTGATAGATGAGATGTAGGATGCCAGTGAAATGACAAAATTAAAGATGACTGCAATGTATTCCTGCAATTGGGTACATGGTGGTGTCATTCACCAGGATGGAAAATATCAGACTTCAAGGAGAAAAATCAAGAGTTTTCTTCTGGTCCTGTTAAGTTTGATATCTATGAGATACTCAAGTGGAATTGTCTAGTAGTAAGTTAAATATAAAATTTAGAGCTCAGAAGGTATTAAAAAAAAAAACCAAACCCATTGCCGTCAAGTTGATTCCAACTCATAGCAACCCTATAGGACAGAGTAGAACTGCCCCATAGACTTTCCAAGGAGCACCTGACAGACTTGAACTGCCGACCCTTTGGTTAGCAGCCATAACACTTAAGCACTGCTCCGCCAGGGTTTCCTCAGAAGGTATAAAACATGTAAACTATTTGGTGCCAGGCCCGATACATAAAAAGCATGCAATAAATACTTAGAGTTATTTAAAATCATTTTAATTATTATAGGACATGTGGGTAGAGGTAAATCCATTAACTTTGCATGTTGATATACTCATATATTCTACCTTAGAAAAGAAGTTAAGGTCAAAATATGGTTAAATCTGAGACGTTGTGTGAAATGGCTAATATAAGGCATTTGAACAAGAGCTTCCACTGAGTAAAATAGGGCTAACAGAGGGCTCAGTATGTCCTGTGATCACATCTATTCCTCAGGCAGCATCACTTCTAAACCACCATGGAGAAACGAGAACATATTCACTGTTAAATAACTCATTCTAACATTTAACAACTGCTGCAGTCACTTTTTTCTCCCCCCAATTTAAATTTGTCTAAATATAGTGAAAGCTCAAATTACTGGGCCCAGAATGCAGCTCCTTAAATCCTAATATGGTATGATTATGTTTATGTTGATCAGATATGCCAGAGTCCCTGGATGGATTTGCAATGCAATATTCTTGGAAGCAAGAAATTTAATACACTTCAAACATCTTTGTTAGAATTTTGTATTCTTCATCAGGTGCAGCACAGAGATAGTGCCCCGAGATTATCCACGTAGGCAGGAAAATCGGGGGGAAGATGAAAACCTGTCATTCATGTCACTATTTCAGCACTAAGCCTTTCAGGAGTAGGAGAAGTGTCAATCAGAACATCTCTGCAGTTGCCTGAACTCATCACTATCGCCAGCTGCATGATGCGATCATTTAGAGCTTGTTCAAACTCTCACCGTTTCTCCCCCAGCTAGGCACCCCCTCCCTCACATCAGTGGAAATGGGCCAGTGTTTGCTCAAACTCAATGGAAAATAGTAGCAAGCACAATCTTAGTTTGGTTTCTCTTTTCACAGTAATAGCTAATAGCTTACCTGAGTGCTTGACAAAGTGTTAGGTGCCATGTTAAGCACTGTGCAAGCATCGTTTCATTCAATCTTCATAGCAACAAGTCTTATGAGGAGGCATCTATTATTATCCACATTTTACAGGTGAGGTGTCTGATGCTCCAAAAGTTTAAATAATCTGCCCAGCTAGCAAGTGAGGGAATTGGAGCTCAATGGTTTATGGAGGAAAATCTCCTAACCTCTGTATCCTCAGCATCACTAACAGGACTAACATCAGGAGCCTGGAGCATAAGGAACCTTGACTGATCCTCCTGAATCTTCAACAAGAGTGAGGTAGCTATGTGGCTTCTGTTCTGCCTCTGCAGGCACAGCTGGATTAGCAGCTCCTGCTTCACATGCATCCAGGGGCTTCCTTGGCAAGCCTCCTACACATGCTTTCAAACCTTCCTAAGTTCTGGCTGTGCCTGTAGTGTTTTTACTAGGGCACGTTACATTCCCCAATTGAGATGAAGCTAAACTACAAATACCCCTAAAAAAAGTAATTCACACGAAGCTATACATGATATGTGTTGACATGTACTTGGATTAGATTTAGCTGGTGGAGATTCGGGAAAAAAAGAGAAAGAGCAATCTAGCTAGAAAGGGGAGTGAAGGGGCCATAAAAACATTCAGAAGTAAGTATGTAGGGTTGAGCCTAAGACGGCAGAGTAGTCAGACACTTCCGGTGGTCCCTCTTACAACAAAGACCTGAAAAAAACAGTGAATTGATTATATATATATATATATATATATATATATATATATATATATATATATATATATATATGACAAGCTGAACATCAAAGGCAAAGTTAAGAAATCGGGCTGAGTGACGGGGGAGGGAGAGACGGTGCAGAAGCAGCAAAGAGTTGCCGGACCTGACTTAGCAGGAACCAGCACTCCTCAGCCCTGATCCCCTGGCAAGGCTGCAGTGGGGTTGACAGTAGCATTCGGGATGCCATTACTTCAGTGAAAGAAGACAAGGGAAGTGGCGCAGCCCCAAACCCCTGGCACGAAAGCGGGGAGGCCAAGCCAGAGCACAGAATCTGCACGCACCTCCAGAATCAGCGAATGAGCAGCACTATCAGCACAAGATAACTGATTTCATCTAATTTACCACACGGATCTAATAGCTCCTCCTTTTAAAAGAACTCTCTCCCATCTCTCTGATCCCTCCTCCCTCTGCCCCAGCCAGCTTCGGTGAGAGTTGATTTCCCTGGGCCGAGTTAGGCCCCACTGTGTTTCCTGAGCCATTCTCCCAGCCTTGGAAAAGGAGCAAATTAACAAACGGGCTCCCCTAATCTGGAAACTTAGAGCAGAAGTGGCTCCTATCCAGGCAGAAGCGTCCACAGGCTTTGAATGTCTTTCACCCCTGCATGGACCCAGTTGGCCCCATTTTAGCAGCTAGGATCTTGCTGTTATATCACAAGGGTGAATGTGCTGGAGGACTGGCTATAACTGTTCCAGCTTTGCAGTGGAGAGGTAGGTTCCTGGCATTTGATACCACTCTGCCTATGAAATAGGGTCCTCACCTACCCACATCAGGGTCCTGAGGACTGGTGGCTCCACCCATGCCATGTAACCATCTGTGACAGGGGTCCAAGGATAAGTGGTGCCTCCCAGTCCTTACAGTTAAAAGCATTAGGTACCTGTGATATGGCTGCAGAGCCCACCCACCAGTGCACTCTAGAGAACAGGGATGTGCCTTCTGCACAGATACTTGGGGAAAGGTTGTCAGCCTCCTGCCTTCCCCAGAATGTGGCCCCCTGCTGCAACCAGAAACCTGTGCATACTGCAATCACCACCACTCCTCTAATATCGTAGGTGAAAGCCTGCACCACACACTAGGCGACTGACTTGAGCTGAATTTATACAAGAATAGTGAATGGACTCCTAGGCTCATATAGTTGATAACAGCACTAGCCATCTGGTGACAGGACATTAGTGCTTCAAAGGCACCAATAATCAAGTTAGTTCACTCTAGTAGCCTATTCAGATATATCAAAACAAAACAAAACAAGAAGCTAGGACACAGTGAACAAACTTAAAATAAATTAATGCAATAACTTATAGATGGCTTGGAGAAAACAGTCGATATCAAATCACATAAAGAAGCAGACCACGATCACTTCAACAAACTCCCAAAACAATGAATCAAGGAATCTTCTGGATGAAGATGTATTCCTGGAATTACCAGATTTAGAATACAAAAGATTAAGATACAGAGCTCTTCAAGACATTAGGAAGGAGATAAGGTGAAATGCAGAGAGAACGAAGGAGCACACAGATAAAGCAGTCGAGGAAATTAAGAAAATTATTCAAGAATATAATGAAAATTTTAATAGGCTACAAGAACCCATAGAGAGACAGCAAACAGAAATTCGGAAGATTAACAATAAAATTTGAGAATTGGACAACTCACTATAAACTCAGCAGAGAAGAACTGAGGAACTGAAAGTTAGAATTAGCGAGATTCAAGATAAAACACTTGGCAACAATGTATTCAAATTTTAAAAAATTCGAAAAAAAAAAAAAATGAAGAAACCCTGAGAATCACGTGGGACTCTCAGTGATTGGAGTACCAGAATAGGGATGGAAAACAGAAAATACAGAGAGAATTGTTGACGATTTGTTGGCAGAAAACTTCTTTGATATCATGAAAGATGAGATGATACCTATCCAAGATGTTCTTCGAACCCCATATGAAGTAGTTTTTTAAGGAAAGTCACCAAGACATAGTATAATCAAACTTGCCAAAACCAAAGATAAAGAGAGGATTTTAAGAGCAGCTATGGATAAATGGAAAGTCACCTACAAAGGACAGTCAATAAAAACAAGCTCAGACTACTCAGCAGAAACCATGCAGGCAAGAAAGCAACGGTGTGACATATATAAAGCATTGAAGGAAAAAAATTGTCAGCCAAGAATCATATATTCAGCAAAACTGTTTCTCAAATATGAAGGTGAAATTACAACATTTCCAGATAAACAGAACTTTAGGGAATTTGCAAAAATGAAACCAAAACTATAAGAAATACTAAAGAGAATTCTCTGGTTAGAAAATCAATAATATCAAATATCAACCCAAGACTAGAACACAGGACAGAGCAGTCAGATATCAACCCAGATAAGGAAATCACAAAAATAAATCAAGATAAGAAAATGCTCAAAACAGGGAAACAGAGATGTCAAAATGTAAAAGAAGACAACATTAAATCAGTAAAGAAAAAAAAACCAAACTCATTGCCATGGAGTCGATTCTGACTCATAGCAACACTATAGGACAGAGTAGAACTGCTCCATAGGGTTTCCAAGGAGCATCTGTTGGATTCAAACTGCGGACCTTTTGGTTAACAGCCGTAGCTCTTAAACACTACACCACCAGGGTTTCCAAACCATGGCAGAAGTGGGATTCAAGCCCATGCCTCCATTTGGAGACCAGAAGCCCCAACTGTGAAAAGGAAAACCTTGAGTATGGTGCCTTAGACCACTCAGCCATCCTGATACCATAATCAATAAAGAGGGACTAAAAAATGTGATCATAGATCTTTCATATGGAGAAGAAGTCAAGGCAACATAGGGAGATAAAAGTTTCATTTAAACTTAGAAAAAATAGGGGTAAATAATAAGGTAACCACGAAGAAGACTAACAGTCCTACACATCAAAATAAAATACAAGAAAAACATAAAGACTCAGCAAAAACAAAAACACCACTGAAAAAGAGGAAAACACGATTTACAAAGAAAAACTACTCAGCACAAAAAATTAAGGGAAAAAGTAAACTGTCAACAACACACCAAAAAAGACATCAAAATTACAGCATTAAACTCATACCTATCCATAATCACGCTGAATGTAAATGGACTAAATGCACCAACAAAGAGACAGAGAGTTACAGAATGGATAAAAAAACACAACCTGTCTATATGGTGCCTACAAGAGACACTCTAGAAAGAGAGCAACAACAGAAACCCTCAGGCATCAGAAAAAAGCAAATAAAAAAAATTAGAGTGGAATTAAATGAAATAGAGAATAGAAAAACAATTGAAAGAGTTAACAAGACCAAAAAAAGCTGGTTCTTTGAAAAGATTAACAAAATTGATAAACCATTGGCCAGACTGACAAAAGAAAAACAGGAGACAAAGCAAATAACCCGAATAAGAAATGAGATGGGCGATATTAAAACAGACCTAACTGAAATTAAAAGAATCATAACAATACTATGAAAAATTGCACTCTAACAAATTTGAAAACCTAGAAGAAATGAATGAATTTCTAGAAACATACTACCTACCTAAACTAACATAATCAGAGGTAGAACAACTAAATAAACCCATACCAAAAGAAGAGATTGAAAAGGTAATTTAAAAACTCCCAACAAAAATAAAGCCCTGGCCCTGACAGCTTCACTGGAGAATTCTACCAAAATTTCAAAGAAGAGTTAACACCGCTACTACTAAAGGTATTTCAGAGCATAGAAAAGGATGGAATATTTCCAAACTTATTTTATGAAGGCAGCATAACCCTGATACCAAAACCAGGTAAAGACACCACAAAAAAAGAAAGTTAGTGACCAATACCCCTCATGAACTTAGACACAAAAATCCTCAACAAAATTCTAGCCAGTAGAATTCAACAACATATCAAAAAACTAATTCACTAAGATCAAGTGGGATTCATACCATGCGTGCAGGGATGGTTCAACATTAGAAAAACAATCAACGTAACCCATCACATAAATAAAACAAAAGACAAGAACCACATGATCTTATCGATTGACGCAGAAAAGGCATTTGACAAAGTCCAACACCCATTCAGGATTAAAAAAAAAAAACTCTAAGCAAAATAGGAATAGAAGGAAAATTCCTCAACATAATGAATGGCATTTATACAAAGACAACAGCCAACATCATCCTAAATGGAGAGAGTCTGAAAGCATACCCCCTTGAGAGTGGGAACCAGACAAGGATGCCCTTTATCACCACTCTTATTTAACATTGTGCTAGAGGTCCTAGCTAGAGTTATTAGGCTAGATAAAGAAATAAAGAGCATCCGAATTGTCAAAGAAGAAGTAAAAGTGTCTCTATTTGCAGACGACATGATCTTATACACAAAAAAACTAAAGCATCCTCAAGAAAACTACTGAAACTAATTGAAGAGTTCAGCGAAGTATCAGGATACAAGAAAAACATACATAAATCAGTTGGATTCCTCTACACCAACAAAGAGAACGTCAAAGAGGAAATTGCCAAATCAATACCATTTACAATAGCTCCCAAGAAGATAAAATACTTAGGAATAAATCTAACCAGAGATGTAAAAGACCCAAGGAAAGAAAACTATAAAACACTACTGCAAGAAACCAAAAAATACCTACATAAGGGAAAAAACATACCTTGCTCGTGGATAGGAAGACTCAGCATTGTAAAAATGTCTATTCTACCCAAAGCGATCTATAGATACAATGCAATCCAAATACCAGTGACATTTCTCAATGAGATGGAGAAAAAAGAGGACTGGATAAGTAAAGCATTACTGAAAAAGAAGAACAAAGTGGGAGGTCTCACGCTACCTGATTTTAGAACATATTATACCACCACAGTAGTCAAAACAGCCTGATACCGGCACAATAGATACATAGACCAATAGAATAGAATTGAGAATCAAGACATAAATCCATCCACATATGAGCAGCTGATATTTGACAAAGGCCCAAAATCAATTAAATGGGGAAAAGAGTCTCTTTAACAAATGGTGCTGGCATCACTGGATATCCTTCTGCGAAAAAATGAAATAAGAGCCATATCTTATACTATGCACAAAAACTAACTCAAAATGGACAAAAGACCTAAATATAAAATCTAAAATGATGAAGAAAATGGAAGAAAAAATAGGGACAGCGCTAGGAGCTCTAATACACAGCATGAACAGTATACAAAACATTACTAACAATGCAGAAGAAAAACTAGATAACTGGGAGCTCCTAAAAATCAAACACCTATGCTCATCCAAAGACTTCGCCAAAAGAGTAAAAAGATTACCTACAGACTGAGAAAAAGTCTTTAGCTATGACATTTCCAGTCAGCATCTGATCTCTAAAATCTACATGATACTACAAAAACTCAACAACGGGAAAGCCAAAAATCCCAATTAAAAAATGAGCAAAGGACACCAAAGAGGACATTTGGGTGGCTAACAGGTACATGAGGAAATGCACGGGATCATTAGCCATTAGAGAAATGCAAATCAAAACTACAATGAGATACCATCTCACCCCCACAACGCTGGCATTAATCCAAAAAACACAAAATAATAAATATTGGAGAGGTTGTAGAGAGCCTGGAACACTTATGCACTGCTAGTGGGAATGTCAAATGGTATAACCACTTTGGAAATCGATTTGGAGCTTCCTTAAAAAGCTAGAAATAGAACTACCATATGATCCAGCCAGTTCTACTCCTTGGAATATATCTGAGAGACATAAGAGCCTTCCCACAAATAGATACATGCACACCCATATTCATGGCTGCACTGTATACAATAGCAAAAAGATGGAAGCACACAAGGTGCCCATCAACAGATGAATGGATAAATAAATTATGGTATGTTCACACAATGGAATACTACACAACAATTAAGAACAAAGATGAATCTGTGAAATATCTCATAACATGGAGGAATCTGGAAGGCATTATGCTGAGTGAAATTAGTCAGTTGCAAAAATACAAATATTGTATGAGACCACTATTATAAGAACTCTAGATAAAGTTTAAACATAGAAGAAAACATTCTTTGGTGGTTACGAGGATGGGAAGGGAGGGAGAGGGATATTCGCCAACTGGATAAAGTAGACAAGAATTATTTTAAGTAAAGGGAAGGGCAACACACAACACAGACGAAGCCAGCACAACTGGATTAAGCCAAAAGCAAAGAAGTTTCCTAAACACAACCAAAGGCTTCGAAGGCCAGAGTAGCAGGGAGAGGGTCTGGGGGCCATGGTTTCAGGGGATTTCTAGGTCAATTGGCATAACAAAATGTATTAAGAAAACGTTCGGCATCCCACTTTGGTGAGAGGTGTCTGGGGCCTTAAATGCTAGCAAGTAGCCATCTAAGATGCATCAATTGGTCTCAACCCCTCTGCAGCAAAGGAGAATGAGGAACACCAAAGACATATGGTAAAGATGAGCCCAAGAGACAGAAAGGGCCACATAAACCAGAGACTCCTTCAGCCTGAGACCAGAAGAACTAGATGGTGCCCGGCTACCACTGATCACTCCCCTGACAAGGGAACACAACAGAGAACCCCTGATGGAGCAGGAGAACAGCAGGATGCAGATCTCAAATTCTCGTAAAAAAAAGGACCAGGCTTAATGGTCTGACTGAGATTGGAGGGACCCTGAAGGTCATGGTACCCGGACCCTTTGTTAGCCCAAGGTTGCAACCATTCCTGAAGCCAACTCTCCAGACAGGGACTGGACTGGACTGTAAGATAGACAATGATACTTGTAGAAGTGAACTTCTTGGCTCAAGTAGACACATGAGACTATGTGGGCAACTCCTGTCTGGAGGTGAGTTGAGAAGGAAGAGGGAGACAGGAGCTGGTTGAATGGACACTGGGAATACAGAGTGGAAAGGAGGAATGTGCTGCCTCATTAGGAGGAGAGCAGCTAGGAGTACATGGCCAGGTGTGTATAACCCTTTGTATGAGAGACTGACTTAATTTGTAAACTTTTACCTAAAGGACAATAAAAAAAAAATAAGTAACCATATAGATCCTAGGTCAAACTTCACCTACCGAGTCGCAAATTGCCAGTCAGCCCATTCCAAAAAAAATGAAAGACGATGTAAGCTGGTACCAACTTATTCTCTGCAGTTTGGAGCCTCCCACATGTAGTGTATGAAAGTTCACTCAGCACCAAAGCCAAGGTTCCACCTGTCTCCTGGCCCTCTTGCTGCTGTTTATCTGCATTTACATAGAATGTCTTGTTATTCAAAGAAATGAGTCTATTTCGTTGGCACAAAATCTGTTGTTAGTTGCCATTGAGTGGGCCGCCTCATGGCAACCCCATGTAACGACAGAGCAAAAGGTTGTTGATATTGAGTCGCCTTCATGATCACTGGTACGTTTGAGACAGTTTTTGTGGCTATTGTGCAGAGTGTCTTCCAACCTAGCGGGCTCATCTTCCAGCCTATATTGGACAATATTCTATTGTGAACCGTAAGATCTTCATTGGCCTGTTTTCAGAAGTACATCACCAGGCCTTTCTTCCTAGTGCATCTTAGTCTGCAAGCTCCACTGAAACCTGTCCACCGTGGGTGATTCTGCTGGTTTTTGAAGTACTGGTGGCATAGCTTCCAGCATCATAGGACCACGAAAGCCACTGCAGTACAACAAACAGACAGGTAGTAGGTAAAATCTACAGTCTGCTATAAAATCAGTACTTCTCTAGGGCTTTGCCCCTGCCCAGCTCTGCTGTTCAACAAGGAAGTGGTATTCTCCTTCGTGAGCTGGAGAATAGTAATCACAGGTGAGCTGCTTTGCCTCACACACCTTTAATAAGTCCCATGGGCCAGGAGCTATTTGTACCAAGAGGTTTCAAGAATGGACTGGGAGATCAAAGGTGAAGAGAGCTAACTGGGAGTGCTGGGATAACCCTGTTGCATATTTTAAATCATAGAATCAAGTTAACCTAATGGAACATTTATAAAAGTTTATTTAATATCTACCTTCCACATTAGACTAAAACCTGTTGCCATCAGGTCAATTCCGACTCACAGCAGTGAGAGCTGAATTAAGTGGCAGCCCAGACAGCCACTATAAAAGCCAATTTAAAAGGGGAGCCGAAAAACCATCTACTGCTAAAACCTTGGAGCCCTGGTGGCGCACTGGTTAAGAGCTTGGCTGCTAACCAAAAGGTCAGCAGTCCAAGCCCACAGGCTGCTCCTTGGAAACCCTTTGAGGCAATTCTACTCTGTCCTATAAGGTCTCCATGAGTCAGAATCAACACGACAGCAATGGGTTTGGGCTAAAACCTCACCAGGATGTGATAAGATGGAAGAAAGCTATAGCTGACCACTTTCAGAGTACCAAATATGAGTGGAAGGAACATTTAATGTCTTCCAGAGAAGAGCAAAATACCAAAAAACAAAGAGGAAACCTAGTTGCTGCTGATTCCAACTCATGAAGACCCCATGTGTGTCAGGGCAGAACTGTGCTCTATAGGATTTTCAGTGGTGGTGGTCATGGTGGTAGAAGGGGGTGTGTTCAGCCCTAGGGCTTTTCCTTTGCTAGTCGAGATAAGCAACTTTGGGGCCAGAGCTGAATTGCTCTGGGAGGAAGGACAGAGCACTATCACCAAATAGCACTCAGATTCCTCTCTACCTATCTGAAGGAATGCCAAATTATTCTCCTACTCAGAGTAACCACAAGATTTACCGTGGCCCTGGCTGGAGGAAGAACTCCACATGAACAGTCTTATTTGTTTTCTTATGGAGTCGGCATCAACTTGACAGCAACGGGTTTGGTTTTTTTGGTTATATACTCACCATCCAGCACAGTGCTCAGCCCAGAGTAGGCATCCTAGCAGCATGCCGTTGCTCAGCTCCAGAGGATGCCATCCAGAGAGCGTACAGTCATTGTCTACAGCCTCACAGGTGGCATATTACTTTAGGACTATATACAGTGCCCCTAAGCTTTGATGATTGACTGATTGATTGAAGGAGTGAATGAGTAAATGACATGTAGATGGAGGAGGGATTTACTTTTTCCCAATAGTCTTTTCTCCCCATATCCATTTCATTGCCTTAATTTATTCTCCCTACTTCCTAATTCAACTTGAGGGGACCTGGCATGTTCTTTCTGCTTCCTGTCCCTCCCTGTGCTAATCCAGTCTCCATATTCAGTAGGAGTCATCTGTTTAAAGCAGGACTAGATCACCATGCCACTCCTTTCTTAAAACCCTCTGATGGCTTCACATTGCCAGTGGAAAGGACAAAACTTTTAACATGGAAAATAAGACCCTCTGTGTGTGGTCCCAAACTGACCTCTCCAGCATCATTTCTCACTACTCCCTCCTTTGTGCTCTGTGCTTTGGCCTTGCCCAGTGGTCAAATTCACTATGTATTTTCTCACCTGGTATCACTACGCATTCCATTCCCTCCACCGTGGGTTTGCCACATTGAGGGTATCTTTAAAAAAAATTGTGGATGAGTAGTTAAGGGCTTGGCTGCTAACCAAGAGGTCAGCAGTTCAAATCCACCAGCCGCTCCTTGGAAACCCTATGGGTCGCTATGAGTCAGAATCAACTGGATGGCAATGGCTTTTTTTGGTTTGGTTAAAAGCAAATAGTGTTGATAAAATTAGATTTTTTAATAAAATTTTTATTTTAGAAAAGGCTTTGATTTTCAGAAAAGTTGCAAAGATAATACTGAGTTCTTATACACCACATACACAAAAACCAGTATCGACCAATTGCCATCGAGTCAACTCCAACTTATGGTGACCCCAACTCATGACAACTCCAGATGTGTCAGAGTAGAACTATGTTCCATAGGATTTTCAAAAGTAAGGCTTTTTGGAAGTAGATCACCAGGCATTTCTTCCAAGGTGCCTCTGGGTAGACTTGAACCTCCAGCCTTTCAGTTAATAACCGAGCATGCTAACCATTTGCACCACCCAGGGACTCCGCATCACACACTCAGTTGTTAACATCTTACATTAATAATGTACATTTGTCACAACTAATGAACTAAAATTAATACCTTATTATTAACTAAAGTCCATACTTTATTCAATTTTCTTAGTTTTGAAGTAATGTCCTTTTTCTGTTCCAGGATCCCATCCAGGATACCACATAACATTTAGCCATCATGCCTCCTTAAAGTCCTCCTAGTTTTGATAGTTTCTTAGACTTCCCTTGTTTTATACTATCTTGGAAGTTTTAAGGATTACTGGCCAGGTATTCTGTAGAATGTCCCTCAACTAGGATTCGTCTGATGTTTTTCTCATAACTAGATTGTGGAGATGGGTTTTGGGGAGGAAGACTACAGAAGTAAAATGCCATTTTCATTACATCAAGGGAACATGTATCAATATAATTTATCACTGCTGATATTAACCTTGATCACCTGGCTGAGGAAGCGTTTATCAGATTTCTTCACTGTAGAGTTACTCTTCCCCTCCTTACCTTTCCATACTGTACTCTTTGGAAGGAAGGGTGGGGAGTTATGCTCCACCTCCCTGAGGAAAAATCATCTACATAAATCATCAAATTAGATGAAAAAAAATTTTTTTCTTCTTTTGAATACCTATTTTTACTCGTAGGATTCTAATAACCAGTTTGGCTTATCCTCAATGGATTGTTTTGACTTTGGATAGTTACAGAATTAGGGTAAAACTAGACAGATGGCTCAGTTTTCTAATTTCCTTCCCAGGGCCTAGCATCTAAGCTAGAATTACTTGCTACTTTTTTTTTTTTTTTACCTGCTGTATTTTAAATATATAATTTATCCAAACCCAGTCCATTACCATCAAGTCAATTGAATTGACTCATAGCAGCCCTATATAGGACAGAGTAGAACTGCCCCATAAGGTTTCAAACTGCCAACCTTTTGGTTAGCAGCCAAGCTTTTTGTTGTTGTTGTTGGATGCTGTCGAGTCAGGTCCAACTCATAGTGACTCTATGTACAATAGAACGAAACACTGCCTGGTCCTGTGCCACCCTCACAATCATTGTTATGCCTGAGCCCATTGTGGCAATCACTGGGTCAATCCATCTCGTTGAGGGTCTTCCTCTTTTTTGCTGACCCTCTACTTTACCATGCATGATGTCTTTCTCCACGGACTTTGAGTTTGTAATATTATGCTTGTATAGCCTTGGTGTTTCAAAGGCAGAAAAGCCTACCATAAAGAAAATTATCTGGTTTTAGCACCACATGAAAATCAACTTGAAAAACTGCAGCAAATGGTGGCTACTTGGTAACTAGTTCATCACCAGTTGTTTCCCTGAATTCAACTGCCTTTTTCCCAAGCCTATTTATGCGTAGATACAGTCTAAATCTAGATCCCTTTAAATTTATAGTAAACTTTTAATCTCCAAGTATCTGTAATACCAAGCAGTTAAAACATGGTCCAAATGGCCTGAATTTGATCTCTGGAATCTCCCTAAAAGTGCTTTCCCTGCGGCAGAATTTCCCTGAGGAAAAAAAAGAACAAAAGAAATGAAGTCAGGCTTATTTTGGAATATCTGTATTGGTAAGGGAAGGGAGATATTAATCATAGAAAATACATCTTAGAGGTGAACTTTCGAAAGCAGGAAGGGACAATAATTAGTAAGTCAGAAATACAGAAAGCAAGGGCAAGCAATAGCCCTTAAGTGCTCCTTCTCTAGGCAGAGGTCATTCTCTGGGTTGTTCAGGAGCTTCACATTAGTCATTTTTTTTGCTTATGAAGTGACCAACTATGAGAAGCATATCATGTCTGTCCAATTATTTCCCCATGTCTAAGCAGGTAACACTGGAATGATGTCTCAATGGGGACACGACTTGGGCGCCAACAACAGCAGAAATACAGAAATACTGAAACTAATAATAATTTTTCCCAGCAAGAAGGGTCATCCTTGAAAGCTATTCACTTCTATATATATTGACATGGACTGACAACCATGATCTACATTTATAAAGCAGGGTGTGGAACTGTGTACAAAGTGGGATCTAATTTTTGATAAAATATAGACCTATAATTTTAATTTTTGGACGAAAAAGTCCAAAAGTATGTATATATATAACCAAAAACCCAAACTTGTCGATTCTGACTCATAGTGACCCTGTAGGAGAGAGTAGAACTGCCCTATAGAATTTCCAAGGAATACCTGGTGGATTCAAACTGCTGACTTTTTGGTTAACAGCCATAGCACTTAACCACTATGCTCCAGGATTTCCTGTATATATATGTGTGTATATATATATATATATATATAGGTTTATATACAAAACCCATTGCCGTCAAGTGGATTCCAACTCATAGTAACCCTACAGAACAGAACTTCCCCACAGGGTTTCCAAGGCTGTAGTCTTTATGGGAGCAGACTGCCACATCTTCCTTCATGGAGCAGCTGGCAGTTTCAAACCGCTGACCTTTTAGTTAGCAGCCAAGCGCTTAACCACTGCACCGCCAGGACTGTCTCTCTCTCCCTAACTCCCCCCCTCCTCTCCAATCTCTCTCTCTCTTTTTCTCCTAAAATGTAAACAGTGGTTAATGCTTAGTAGTGGGAATGTGAATAACCCTTATTTTCTTCTTTGTACTTTATTATATTTTCCAAACTTTCCTAATAATGCTTTTTGAAAACCTTTTTTAAAAAAGATATAAATAAACATACTTTTTCTTTTTCCTACTGGAATTTTCTTTATTTTTCTCAGCCATTTTTCTTTTAATACTCTACAAATGCAACACTTGCTATCATACCCTTTATGTTTGCAACCAAGAGGAAGGAATTCAGATTTCTCAAAGACATGTATTGGTGATACGGTATCTGACGGTGACTAGGATCTATTTATCGGAGGCCACATAGGAGAAAGGAAAATTCCATTTTTGTCTCTAAAAGAATTTTTAAAGGCCCCTAAAGGTTTATATAACTATCTGGCTGCATACCAAATTGCTGTATTTACAGCATGTGTTATCATTGGTAGTCATAAACATAACTTGACTTTATTCCAAGGGAAAGAGAAGTGTGCAGGGTTCTCTGGTTAATTCATATAATGAAAAGCCTCGAAATCTCCTGGAAGTGATAAAGTCTATCTAAGTCCTTTTGGAAGGAATGAAGGGAAGCTTATGCATTTAATGGATATAAGTTCTTATAGGCAAAAAAAGAGTTTCATAAATACTAATGGTTTATGCATTTTTTAAATTGTAAGATAGAAGGATTTCTGGGTGTATAACTTCAATATGCATTGACTTTGATAACGTCTGTGCCAAGGGAAAGATACCAGCAGTTGCAACAGAGTGACTGACATATATGAGCAGTCCTTCATATGCGCCTGACTGCTTCTCCTCCAGGCAGAGGACATTCTCTGGCCAGGCACACAGCTGCAGGAAGGACGGGTAAGCACAAAGCAGTGGAGAAGGAAGAAGACATCCACACCATCAACCAGAGTCAATTAAACAACATTGCAGTCAGGTCGTCTTGGCTTCCAGACACTGCAAAAGTCATTAACCGCAGAAAACTACAATACAAGGGTTGAGAAGCTTAGTTCTAGAACAGCGCTTCAACCCTTAGCGTACATGAGAATCACCCAGACAACTTGCTAAAACATGAATTCTGGGGCCCTGCACCCAAAGATTTAATTCAGTTCGTCTAGAGCATGCCCAGGAATTTGCATTTCTAACAAGTTCTCAGGGATTGTTGATGGTGCGTGTCTGCATTGTCTGCGGGTCACACTTAGAATCTAGAGTCGGGCACCCTGGCCTCAAGTACTGTCTTCCCCACTTACTGGCTATGTGATGTTAAGTAAAGGAGCTAATCCCTCCATAGTTCAGAGAACTCCTCTGAAATGGGGTAATAACCATTTCTACCTCTAAGTGCTGTCATTGAGAATTAAGGGACGTAAGCCTTAATAAATCTCAGCTATTATTATTAATATTAATATTGTTATAATATTTTACGAGTCCCTGCCATGGTGTAAACTGTGACTGACTGCTAATCAAAGGGTTGGTGGAACAAACTCACCCAGCAATGTTGGGGAAGAAAAGCCTAGATATCTGCTTTCACAAAGATTAAAACCAAAAACCCTTTGCCGTCCAGTTGATTCCAACTCATAGCAACCCTAAAGGACAGGGTAGAACTGCCCCACAGGGCTTCCAAGGCCGTAAATCTTTTCGGAAGCAGACTGCCACATTTTTCTCACATGGATCGGCTAGTAGGTTTGAACTGCTGACCTTTGAGTGAGCAGCTCAACACTTAACCACTGCACCACCAAGACGCCTACTGCATAAAGATTAAACCGAAGAAAACCCTATGGGGTGGTTCTACTCTGTAACACGTGGAATCACCACGAGTCAGAATTGACTCTATGGCAACACAGAATAATATTTTATGTAAATCTCTTGATTTAAAGTTGAAGAGATTGAATGCCTGTTTCACGACCCCAGAGTTTATTACCAGTGAATTTGGGATGTAGACCTCAGCTTTTTCGCTTGCTCTTTCACTAGACCAGAGTGTGCCCTGGGACTTTTTGAGGAGGTTGAACATTTTCAGCCAGTCTCAACCCCAGGACCTCCACATGGCGAATAAATGCAAAAACAAACCTCAAAAGATTATAAGCATCTAACAAAGCTGACTGACAACAACCTGGGTTATCAAAACGGGAAACCAACGCCATGATGAATGAGGAAAGAGTTATAGCCTAATAACTGAAGCACTGGCGTTGCCCCTACTTCTGGAGAAGCTGAGGGGACTGATTGACATTAAACACATCCCGTGACCTCCAAGAAGCATGTCGGGGGGCGAGTCACAGCCACAACCCAACCCTCCACAAGGGAAAGTTATTGCCAGAGCATGGCCTATCTTTGGCCTGCAGAGAAAGAGAATACTTTCTAACTTTCCCTTAAATAAAGTGCACAATTATGCATTTTTTAAAAAAGAACAGAACAAACCTTTTCCCAGCCAATAAAACGTGATGTGCTTTTCAATAAAGCTGCTGAGAAGGGCAATAAATCTGATCCTTGATGTAATAATATGTCTAAGTTGGAAATCAAGGAATAAGGCTCTCCTTTCAAGTCTTCAGTCAGCTTTCTGCTTTGGACAATCAGAACATTGAGGAGAAACGGTTGCACAGAACATTTTTTTCAAGGCAGATCCAAAAGAAAGACTTCAGATTAAGACTAACTTCACTGCATTCAGAAGATTCAATTCCAGTAACCATTACATGAAACCATAAAACTGCTTTAAATTTACTGATGTGACAACTTACTTTATAAAGTTGTTATAATGATTAAATTGACATAGATATATAGCAAGAGAGAGAGAGAAAACCTAATACAAACCTTGGTACATAATAAGTGCTCTATGAGTCTTACTATATTGTTATTATCACTAATTATTAGACAATCTGGCACTATGGTGAAGTCATATGATTCATAGGCTGGTTCAGATCTCTGTGGCTTTCATGACTACGTGAGATAAAGAAATACGCTCCTGCAATGGGATAAAATATAAAACAATACACAATGGTTGAGAAGAAGAAAAATATTTTAACAATAACTTGGAAAAGAACTGAGTTTGTTTTTGGTTTTGGCTTGGTTTTGCTTAAAATTGGCCTACATATTCTGTGGAGAAACAGTCAGGACTTTTCAAAACCACAGCTGAATGGTTTTAACTTAAGATAATCACAATATGCACACAAGCACACAGTAGGAGACATTTTATGTCTTATCTTCTGACTTTGCAGTTCATCAAAATCATGTTCTTAAAAACCTGATTATTTCACAGGACTACCATTTTAATGTGTCGTGACATCTTACTGAGTTCTGAATGGCTATTTTTATTATTGTTTTTGAACAGGACAGTTCCAACTACCAAACTTGTTTTTGCTAAGTGGTGTCGAGTCTGTTCCAACTCATAGCAACCCCGTGTACAACCGAACGAAACACTGTCCAGTCCTGTGCCATCCTCACAATCGTTGTTATGTTTGAGCCCATCGTTGTAGCCACTGTGTCAATCCATCTTATTGAGGGTCTTCCTCTTTTTCACTGACCCTCTACTTTACCAAGTGTGATGTCCTTCCCCAGGGACTGGGTCCCTTCTGATCACGTGTCCAAAGCAGATAAGACAAAGTCTCATCATCCTCGCTTCCAAAGCGCATTCCGGGTGTACTTCCTCCAAGACAGATTTCTTCATTCTTCTGGCAGTCCATGGTATATTCAATGTTCTTCACCAATACCGTAATTCAAAGGCATCAATTCTTCTTCGGTGTTCCTTATTCATTGTCCAACACCTTTCATACTATTAGGGTCCAAATGCATGTGTTTCAATACAGTGAATGAAATACAAAACTATGGTAATTATTTACGCAGGTAGTAAAAACATCATTCAGGAAAAGTTGCTTGCAATCATTCTTTCACCTCCATAGAGAGGAGAGTTTCCCAAACCAACCAAACCCACTGCCGTTGAGTCGACTCCAGATCATAGCAACCCTAAGGGACAGAGTAGAATTGCCCCATAGGGTCTCCAAGGCTGTAATTTTTACTGAAGGAGATTGCTACATGTTTCTCCTGCAGAGTGGCTTGTGGGTTCAAACCACCAACCTTTCGGTTAGCGGACGAGGTCTTAACCACTGCACCACCAGGGCTTCATTAGCTCACAGCAAGAAAACCCTGTGGAGTAGTTCTGCTTCGTAATATGTGGGATTGTCATGAGTCAGGATCAACTCAACTGCAACTAACAACAGCAACGATAAGCAGCTATATTCAGTTGTTGAAAATCTTTTTAAATCTGTTCGTCTTATTCTGCCCTTTGGACTGGGGTTGAATCTGATTTCTCAGGTCTTCCACATTCTCTTGCACTTCAGAGATTATTTTCCCGTCATGTTCCCAGATTTTTCCATGCTGTATAATGTTGGAAAGTGTACACCCGAGCTAAGCTAGCTCCTACCAAGCCAAAACAAGCTCACCTTTGGCCAGTGGCCCATACAGCCCCCTGATTTCCTCCAAGGGTGACTTCAAAACTGATACGTTAAGTAGTAGTATGTTTAAATATTTTGTTCTTCCTTATTAACTTAGGTAGGTCCCTGGGTGGTACAAATTTTTTCTCCTTGACTGCTAACCTAGCAATTGGCATTTCAAACACGTGAAGTGGTACCTCAGAAGAAAAGTCCTGGCAATCTGCTTCCATTTACAGCCAAGAAAAACCTATGGAGCAGTTCTACTCTGTAACACATGGGGTTGCCATGAATCCCGAATTGACTCAATGGCAACTAATAACAACAACATCAACAATATAATTTTATACAATAACTAGAAGTCAGGAGAAAATATACGGGGGTAAAGTTCTAAGCTAAATTACAGAACTTCTATAAAACAGGTTCACTGTTAGGTAAACTTACTTTATGTTCTCCATCAGATTTAACATCTTCGATAGGAAATTTATGTTTTAGATCAGCATATTCTATTAAAGGAGGGTGTCTAGACAACCTTCCATGTTTTATGCTGCTGTAGAGGCAAGCGCTTTAGTTTTTTAAAGTCTGCTGACTGTCTACATCAGGTACAGGGTGTTATTAAATTAATCTAGGTCTTACTGCTACTTTTCTCAGAAAGAAAAACTTTGAGGAAATCAAAATAGTAGCAGTTTATCCAGGCAAACACTTACTTAGCTGTCATTAGCCCTCAGCGGGATTCCTAAGGAAAAAAGACGGTAGCTTCCTTTCTCATTTTCGTCTTTTGAATGCTAACTGAGGAAGAAAAAGAACATTTTTTTCTTATTGGAGCTTAGAAGAAGGTAGTGATATCTCTTTCATCACGTCAAAGCTTTACTTCCAGAATACAGTGAAGAATTTCTGATGCAGCAAAATATGACGTGACCTTCAGCTACAAATATAGTTGTGTCTTTGATGGAAACATTCAGGCAGGTCAGCAAGCTAATTTTGGGGCCAAATAACAGTGATTCATCAGAAAAAAATTCACAAAAAATCACAAATTCCCTTTCTCTAGGAGGCTTCCAGGCCATCTATCTCAAAGCTCCACCGAATGATTTTGTATTTATCAAATTTATCTAAAAGTCTGGGTCCTGAAAGAGCAGTGACTGGGCAGTAATGCAGTGCCACCAAGCTTCCCTCTTGAGTATATCAGTCCATCTTCAAATTTCCCTACAGGCTTGAAGAAACTGGACTGGGTTCGCACTGTGCTAAAGCTTTATGCGGCAGAAATGGACAAAGGGAAAATATCTCCTTTCATGTCCATGCCTGAACATCAGAGGTGGACCTTGGAGTCCTCTGTAGTCTGGTCCCACCACCCCATCTAGCCCACCTCCACTTGCCAACACTTTAGGGGGAGAAGGCAGCTTGTGGCATACACAGTGCTTATAACTACACAGATCATGTGATTTTTCTCAATCGCTCCCAACAGATGCCATGAATTCCTGCCTGTGTTGAATATGCTCTTTTGCCAGACTAAAATCTTCCTCCCTTTTGTTCTCCCTTTGAATTTTTTCTAATCTTTCAGTCCACTTCTTTTATGCAGCCTTCCCCAGCTACACCAAACCCCAGGAATAATCTCGCCTCTGAATGACATGGTGTTTTCATTACTGTGCGTACCGGTGCCCATTCCAGCCGTGTGCCTGGACTCTTCTATTCATCTTTAAAACTCAGCCCAGCTGTCTAAAGCTGTTCTTCATTACACACACCCCTTTCTTCAGGCAAGCTGATTTGATGTCTCCTTGGTATGCGCACTGTGCAGTACACATACCTCTGTTAAAAAACGAATTGCCGTCGAGTTGATTTGTACTCGTGGAGACCCCATGTGTACCAGAGTAGAACTGTGCTCCGTAGGTTTTTCAATGGCTGAGTTTTCAGAAGTAGGTGGCTAGGCTTTTCTTCCAAGGTGCCTCTGGATGGACTCGAAGCTCCAGCTGTTCGGTTAGCAGCCGAGTATGTTAATTGTTTGCACCACCCAGAAACTCTTACCTGTATTAGAGAACTAACTTTTTTTCTCCCCCCTTTTAGACTCAAAGCAGGGACTGTGTTTTAGTCTTCTGGTTTAGAGTAAGTGCTAATAAATGGTTTTTAAATTAATAAACAGTTGAATGAGTGAAATATAGTCTTTGATTATTTCATGTGTTAATCATTATTTCTTCAACTAGTCTATATTTCTTGAGAAAAGATTGTATCTTTTAATTCTTCTATTTGCATAGTCTTGGACACAATGACTGTACCCTGGCTATCTCTTTTGACCTCATCAAAAAACAACTGCATTTCCCAAATGAATTTACTCTCCCACTCTCCGAAGCAACTGAACTCCTCTTTCCTCCTATTGGCACTCCCTCTCTTGTTCCCAACTAAAGGCTTTGCTTCTTATGTCACTGAAAAAGTAGAAGCAATCAGCGTTTCTGGTAATGATTGGCCAGGCACTCTGAAAACTTCCTTCTACACAATACTTAAAAATGCTCAATAAAAAGTAAAACAAGTTTTGCAAATAATTGGATGAAACGGCAAGAAAAATTAGGGCAATCAGCAAAGGTCAAAAATGAGACCAGGAAATGAATAAGCACTGAAGCATACAAAATATGCTGAGGCATATACCTTTGGCTTTTTTGCTCAGAAAAAAAAAAAAAAAAATTGCTCAGAAGGGACTGGAAATAAAGCGTTTAGTGAATTCAAATATTGGAGCCAGATGGTGGTTTGCTCTCTTAAATCCAAGACCAAAACTATTCTCAATACATGAACCAAAGTTATCTTTTTAAAATATGGCTCAACTGTTTATAATCCTTCAATGGCTTCTTATTTCCATAAGAGTAAAATCCCAGGCCCACTGTCTTAGTCATCTAGTGCTGCTATAACAGAAATACCACAAGCGGATGGCTTTTACAAAGAGAAATTTATTCTCTCACTGTCTAGTAATCTAAGTCCAAATTCAGAGTATCATCTCCAGGAGAAGACTTTCTCCCTCTGTTGGCTCTGGAGGAATGTCCTCGTCATCAGCCTTCCCTTGGCCTGGGACCATCTCAGCGCAGGAACCTCAGGTCCAAAGACATGCTCTGCATCCGGCACTGCTTTCTTGGTGGTATGAGGTTCTCACATCTCTCTGCTCACTTCCCTCTTTTATATCCCAAAAAAACATTGGCTTAAGACACTACCTAGTCTTGTAGACCTCATCAATATAACTGCCTCTATCTTATTACATCATAGTGATAGGATTTATAACATATAGGGAAATCACATCAGAAGATAAAATGGTAGACAATCATATAATCGTACAAGGGAATCATAACCTAGCCAAGTTGACAGATATTTTGGGGGGACACAATTGCATCCATGACACCCTCCAAGGCCCTATGTGATCTCAGGTTCCTCCCAATCTCTCTGAACTTCCTCTTATCCTTCTCCTTCTCACTCACTCCACTTCTGCCACACTGGCCTTCATGCTCTTCTTCATGCTATTTATATGCCTCACATATACAGTCAATTGTCATTATTTGTGGACCTTATATTTGCTAATTCACCTGTTAAAATTTCTACTTGTAACTCCAAAGTCAATACTCACTGTGTTTTTCCATCACTTGTAGACATGGGCAGAGTGGCAAAAATTTGAGCCACCTGACACATACACATTCCCAGCTGAGGTCAAACAAGGTGATGCTCTGCCTTCTTGTTTCAGCTCCCATCCTATAAACAAGTGTCCTTTTCACAGTCTATTTAGTGCCACACTTTTCATATTTTTTGTGCTTTTTGTTGGTGACTTTGATGTTTAAAATGGCCACCAAATATAGTACTAAAATGCTGTCTAGCTTAGCTTCCTAAGCTCAAGAAGGCTGTAATGTGCCTTATAGAGAAAATACATGTGTTAGATCTTAGATCTAAGCTTTGTTCTGGCATGAGTTATAGTGCTGTTGGTTGTGAGCTCAGTGTTAATGAATCAACAATATATATTAAATAATGTGTCTTTAAACAGTAACACACAAAACAAGGTTATGTATTGATGAACTGGTGAAAATGTTGTGATCAGAGGTTCACAGGAACTTAACTCTGTATTTCCCCTAGAAACACTGGTTCAGTATTCACAAATTCAGTGCTCTTGGCCACTTGAAAGAACATGACTAAAGTGAATAATGAGAATCGACTATATAACCATGCTGTTTCCTGCATCAGACCCTTAACTCTTTCTTTTCCTTGAATTTTCCCCTAAACTTCACATGACTTATTCCTCACTTCATTCAGATCCCTGCTCAATAGAACATCCTCAGAAAGGCTTTCCTTGGTTACGTTATACAAAATATCTCCCTCACCCTTCATTCTTCAACCCCTCACCCAGCTTTATTTTCCTTCACAGCAATTAGCATTGCCTGAAATTATATTTTATATTTTTGTTTAAGAGTTGATTATCCCTGTTCCCCACCAGAATGTGAACTGTATAAGGGAAGAGACGTTCTTTTCCTCGTGTAGAGCAATAAGCTTTTTCTAGAACTGGGCCTGAAGAAAGGGGCGTTTGATATACACATAACTTTGTCAGGGTGGTAGGGACTTTGGAGTGAAGCAGTCACCAAAGGAGGCATATTAGTCATTGTAGGATAACTGCTGTGACAAACAACCCCCAAATTTCAGAGACTTAATACAATGAAGGTTTATTCCTTATTCATGCTATAGTTCAATATGGGTGTTCCTAGTCAAATGGCCCAAGGGGTAACCCAGGCTCCCCCCATCTAATGGCTCTGCCATCCCCTAGTATCTTGGTCCTCCACCGGATCCTTTGCATCTAGCAGCAGATGAGTAACTAGAGAGAGCACAGAGTATTATATGGGAGGCTTTAGGGGCCAGGTCTGGAAGTGGTATACCTCACTTTCACCCATATTTTCTTTCATCGGGACTCAGTCACCAGGCCATACCTAATTTCAAGGGAGCCTGAAAAAACAATCGAACTGTGATTCCAGGGGAGAAGGAAGCGTAGTTTGTAAACACATAGTACAGGAGTATCTGTCATGAGATGTAACCAGCCCATAATGCACACGTGGATTTATAAAGGATGACAAAATTTCTCTGAAAAAGGAGAAGAGTATTCCAGGGGAAAGGAGCAGCAGATGTAAAGGCAAAGAGGTGTAAAAATCATACCGCATCTTGGGAACTTCAGGTTGTAGATGCATCTGAAAATGCAATATAAAAATAGAAAGGCATGAGGTTGGGGAAATAGGCAGAATCTGGACCATAAAGGGCTTAGTATGCCATGGCCAAGAGTTCAGACTTAACCTGAGGGTAATGGGGAGTCATCGAAGGCTATTGAGGGCAACAGTCGGAGAATAACACGATTAAATGTGTGTTATTGAAAGGTCACTCTATAGCTATAAAAACTATACAGAGGATGAATTGGGGATTGAGAAATGGAGACAGGAAAATTAATTAGGAGGCTGCTGCAGTAGTATGACAAGAAATGGAGAAGGGTGGGAGCCAAAGTTAAGGTACTGGCTATAAAAGCAAACAAACCAGTTGCCAACAAGTCAACTGTAACTCATGACAACCCCGTATGTGTCAGAGTAGAACTGTGCTCCACAGGGTTTTCAATGGCTGTGATCTTTTGGAAGTAGATTGCCAGGCCATTCTTCCAAGGTGCCTTTGTGAGGGTTTGAACCACCAACCTTTCAGTTTGTGCCACCTATGGACTCCTAGTGGTTATATTGTTGTTGTTACTTTCCATTGAGTCAACTGTGACTCATAGCGATCCTATGCACAACGAAAAAGACACTGCCTGGTTCAGTGCCATCCTCACAATTCTTGCTATGTTTGAGCCCGTTGTTGCAGCCACTCCATCAATCCATCTCGTTGAGGGTCTTCCTCTTTTTCACTGACCCTCTACTTTACCATGCATAATGTCCTTCTCCAGGGACTGGTCCCTCCTGATAACATGTCCAAAGTTTGTGAGACAAAGTCTCATCATTCTTGCTCCTAAGGAGCATTCGGGCTGTACTTTTTTCAAGGCAGATTTATTTGTTCTTCTGGCAGTCCATGGTATAGTCAATATTTTTCACCAACATCATAATTCAAAGGCATCAATTCTTTTTTGGTCTTCCTTATTCATTGTCCAGCTTTCTCATGCATATGAGGCAATTGAAAATACGATGGCTTGGGTCAGGAACATCTTAGTCCTCAAAGTGACATCTTTGCTTTTTAACACTTTAAAGAGATTTTTTGCAGCAGATTTGCCCAATGCAATACATCTCCTTTGATTTCTTGACTGCTGCTTCCGTGGAGGTTGATTGTGGATCCAAGTAAAACGAAATCCTTGACAGCTTTGGCCTTTTCTCCATTTATTGAGATGTTGCTTATTGGTCCAGTTATGAGAATTTTTCTTTTCTTTATGTTGAGGTGTAATCCATACTGAATACTGTGTAGTCTTTGATCTTCATCAATAAGAGCTTCAAGTCCTCTTCACTTTCTGCAAGCAAGATTGTATCATCTACATATCAAAGGTTGTTAATGAGCCTTCCACCAATTCTGATGCCACATTTTTCTTCATATACTGCTGCTTCTCAGATTATTTGCTCAGTATATAGATTGAACAAGTATGGCGAAAGGATACAACCCTGACGCATACCTTTCCTGACCTTAAACCACACAGTATTCCCTTGTTCTGTTTGATTGACTGCAGCTTGGTCTATGTACAGGTTCCATATGAGCACAAATAAGTGCCCTGGACTTGCCA
Organism: Loxodonta africana; assembly: GCF_030014295.1. Lineage (NCBI taxonomy): Eukaryota > Metazoa > Chordata > Mammalia > Proboscidea > Elephantidae > Loxodonta > Loxodonta africana. Next base: position 177,840,591 of record NC_087344.1, read on the forward strand.
TTCTTCTCAATGCTATCCATAATTTATTATGATCCACACAGTCCAATGCCTTTGCATAGTCAATAAAACACAGGTAAACATCTTTCTAGTATTCTCTGCTTTCAGCCAAGATACATCTGACATCAGCAGTGGTATCGCTCATTCCTGATCCACTTCTGAATCCAGCTTAAATTTCTGGCAATTCCATGTCAATGTACTGCTACAACCATTTGTGAACAATCTTCAGCAAAACTTTACTTGTATGTGACATTAATAATATTGTTCAATAATTTCTGTTGGATCACCTTTCTTTGGAATGGGTACAAATATAGATCTCTTCCAGTCGGTTAGTCAGGTGGCTGTCTTCCAAATTTCTTGGCATAGACAAGCAAGTGCTTCCAGCATTGCTTCTCTGTTGAAACACCTCAATTTGTATTCTGTCAATTCCTGGAGCCTTGTTTTTTGCCAAAGCCTTTAGTGCAACTTGGATTTCTTCCTTCTATACCATCAGTTCTTAATCATATGCTACCTTCTGAAATGGTTGAATGTCGACCAATTCTTTTTGGTACAGTAACTCTGTGTATTCCTTTCATCTTCTTTTGATGTTTCTGGTATTGCTCAATATTTTGCCCATAGAATCCTTCAATACTGCAACTCAAGACGTGCATTTTTTTCTTCAGTTCTTTCAGCTTCAGAAATGCTGAGCATGTTCTTCCCTTTTGGTTTTCTAGCTCCAGGTCTTTGCACTTTTCATTATAATACTTTGCTTTGTCTTCTCAAGCCACCCTTTGTAATCTTCTCTTCAGCTCTTTTATTTCACCATTTCTTCCATTTGCTGTAGTTACTCTACATTCAAGAGCAAGTTTCAGAGTTTTCTCTGTAATCCACCTGATTTCGTAGGAACGGATTGTTGAATTAAAGGTGATTATTCTAGAGACCACCACTGCTGTATCCCATAAGTCTTCAAAGGTGGCACTCACTGTGCCATTTCACTCATGATGAGGTATTGCCTCTGTTTTACTTTCTTGGTCATGGTGTGTGTGGGTGTAATTTGATTTGCAAGGCTTTCAGTTGGCCTTTCCTAGAATTATGGCTCATACTTTACAAATCAGAAAAACAATATGAAGATTCTATCAGCCACCAAGTATATCCTTTCTAATTATGCTTGAATTCTAACAGGAACATGAACGCTTCAGCTCAGCCCCTGTATTAAAAAGCCATAGAAAGATTTCCCCACTGTAGATTACCCAGCTGACCTGTTATATACCATTTTGAGGAAGATTGGGGAATTTCTACTCCTAATCAATGTAGTGGCATTGTGAGGTCGTTCTAGAGATCTTATTCTCCACTTCAGTGGCTGAGATCTGGCCCTGCGAGCTGGCTTAGCTCAGTTCTGAAAATTGGGAAAGAGATTAAGACTTGTCTTTGCAACAGCTGACAATAGCCTTTCGGTCATCTGGTCTTTATATTCCTACAGTTACAGAATTCAAGAAACATCCCTATTTATTACCTATTTCTCCTGCCGTAGACACACCATAGATACTTGAAGGTCAGAGTGCACAATTTTTATCCTAAGCTTGTTGTCCGTTACGGCAGTGAAGGCCATCTGCCTCTGAGAGCTAAATGCTACAACCAGGCCTCTATTATTGCAGAATTTTAGCATCCCAAATAACACTAGGGTGTTGAAATCCATAGCAGCTTCCCGTCTCAACCATTGCTTACAATAAACATTCACCACTAAGCTTCTCCGTAATACCAAGAATAGCTTCACTAGTAAGTTTCTTATTCTTTAAAGTGAATAGTTCATTCTCTGGCTCTTCCTACGGCACAAACTCAGTCACTGGATTCTCTGGTCTTAAGCAGTAATCTTTTTTATTACACCCATCCACCATTTGTCTGTTAGTTTGTCATAAACTGTGATTGCTGTAATGCTGAAAGCTATGCCACATACTAGTATTTCAAATACCAGCAGGGTTACCAGTGGTGGGCAAGTTTCAGTGGAGCTTACGGACTAAGACAGACTAGGAAGAAGGACCTAGAGACCTATTTCTAAAAAAATGGGCCTGTGAAAATCTTATGAATAGCAGTGGAACATTGTCTGATATAGTACTGTAAGATGAGCCCCTCAGGTTGGGAGGCACTCAAAATATGACCGGAGAAGAGCTGCCTCCTCAAAGCAGTCGACCTTAATGATGTGAATGAAGTAAAACTTTGGGACCTTCATTTGCTGATGTGTCACAAATCAAAATGAGAAGAAACAGCTGCAAGCATCTTTAATAATCGGAATGTAGAACCTATGAAGTATGAATCCAGGAAAATTGGAAGTTGTGACTCTGTGTTTGCCTTCCATCCTTTTTTGATACTTCCTGAGTCATTCAGTATTTTGCCCATAAAATCCTTCAATATTGCAACTCAAGGCTTGAATTTTTTCTTCAGTTTTTCAGCTTGAGAAATGCTGAATGTGTTCTTTCCTTTTGGTTTTCTAACTCCAGGTCTTTGCATATTTCATTATAATACTTTATTTTGTCTTCTTGGGCCACCCTTGGAAATATTCTGTTCAGCTCTTTTACTTCATCATTTCTTCCATTCACTTTAGCTACTCTGTATTCAAGAGGAAGTTTCAGAGTCTCTTGTGACATCCATTTGATCTTTTCTTTCTTTCCTATCTTTTTGCTTTCTCCTTGTATGATGTCCTTGATGTCATCCCACAACTCATCTGGTCTTCAGTCATTAGTGTTCAATGCAGAGAATCTATTATTGAGATGGTCTCTAAATTCAGATGGGATATACTCAAGGTAGTACTTTGGCTCTTGTGGACTTGTTTTAATTTTTCTTCAACTTCAACTTGCACGTGAGCAACTGATGGTCTATTCTGCAGATGATCCCTGATCTTGTTCTGACTGATGATATTGAGCTTCTTGTTGTCTCCTTCCACAGATGTAATCAATATGATTCGTGTGTATCCCATCCAGTGTGGTCCAGGTGTATAGTCACATTTTACGTTGTTGAAAAAAAGCTATTTGCAATGAATAAGCTGTGTTCTTGCAAAATTCTATCAAGCAATCACGGGTGTCATCATTTCTATCACCAAGGCCATACTTTCCAGCTACTCATCCCTCTTCTTTCTTTCCAGCTTTCACATCCTTATCACCACAATTATCAATGCATCTTGATTGCATATTTGATCAATTTCAAAAGTTGGTAAGAATCTTCAATTTCTTCTTTTTATGGCATTAGTGGTTGCTTCATAAGTTTGAATAATAGTCAGATTAACTCATCTTCCTTGTAGGCATATGGATATTGTCCTATCATTGACAGCATGGTACTTCAAGATAGATCTTCAAATGTTCTTTTTGACAATGAATGCAATGCCATTCCTGTTTGTCATTCCCAGCATAGTAGATAATTGATTTTCCAATTCAAAATGGCCAATACCAGTTCATTTCAGCTCACTAATGCTTAGGATATAGAGCTTCATGCATTCCATTTCATTTTTGATGACTTCCAATTTTCCTAGATTCATAACTTCATACATTCAACATTCCAATTATTAATGGATGTTTGCAGCTGTTTCTTCTCATTTTGAGCCATGACACATCAGCAAATGAATGTTCCAAAAGTTTCATTCCATCCACAACAGTAAGGGTGGCTACTTGGAGGAAGCAGCTCTTTCCCAGTCATATTATGGGTACCTGCCAACCTGAAGGGTTCATCTTACAGCACTATATCAGACAATGTTCTGGGCTATTCATAACCTTTTCACTGGCTAGTTTTTTTGGAAGTAAATCACTAGGTCCTTCTTCCTAGCCTGGAAGCTCCACCGAAACCTGTCCACCATGGATGACTCTGCTATATTTGAAATACCGGTGGCATAGCTTTCAGCATCACAGCAACACACAAGCCACCACAGTATGAGAAACTGACAGTTAAGTGGTGGAGTGCTTATGTAGCGTTCCTTAAATTCTTTCTCCATTCTGAAAAGTCTCCTGATCATGCTTACTCTCTTTGATGTGCTGAAAACTCTAATGTCATTCCTTGGGCTTAGAAATCCACCTAGTAGAGAGGGTAGTAAAGTCACATTTTAATTAAATTTGTAATTGGATTTCTAATGCCTGTCACTTAAAAAATAAAGGTCAGTCTAAATGGATAAAGCTATTTCCCAATCAATGCTAAGAAATTACTTGAGGGGCAGAGGGGTGTGCAGAGTAAGGGGTATGAGTGAACTCTCACTTACATCGATAGTGTGTGTGAGAAGAGAAAAAAATCATGACTGTCCTCCAAGTATCCATTGTTACAGTACAAGTCTAACCAAAGAACAAATGGGAAAGGATGGTGTTCTCTTCATAATACTTTAACTCCACCAAATAAATTAATATCACACTCCAGTTACATAAAGCTTTAGGTATTTCCATAACCACAACTACCAATATTTTTGTTTTTCTTTTTATAATTGTAAACTTTTCACTTCTCTAAATCACTACTGATTCACAATAATTCTAATTTAGAATAATTAAATTTAAAAGCCTAGATGATTTAAAGCCATGGAAGAATAAGGCGAGGGAGAACCAGTTTGTTTATTAACCTTTTGTACACACCAAAGGACTCCTCATGCTCCTATGGACTTACTAAAACTTATGATGGGTTTAGAATGAGACAAACTTCTCTCTCTTTTATTTGCTAGTTTGATTTAATTATAGAATACTCCAATTATTTTTTCAGACAGCAAAAGATGAAGGAATCTGAACAGAGAAGGAAGATCGGCTGTGCCTGTCAAAGGCCTTGCCGCATAGTCCCGGGAAGATTTGCTTAGGGGAATACCAGCTTGTATTTCTGCAAATTTTGGGCTATGTTCTGCATTGCACCCACTCAAAGTACCTTGTAGTTGTCAAATTGCTAAAGCCCAAACTAAATCTATGCCTCAGGTCTTTTCTTCTTATCCTCCTCATCCAATCTGTCAACAAGGCCTATGTTTCCCTCTCAAATACTTCCCATATTTACCAGCTGATTTCCATTTCTATCATTGCCACCCTAGTCCAAGTCTGCATTGTGTCTCCTCTGAACTTCTACAGCAGCCTCCTAACTCATCCTTTCTTTTCTTTCCTTCTTGAAAGACTACTGGTATCCCTCTTGGAGTTTAATTCTTCTCTCATATTTTCTCTCTCTCTTTTTTTTTTTTTCTTCTATACTCTGTTCTGGGTTAATTACTTCAATTCAGTCTCTTAGATCTACATTGTCCATTTGGGTAATCATCAGCCAAAAGTAGCTACTAAGCCCCTGAAATGTGGATAATCTGGGTTGAGAGGTGCTTTATGTGTAAAATGCACACTGGGTTCCAAAGATTTAGTATAAACAAAAGAATGTAAAATATCTCATGAATAATTGCCTATATTGATTACGTGTTAAAATAATATTTTGAATACATTGGGTTAAATAAAATATACTATTAAAATCAATTTCACCTGTTTTCTTTTTTGCTTTCTTTTTAGCGTGTCTACTAAAAAATTTAAAGTTATATAAGTGGCTTGCGTTATATTCCTATTGAATAGTCCTATTCTCCATTGCTAATTTAGTTGCTAGCAATCTTCATTCAACTTTTTTATTGAGGGGTTTGGATTTTTTGGAAATCAAGTTTCAAATTTCCTAAAGCTTTTTAATGTTCCCAGTTGCTTCTTTTTCCTAGCAACCTGTTCTTATCTTATGGGTTTAAAATCTTTCCAACTCTTTCTAGAGATATATAAATGGAACTTTACTAAAGTCCTCTTCTATTTTCTATATTAACTCTATTTTCTCAGTCTCTCCAGTTTTTGTTTTTTTTTTTTTCATTTAAGCCTCTCTTTCATGCTGCTGGTTTCTCCCCCAGTGGTTGCAATTCGTGAGTATCTATACTACTTAGTTATTGATGGCTGTATTGTGTTTCTCAGTCCAAGTGAAAATGGTACTTACCTTAGCAGTGAATATTGACTAGTGTAATCCTACGTATAAGGAGTGGGCTAGGACATTTATCTTAGCTGGTTTCTCTTTACAGTGCATGAGCAGATTGCCTTTTTGGTCCAGGGACTCCTTTTCTATCACATCAGTTGGATAATATGTGGGACACTGCCTTAATAGTCTCTCTAGCCCCAACACATACTTCACCCCCAACACCTACTTTGGTGCTCTCCAAGGCATATCATCCACTGTATTTAAAGTTCTCAGTTCAGGAAAGAATTTTAACCTTAAAAATGAAATTAAAATTTATCACTGAACAAGACAGGATGCCCTTTGTCACCACTCCTATTTAACATTGTGCTGGAAGCTTTAGCTATAGCAATAAAGCAAGAAACAAAAATAAAATGCATCCAATTTGGTAATGAAGAAGTAAAACTGTCCCTATTTGCAGATGGCATGATCCTATACATAGAAAACCCAAAAGACTCCATAAGAAAACTACTGGAACTGATAAAAAAGATCCAGCAGAGTAGCAGAATACAAGATAAATATACAAAAATCATTTGGATTCCTATACACCGATAAAAAGAATGATGAAAAGGAAATCAGGAGAACAATATCATTTTTAATAGCCCCTAAAAAAAATAAAATACTTAGGAATAAATATAACCAGGGATGTAAAAGACATATACAAAGAAAACTACAAAACACTACTGCAAGAAACCAAAAGAGATCTACATAAAAAAAAAACATATCATGCTCATGGATAGGCAGACTCAACGTTGTAAAATTCATTACTCAACAATGTGATAGCATAGTCAATAGAAGAAAAAAGGAAAGAAGAAAAGACAAATTATAAGTATGCAAATAACTTTCAGACTACTCAGGTAGATAGTGCTAGGTGTCATCTTCCTACTAGCCCAAACCTTGAAAGAAAGCTAGATAACACAGAGATGAAGGACATTAACTATCCAGGTATCTGCTGATGATAAATACCTAACCAGTGAACCTATCCAGAAATGAATTGACCTGTCTTAGAGTTCTCCTCACTGGATAACTTTGCACTGGAGAAGTAAGAAAGGAAATTTAAGCATCCAGCATATTAAAAATTGATGATTTATAAGGTCTATTCAAGTGAAACATCGTAGGGTGTGGCAGAGAACACACCAAACTGGAAGTTTAGATGCTTTATTTTAGTCCCAGCACTGTAACTGGCCTAATAACCCAAGAAAGTCTCTTAATCTCTCTAGATATTTATTTGTTTATTTATTTATTTACTTATTGTGTTTTAAGTGAAAGTTTACAAATCCAGTTAGTTTTTCATACAAAAATTTATATATGCCTTGCTATGTGCCCCTAGCTGCTCTCCCCCTAATGAGACAGCATTGTCCTCCTCTCCATGCTGTATTCCCGTGTCCATTCAACTAGTTCCTGTCCCCCTCTGCCTTCTCATCTTACCTCCAGACAGGAGCTGACCACGTGGTCTCTTGTGTCTACTTGAGCCAGGAAGCTCAATCTTCACCAGTATCATTGTCTATCTTATAGTCCAGTCCAATCCCTGTCTGGAGAGTTGGCTTCAGGAATGGTTCCAGTCTTGGGCTAACAGAAGATCCAGGTACCATGACCTCTGAGGTCCCTCTAGTCTCAGTCAGACTATTAAGTCTAGTCTTTTTAAAAAATTTGAGGTCTGTACCCCACTGTTCTCCTGTTCCATCAGGGATTCTCTGTTGTGTTCCCTGTCAGGGCAGCCAACTTTTGTAGCCACGGACTGTCTAGTTCTTCCAGTCTCAGGCTGATGGATTCTCTGGTTTATGTGGCCCTTTCTGTTTCTTGGGCTCATCTTTACCTTGTGTCTTTGGTGTTCTTCATTCTTCTTTGCTCCAGGTGGGTTGAGACCAGTTGATGCATCTTAGATGGCTGCTTGCTATCATTTAAGACCCCAGATGCCACTCACCAAAATGGGATGCAAAATGTTTTCTTAATAGATTTCATTATGCCAATTGACCTAGATGTCCCCTAAAATCATGGTCTCCAGATCCTCATTCCTGCTACTCAGGCCTTTGAAGTTTGGTTGTATTCAGGAAACCTCTTTCCTCTTGGTTTAGTTCAGTTGTACTGGGCTCTCCTGTATTGCGTGCTGTCTTTCCCTTCACCTAAAATAGTTCTTGTCTACTATCTAATTAGTGAATACACTTCTCCCTCCACACCCTCGTAACCATCAAAGAATATTTTCTTCTGTGCTTAAACCTTTTCTTGAGTTCTTATAATAGTGGGCTCATACAACATTTGTCCCTTTGCCACTAATTTCACTCAGCATAATGCCTTCCAGATTCCTCCATGTTATATTTCATGGATTCATCATCGTTCTTAATCATTGCATAGTATTCCATTATGTGAATATACCGTAATTTTTTTATCCATTCATCCGTTGATGTGCACCTTGTTTGCTTCCATCTTTTTGCTATTGTAAACAGTGGTACAATGAACATGGGTGTGCATATATCTGTTCTTGTGAATCCTATTACTTCTCTAGGATATATTCCAAGGAGTAGGAATGCTGGATCATATGGTAATTCTACTTCCGACTTTTTAAGGAAGCATCAAGTTGATTCCCAAAGTGGTTGTCCCATTTTACATTCCCACCAGCAGGGCACAAGTGTTCCAGTTTCTACACAACCCTTCCAACATCTATCATTTTGTGTTTTTTGGATTAATGCCAGCCTTGTTGGAGTGAGATGGTATCTCAGTGTAGATTCTATTCGCATTTCTCTAATGGCTAATGATCATGAACATGTCCTCATATATCTGTTAGCTGCCTGAATGTCTTCTTTGGTGAAGTGCCCATTTTTTAATTGGGTTATTTGTCTTTTTATTGGTGAGTTTTTGCAGTATCATGTAGATTTTAGAGATCAGAAGCTGATTGGATTTGTCATAGCCAAAAACTTTTTCTCAGTCTGTAGGTAATCTTTTTACTCTTTTGGTGAAGTCTTTGGCTGAATGTGTTTGATTTTTAGGAGCTCCCAGTTATCTAGTTTGTCTTCTGGTGTTTGTGCACTGTTAGTAATGTTTCGCATCCCTGGACCTTAATTGTAAGCACCTCGAGAGCAGAGTCTGTCTTTCAGAGAAAGAGTAACTGAATTCAAATCCTGGCTTCACCACTTAAACCTCTTTTTGTCTTAGTTGCATCGCGTATAACAGGAGTCAATTAACTTTCGCTTTGTTGTAGGGTAAAAAACATCACAAAGTTTAGTAAAGCAAAAAGAAAGTTTTATTCAGCATTTATTCAAAAAAGCAAAAGTGGGAAGTGGACAAGCATGTTGCTAGAGCGATATCTGCCTGAGTTCAAGGAAATATTACGGAATAAGCAAGAATGGGAAAACAGACAATCATGCTGCCACAGCCATGTCTGTCCAGGTCCAAGGAAGGTTACAGAGTCATCAGTATATGTTAACATTACAAAATGGGCAAAACCATTGAAAGCTTCACCTTTTCACAAATTGGCTAGAAACTGTGATTCTACATTTTGAATTGTCCCTCTAAACAATCACTGGTACAGGTTTCAGTAATGACCGTCAGGAGGGTCTTCATTGGGTCCAACAAATTTTCTACTGACTAAATGCTAATAGAAAAAGATAAGAGTGGAAAGTCTTCTGTGTTCTGTTTGATTGGCTTTATGTGAAAAGTTCCCTAAAAGATATTTTCCAAGATTATTCTATCTATTGTCTTTATACCTCAGAGCCCAGTTGATGGGTCCTTGTGAGTCCTTGCGAGCTCTTCTCCAGCTGGGTCACATTCTCTACGCGCAAAGACAGGGAATAATGTTCCAATATTATTTCCTAAATCAGCTTTAAAGGGCCATGTAGTAAATATTTTAGGCTTTGCATAGCCCAATATATTCTCTAGCATATTTTTCTTCTTCCTCTCTCTCTCTTTTTTATACACTCTTTTAAAAATGTAAAAACCATTCTTAGCTCACAGCCCCTACAGAATAAGCTACAGACCATAGTTTGCCAATCCCTGATCTATAAAATAGGGATAATAACAGTACTACTGATTAGTATTTGTCTTAGTTTGCTAGTGCTGCTATAACAGAAATACCCCAAATGGGTGGCTTTAACAAATAGAATTTTTTTTTTTTCCTCACAGTTTAGGAGGCTAGAAATCCAAATTCAGAGTGCTGGCTCTAGGCAAAGGCTTTCTTTCTGTGGACTCTGGGGGAGGTCTTTGTTTCATTCAGGTTTCTTCCTTGGTGATCTCCATATAGCATCAATCTTTCTCCATTTGCACTTCCTTCTTCTGTGATTAATCTGCTCTTTTATATCTCAAAAGTGATTGGCTTAAAACACACGCTACATTGAAATTGCCTAATTAACATAACAAAGAAATTCCTATTACCAAATAGGATTACATCCATAGGTATACCAAACTGATGGCCATGAGCTGAATTCCAACTCATAGTGACCTTATAGGTCAGAGTAGAGCTGTCCCATAGGGTTTCCAAAGCTGTAATCTTTATGGAAGAAGCCCTGGTGGCACTATGAGTTCAAATCAACTGAACGGCAGTGGGTAATCTTTACAGAAGCAGACTGCCGCATCTTTCTTGTCAGGAGCAGCTGGGGGGTTTGAACTTCTAACCCTTCTGTTAGCTGCAAGCACTTAACCACTGCGCCACCACAGCTTCCTATCCATAGATGTATGGGCTAGGATTTACACATATTTTTGGGGACACAATTCAACTCATAACAGGGTTGTTGTGGTTATTGAAAGAGTTAACCTCACGTGAAACACTTGGAACAGTAGATAACACCTAGAAAGCTCTCAATAAATATTAAATGACATTATTACTATCAAAATGATTATAACTTAGGTATCTAGCTTAGTTTTGCAATACCCACAAAAGTTTTGCAATAAGTGTTATTAAATAAATATGTAAAGAAGGGGACTTGGACTCAATAGTATCCAACTCTCTTCAAACTCTGCAATCCCGTGAATCTTCAAGTCTCATTGCACATCAGATGCCTGCTTTGGCCCAGTTGCCTAAGGGAAAGTCTCCTGAGAACTGGAGGTGGTGCTAAGTAGGACCAGCAACAAGGCTGACTTGCTGAAAGATGTTTTTATTTCCATGACAGAAATAAAAACACAAAAAATCCTGCAAAAGAGCTTAACAAATCAGACGATGATTTCATTACTTATATTTATACAAAATACATGTTGCAAAACACTGTGCAATTACATTGAAAAATATAGGAAAAATTATATCCTTTCAATATTAATATTGATGATATCTTAATATTAATATTTAACATTAATTATTAACCAAGTGAAAGTATTCTTTAATTGTTCTTGTGAAAAAATGATTGAACACATGGAGGAGGAAGAAGTGAATGGAGATTTGGGTAGAGATTTTGAGCAGGACCCTGGGCACGCTCAAAGGTTTTAGTGTTGGGTGGGACTGAAGATATAGAAGGTCTTCTGTTCCTTTCTAGTTGGGGTTATACCCCAAACCTTCTTATCTGTTGAAGAGAGATTTTTCTAGGCAACAAGGCAAAAATTAAAAAGCTTAGAGTTAAAGAAGATGTGTGTATATATGCATGAGTATGTGTGTGGGGTGTGTGTGTGTGTATTTTAGGTGTGACAGTTAAGCTGTGAGCTATGAAAACAAAGAAAATAGACAGTAACTGCTTTCAGATACAGTGACAGGGACACGACTCCAGGAAGCATGGAGGGAGTCATCAGTAATTGTTGAACGGGTGAATTCCCACCTATAAAAATACCACAGCTAGAATCTGTCCAAACATCAGCTAATTATTCTTTGATTTTCCCAAAACTCAGCATGTGACCTTTCTCCTCCACAAGAACCAAATGATGTGCTGATTTTATCTTCTCTTTGCAGAAAACATAGCATTCCAGACAAAATGTCCATGCTGGAAGGAAATTTGTTAGATGCCATTGAGTAGGCTCTGACTCATGAGATGTGTAGAGCCTGTTCAAGGTCACCGAACTGGTTAGTATCAGTTCCTGGACCAGAACCCAGGGTTTCTGGCTCCCTGTCCAGGGCTCTTCTTCTTTCACTACACTGACAACTGTTCACTATATTTTTGTTTATTGAACAACAAAGCAGGTTAGTTGACCAGTACTTGTTGGTATATCATTTGATATATCCTGCAGACTCTGGGTTCTGGCTTGTACTTGAGTTTCTACTAAAGGTCAAGGCTGGCCTAACAGTTGTTCAGTTTATTCATTCAGTAAATATTTATTGAGCATTTACTATATACAGGCAGTGTATTGTGCTAGGCACTAGTGATCTAACATAAACACAATAGTCAGGACCCTACCTTCACAGAGTTTACATTTTAGTGGAGATGACAGAAAACAACAACAGATAAAATTACTAAATGCTGTGGTAAGTGATATGAAGGAAACAAACAAGGTGGTTGTGGTAGAGAATAAGAAAGGGCCCTACATAAAATAAGGGGCTGGGGGGTGGTGAGGGTCAGAGAGTGTTGCTAAGAAGAAGTGCCATTTAGGCCAAGTCTGAAGTATGAGGAAGAGCCAGGCATGGGAAGAGCTTCTAGGCAGAGGGACCAGCAAGTGAAAAGGCCTTGAGGTAGCAAAGACTTTGGCATATCTGAGAAACTGAGAGAAGGCCTGTGTGTCTGGGACACAGAGGTAGGAAGCCAGCAAACTAAGATGAGGTCAGAGTGGGAGGCAGGAACCAGGTCACATGGGGCCTAGAGGGTGTGCTTTGGAACTTGAATTTTATGTCAAGTACATGGGAAGCCACTGAACAATTTTAAGCATGAAGTAACATGATTTTATTTACATGTTAATAAGAGATTTATATGTTAACACTGTTCTGCTCAGTTCAAATGGGAAAAAAAAAATCTCGTTTAATCAATCATCATAATAACCCTATGATGTAGGTGCTAGTATTATCATCATTTTATATCTGAAGCAACTGCAGCACAGGAAACTGAAGTAACTTGCCTAAATTCACACAGCTAGTAAGTGGCAGAGTCAGAATTCAAATTTAGGTAGCATCATTCCAGAATATTCACTATTAACCACTACACTTTTGCTTTTATGTGGAACAAGGATTTGTTAGGATGGGGGAAGGGGTCAAGAGTAGAGATATCAGTTAGGGAGTTATTGCAAAGGTATAGAGGAGACAGAACTGTGGCATAAATTAGGATGGTGGCAATGGAGATGGAGTATTCTGATAGATTCTGGTAATAGAATTGTCAGGGCTTGATGATGAAAAAGAAGAACCAAATGAGGAAAAAGAAGAACCAAAAATGGCTCCTAAATTCTAGATGAAGTAATAAGTCAGGTTGATGGTGGTGCCATTTATTGAGGCAAGGAAGAACGACAGAGAAGTGAAATAAGTTTTAGAGATTTTTAAAAATGCAAAGGTCAGTCTTGGGGAAGGCAGCCCAACTTGTTTTTCAAGGCAAGGTCATGGAAGCTCCATAAACATATCCAAACTCCCTGGGAGACTTAATTGCTGGGCTGAGGGCTGTGGGGACCATGGTCTCAAGGAACATCTAGTTCAATTGGCATAACATAGTTTATAAAGAAAATGTTCTACATCCTACTTTGGTGAGTAGTGTCTGGGGTCTTAAAAGCTTGCAATTGGCCATCTAAGATACTCCACTGGTCTCACCCCATTGGGAGCAAGGGGGGATGAAGAAAAAATCAAAGAAACAAGGGAAAGATTAGTCCATAGGACTAATAGACCACAACTGCCACAGCCTCCACCAGACTGAGTTCAGCACAACTAGATGGTGCCTGGCTACCACTACTGACTGCTCTGACAGGGATCACAATAGAGGGGCCTGGACAGAGCTGGAGAAAAATGTAGAACAAAATTCTAACTCACAAAAAAAGACCGGACCTACTGGCCTGACAGAGACTGGAGAAACCCCAAGAGTATGACCACCAGACACCTTCTTAGCTCAGTAATGAAATCACTCCTGAGGTTCACCCTTCAGCCAAGATTAGACAGTCCCATAAAACAAAGCAAGACTAAAGGGGCAGATCAGCCCAGGGGCAAGGACTAGAAGGCAGGAGGGGACAAGAAAGCTGGTGATTGGGAACCCAAAGTTGAGAAGGGAGTGTTGACATGTTATTGGGTTGGTAACCAATGTTACAAAACAATATATGTACTACTTGTTTAATAAGAAGCTAGTTTGTTCTGTAAGCCTTCATCTAAAGTACAATAATAAAAAAGAAAGAAATTAAACTACACATTGCATTGGGCATATCCTCTTCGAAAGACCTCTTTAAAGTGTTAAAAGGCAAAGAAGTCACCTTGAAAACTAAGGCATGCCTGACCCAAGCCACGATGTTTTCAATAGCCTCACAAGCACGCAAAAAAAAAAAAAAAAGCAAAGGTTTTGATTTAGCAATCTTAAATTGGCACGTCGGGTCAATGTTTGAATGAGTCTGGAGCTCTGTGATGGTTAAGGTTGTGTGTCCACTTGGCTGGGCCATGATTCTCAGTGGTTTGGCAGTCGTATGATGATGTGATCACCTCCATGATGGGATCTGCTGTGAGTAGCCAATCAGTTGAAAGGGACTTTCCTTGGGCATGTGGTCTGCATCGAATATAAGTGGATATTCTGGCAAGTTTCGGGGGCTTTTTGCTCAGGATAGATCCTGCAGCTGGCTCCTGTTCATCTGACTGGTTCTTGGGACTTGAGATAACACCTTACCTTCTGTCTTGCCTGCTGATCTTGATCTTGGGATTCATCGATCTTCGCAGCCTGTGAGCAATAGCCCTGCTCTCTGACCTACTGATCTTGGGTTCGTCAGCCCCTACAGCTATGTGAATCAGGAGAAGCCTCCAGCCTGACCCACAGACTTAGGATGTTCTAGTTTGTACAATTGTGTGAGCCATTTCCTTGATATAAATCCCTCTACATATAAATATATATATACACACACACACACAGATTTACTGGTTTTGCTTCTCTAGAGAACCCAATCTAAGACAAGCTTTAAAAATTTAGAAGACACCTGCATAAAGACGGTTATTAAAGCCATGAGAATGGACAAGGCAACCTAGGAAGAGAGTGTAGAGAAAGAAAAAAAAAAAAAGAGGATCTGAGACTAATCTCTGAGGAACAGCAATATTAGAGGTTGATTAGAGAAGGATCCAAAATATCTGAAATACATTGGATGGTGAGAGTGGGAAGCTGGAATATGTGGTGGCAGATCTAAGGGGAGGGTTTCAGCAAAATGGAGTCAAATGTTTGTGAGAAATTGAACAACAAGTATGAGTTTAGATCACCCACACTAATGATTCCAGGAGCTCCAGGGAGCTCTTGCTCCTTAGGGACCATTCCCACTCAGCTCTCAGGTGTATGAAAGTCTGCACTTAAGCCTTCATTCCTGGGTCTTTATTATTATTATTATTATTATTATTATTATTATTATTATTATTATTATCATTATTATTATTATTACATCCAAAGTCCCATGAGTGAAATATCAAATTTTGTCAATTCTACTCCCTAGGGTGAATAAGTTTCAGATTGTTTCTAGATATTGGTGATTTGATAAGGAAGAGAGATAGATGAATAGTTGATAGTGAGAGAAGAGGGGATCCCCTCAAAGAGGGGGAGAGGGGAAAGCAGAAAGAAGGAGCAGAAGAATATACACACATTTGCCTGGAGGCTGCTCACCGCCCTGAGTCTCTTCTGTTCTACACTAGTATTCTGGCTGACATTTGAAGAATGAGTATAAAATCTCCTTTACATCCCTTCAGGGTATAAACAAATGTTCTCTCTCTGCATGATAAACCATTGATAATGAGGTTCTTGACTCACTCTCTTTACAATCTATCACCATCCTCGTTGGAGGTTAGGGGTAAACACCACACAATGCTACCATTTTACTGATGGAGGTGTGGAGATGGAGAAAGATGGCCCAAGTGACTTGCATCTGTAGAGCCTCTCCAAACCAGACCAACCCACAACCCTCAGGTGGGTGCACTTACCAGAGAGAGGACTCCATTGCTAGTTGGATGCGGAAAAGACTCAGATTCTGCTAACACACCTGAGCCTGAGCCCATAGTTTGTCCACTTAATTCTTCTTCTTTGATCTTTCACAGGCCCTGGGGGACAATTGAGTTGGACAACTGGGTCATCTTTAGTGTCAAATGTTTCCACAGTAAATCGGTTCCAACCACCTCATGGAGGATAAGAATACGATTCATCAAAGTACTTAATTCTTTGGAAACTCTGCTTTCACATGCCTTTGGAGGATCAAAGCAAAGATCGCACCCTCTCCATGGCTTGTGGCTAGAAAAACAATAAGGTTATATAACAAATGTTTCTTAACAATAGAAAATGTCTCCTCAGGTGGACGGATGAGGGAAGGAATGAATGAATGAACTAATAAATTATTGAAAGAAAGAAAAAACACACCATACATTGATTCCCTCTAGCTTGTTCCAGATATACTTCCAGTGGCTCTGGTTCCTTCCAGACTCAGAACAGAGTATAAGATTAGTACAGATAAGATGGGTATGCAGGAAAAGCTCTGAGGGGTATAAACAAAGAGACCTTGGCCCCTATGTGGTGAGGGTGACTGTGTCCTGCACACTTGTCCTTGTGGAGACTTTTAGGCAATCACAGCCAACTATTCTCAAATCCCTTATCTGAGAATGAAATTTCCCTGACTGTGCAAAAATGAGGCAGCTGCTGGCCTCCCTAAGGAGGTGTTTTTTGAAAAGCAAGCATTTCTTCTCTTCAGAACAACCCCCTTCAGAGAAGATTAGCATTCCTGGAGAGGCTCCAATCTGTCCAGAGAGACTCTCTGTCCCCAGAGTCTGAACAGAGCAACAATAAAGAGAACATTCAATTAGGTTCCTTTAAAAAAAAAACAAGCAAAAAAAACAACCTTTCATTTGGAGCCTAGAGAATTATAAAGAGAGGAGTAAGTGAGAAACTTGAGGACAACTGCTGTTCCTGGGGCCTTGGAATCACAATAAGTCAACGGCAGAGCCGGAACTGTGATTTGACTCTCCGGTGGCTGTGCCAAGCAGAAGTCCTTACCTTTTCTTGTTATTTTATTAATCACTGGAATTTCCTATTTAAGCCCTAGATTGCTCCCAGATTGTCCCACATGATTCATACTTCCAGTTGTGTTGTGGCTCTGCCTTATAGACATGGTGCCTTGGTAAGATTACATGTCGAGAAGTGAAAATACATTGTCCTGCCTCAGAACTATCTTCATGTTCTTATGTCACCTGGAAGATCCTCCTCTTCTACATCTCCATCTGTGAAAACCGATGGTATTGTCTGGAATTATCGTGTGTCCTTAATAACTTCAGACAGCATGGAGTAAGGAAAAGAGAAGTCAGATAAAACTGGCTTAGAATCCCAACACCACCATTTACTAATTGCTTGATCTCAGATAATTTCTTGAGCTTATCTGAGCCTCAGTTTCCTAACCTGTAAAATGGGCCTAAGAATATGCATCTCACAGGATCGCTACGAGGATTACAAAGGGTAACATATGCAAGCTCACATTGCACTGTTGGCACATGCTGGTCCCATTATATGCCCAACACTATGCTCACTCCAACCAGAAATGGCCCATACATTTCCTACACACAGCTAGAGTACTGAGTATTTACTTGCTCACAGAACACCTATCATGCCCTGCCTTATCCTCTCTACTACACTGGAAACCCCTCACTGACATGGAATGTGTAGTGTACAATTTTGTCATTCCCATAATGCCTAGCATGTACCTGCACATAGAAAACACTCCATGACTATTTGTTAAATAAGCAAGTCTTCCACTTTTATCATAAGTAAATCAGTAGGTAAACTTTCCTTGTCATGTTATTTATAAATCTTCACAAACAGAAAGGAACTGAAGACGTTAACAAATGGCACGGGGGGGAAGAGGGCACTAGCATTTCTTGAGTGCCTCCTATGTGCTAGGGCTTTTACATTCCAATCTTTATCTCACATCAAGTTCCCTTTAGTCCCAATTTACTAAAAGGGAATTGAAACTCAGAAATGTAAATAACTTGCCTAGGATTGCACAGATAATAAGAGCATTTCAATTACCCTAACTGAAATGTTTCTATGCAAAATTAAGGGATCAAGGGAGAGACATGGAGTCCTTGATGATCATTAGTTTTGATCAGCTCTCTGTTTTGCCCAAACACTATCTAAAAATGACACCAATCACTGAGAATCTGCTAACTTGACCCAATTATACAAACAGTCCATTCTTCTTAAAGAAAGAAACTTAAAATAAAAAGCAGCATCCAGGAACCCGCCAGCCCTCTCAGTTAAAGTTCAAAATCTCATGATTACATTTTGTCTCGTTCCAATATGCAAGAGCCTTCTCCCAGTCAAGAGATACTTATCCAGAGAGATGCACCTTCAGCAGCCTTGCCCTAGAATTGGCAGCAGTCTGTTTGACGGAAGCCCCCAGAGCTTCACCATCCAAACAAATAGGGTACTCTTAGATCACCAAACCCATCTTGGAGGATAGAGCCCAGAGAACACAAAAATAAAGCAGCCCCGTAGTCTTTCCCCAGCACAGTTGCTTCATATAGCTGTCAATTTTCTCTCCAGTTTAAAACTCAGATTTACGTAAAAGAGAAAGCCTTATTTTAATCCTGATGGTCTTTACCATTGCTTCTCCCCACTCCCCTATCTGGGTGGTGCAAATGGTTAAACCACTTGGCAGCTAACTGAAAGGTTGTTGGTTGGAACCCACCTAGAGGCCCTTGGAAGAAAGGCCTGGTGATCTACTTCTGAAAATCAACCATTAAATACCCTATAGATACAGTGGGATACTACGCAACATTAAAGAATAATGATGAATCTGCCACATACCTCACAACATGGATGAATGTGGAGGGCGTTATGCTGAATGAAATAAGTCAATCACAAAAGGACAAAATCTGTATGAGACCACTACTATAAATATTCAGGAAAACGTTTACATGCAGAAAGAAACATTCTTTGATGGTGTCATGGGTTGAACTGTGTTCCCCAAAAATATGTGTCCACTTGGTTAGGCCAAGATTCCCGGTATTGTTGTTGTCCTCCATTTTGTGATTATAATTTTATGTTCAAGAGGATTAGGGTTGGATTGTAACACCTTTACCCAGGTCACATCCCTGATCCAATGTAAAGGCAGTTTCCCTGGGGTGTGGCCTGCACCACTTTTTCTCTCTCAAGAGATAAAAAGGAAAGGGAAATGAACAGAGAGGGGGGACCTGATACCACAAAAAAAACAGTGCCAGTAGCAGAGCAAGTCCTTTGAGCCCAGGCTCCCTGTGCAGAGAAGCTCCTAGTCCGGGGGAAGATGGATGAGAAGGCCAACAGAGAAAGACAGCCTCCCCTTGGAGCTGACTTTTGGACTGAATTTAGACTTTTAGCCTACTTTACTGTGAAGAAATCAATTTCTCTTTGTTAAAGCCATCTCCTTGTGGCATTTCTGTTATAGCAACACTAGATGACTAAGACAAATGGTTACCAGGGTTTGGAGGGGGGAGGAGGGACAAATCACTAACTAGATAGCAGACATGTATTAACTTTGGTGAAGGGAAAGATAATACATAATATAGGGAAGTCATTCCAACATGGCCAAAGCAAAGAAAGACACTGAGAAGTACACAAAAATAAAAGGCAACAAAGATAAATACTATTGCACATACAAGCCTGCAAAAACAGTAATAACAAATAACGAGTAGTTACATAGGTTAATATGTAAGCTGAACAAGTGTGAGTGAGATGGTGTATAGAAGCACACCCACAAGCATATATAAGTTTGGCAGAGGGTATTATTACATGCATATTTGTACGTGCTGCAAATATACACATCTATATAATAGAGTACTCAGGGAGCACAGTTACAAAAACTTCTTAGCCAAAACCAAACACCTTGAGGGATCAAGTCACTGGGCTTGAGGGTTTAGGACCATAGTCTTTGGGGACATGTAGGTCAATTGGCATAACACAGTCCATAAACATGAAGCTCTACATCCTACTTTGGTGAGTAGCAACAGGGGTCTTAAAAGCTCTAGGCAACCATCTAAGACAAACTATTGGTCTCCTCCTGTCCAGAGCAAAGAAGAGTGAAGAAAAACAAAGACTCAAGGAAGCAATTAGTCCAAAGGACTAATGGACCGCATGAACCAGAGCCTCTACTAGCTTGAGACCAGAACTGGATGATGCCCAGCTACAACTACTGGCCATTCTGACCGGGATCATAATAGAAGGTCCTGGACAGAATGGGAGAATAATGTAGAACAAAATTCAAAATCATAACAAAGACCAGACTTACTGGTCTAGTAGAGATTAGTGGGACCCCTAAGACTATGTCCTATAGGCATCCTTCTAACTCAGAACAGAAGATCGCCTTTCAGTCAAGCAATAGACGAGCCTACAAGGTGAATAATAACACCTGTGAGGAATGTGCTCCCCAGAACAATCAACCATATGAGACCAAAAGGGCGGTATTTGCCCAAAAGCAAAGTTCAGAAAGCAGGAAGGGGCAGGAAATCTGCGCAAATGGAAACGGAGACCCCAGAGAGGAAGTGGGGAGAGTGCTGACACACTGAGGGGATAGCAGCCAATGTCACAAAACAAGCTGTGTATAAATTGTTGAATGGGAAACTAATTTGTTCTGTAAACTATCACCTAAACCATAATAAAATGTTAAAGAAAAAACCCTATGGAGCACAATTCTACTCTGACGCACAGGGGGTTTCCATAAATTGGAATTGACTCAACAGCAAGTGTTTTGCTGGTTAAACAGAAGCCAACACGGGTTCAGTATGGCAAAAGGTAGCAATAGTAGCCTGGGCCCAGGAGGCACAGGAATACAGGGATAAGGGGAGGAGAGCATTATCAATGAGAAATGTTAGAGATTATTTTAAATCACAAGTCTAGAACCACAAACTTCAGGTGACATATTCATGATGTCATGAGACTGCTTAACTCAGAATTCAAGCCTCGTGGATGATGTAGGAGCCAGCCCAAGTTTTAG